>NC_090372.1:184565535-184870331 GCF_036365525.1 Heterodontus francisci | reverse complement strand
CTAATCAGTGATAGTATCACAGCTGCAGAAAGGGAGGTCGTCGAGGAGGGTTTGTCTACTGAGTCATTATGGGTGGAAGTCAGAAACAGGAAAGGAGCAGTCACTTTGTTGGGAGTTTTCGATAGACCCCCCAATAGCAACAGAGACATGGAGGAACAGATTGGGAGGCAGATTTTGGAAAGGTGCAGAAGTAACAGGATTGTTGTCATGGGTGACTTCAACTTCCCTAATATTGATTGGAACCTCCTTAGTGCAAATAGTTTGGATGGAGCAGTTTTTGTCAGGTGTCTCCAGGAAGGTTTCCTGACTCAATATGTAGATAGGCCGACGAGAGGGGAGACTATGTTGGACTTGGTGCTTGGCAACGAACCAGGCCAGGTGGCAGAGCATTTCGGTGATAGTGATCACAACTCCCTGACCTTTACTATAGTCATGGAGAGGGACAGGAGCAGACGGAATGGGAAAATATTTAATTGGGGGAGGGGGAATTACAATGCTATTAGGCAGGAACTGGGGAGCATAAATTGGGAACAGATGTTCTCAGGGAAATGCACAACAGAAATGTGGAGGTTGTTTAGGGAGCACTTGCTGCGACTGCTGGATAGGTTTGTCCCGACGAGGCAAGGAAGGGAATGGTAGGGTGAAGGAACCTTGGATGACAAGAGATGTGGATCTGCTAGTCAAGAAGAAGAAGGAAGCTTACTTAAGGTTGAGGAAGCAAGGATCAGACAGGGCTCTAGAGGGTTACAAGGTAGCCAGGAAGGAACTGAAGAATGGACTTAGGAGAGCTAGAAGGGGACATGAAAAAGTCTTGGCGGGTAGGATTAAGGAAAATCCCAAGGCATTCTACACTTATGTGAGGAACAAGAGGATGGCCAGAGTGAGGGTAGGGCCGATCAGGGATAGTGGAGGGAACTTGTGCCTGGAGTCGGAGGAGGTAGGGGAGGTCCTAAATGAATACTTTGCTTCAGTATTCACTAGTGAGAGGGACCTGGTCGTTTGTGAGGACAGCGTGGAACAGGCTGATATGCTCGAACAGGTTGAGGTTAAGAGGGAGGATGTGCTGGAAATTTTGAATGATATAAGGACAGATAAGTGTCCGGGGCCAGACAGGATATACCCAAGGATATTACGGGAAGCGAGGAAAGAGATTGCTGTGCCTTTGGCGATGATCTTTGCATCTTCACTGTCCACTGGAGTAGTACCGGATGATTGGAGGGTGGCAAATGTTGTTCCCTTGTTCAAGAAAGGGAATAGGGATAACCCTGGGAATTATAGAGCAGTCAGTCTTACGTCGGTAGTGGGCAAATTATTGGAGAGGATTCTGAGAGACAGGATTTATGATTATTTGGAAAAGCATGGTTTGATTAGAGACAGTCAGCATGGCTTTGTGAGGGACAGGTCATGCCTCACAAGCCTTATTGAATTCTTTGAAGATGTGACAAAACACATTGATGAAGGAAGAGCAGTGGATGTGGTGTATATGGATTCTAGCAAGGCGTTTGATCAGGTTCCCCATGGTAGGCTCATTCAGAAAGTAAGGAGGCATGGGATTCAGGGAAAGTTGGCTGTCTGGATACAAAATTGGCTGGCCCATAGAAGTCAGAGGGTGGTAGTAGATGGTAAGTATTCAGCATGGAGCTCGGTGACCAGTGGTGTTCCACAAGGATCTGTTCTGGGACCTCTGCTCTTTGTGATTTTTATAAATGACTTGGATGAGGAAGTGGAAGGCTGGGTTAGCAAGTTTGCCGATGACACGAAGGTTGCTGGAGTTGTGGATAGTGTGGAAGGCTGTTGTAGGTTGCAACGGGACATTGACAGGATGCAGAGCTGGGCTGAGAAGTGGCAGATGGAGTTCAACCTGGAAAAGTGTGAAGTGATTCATTTTGGAAGGTCGAATTTGAATGCGGAATACAGGCTTAAAGACAGGATTCTTGGTAATGTGGAGGAACAGAGGGATCTTGGGGTCCATGTCCATAGATCGCTCAAAGTTGCCACCCAAGTTGATAGGGTTGTTAAGAAGGCGTATGGTGTGTTGGCTTTCATTAACAGGGGGATTGAGTTTAAGAGCCGCGAGGTTATGCTGCAGCTCTATAAGGCCCTGGTTCAACCACACTTGGAATATTGTGTTCAGTTCTGGTCGCCTCATTATAGGAAGGATGTGGAAGCTTTAGAGAGGGTGCGGAGGAGATTTACCAGGATGCTGCCTGGACTGGAGGGCATGTCCTACGAAGAAAGATTGAGGGAGCTAGGGCTTTTCTCAGGTACAAGATGATGAGAGGCATAGATAGAGTGGATAGCCAGAGACTTTTTCCCAGGGTGGAAAGGGCTATCACCAGGGGGCATAATTTTAAGGTGATTGGAGGAAGGTTTCGGGGAGATGTCAGAGGTAGGTTCTTTACACAGAGAGTGGTGGGTGCGTGGAATGCACTGCCAGCGGTGGTATTAGAAGCAGATACATTAGGGGCATTTAAGCGACTCTTGGATAGGTACATGGATGATAGTAGAATGAAGGGTAGGTAGTTAGTTTGATCTTAGAGTAGGTTAAAGGTTCAGCACAACATCGTGGGCCGAAGGGCCTGTACTATGCTGTACTGTTCTATGTTCTATGTTGGTTCCTTTCTCAAATCTATCTTGGAGACCATAATTCCAGTTCTCATTGGATTTAGAGGTTGCGCTGAAGTCTGTATTTGCTTCAGCAATGGATAGTTTATAGTACACTATTATTACAGATGTATTGTTGTCTGTATCTTGAGTGGATTTTTGTGTACTGTTATCCTCATAGGACTTATAGAATTAAGGAAATATGGCACTTTTGCATTTTACACAGAATGTAAAGGTTCTGAATTTGTTAACTAAAACATGGGAAGTCAAGAGCAGGTGCAGTTTTCAGGTGAAGCAGGGTTAAGGGGCAGGGGATAATTGGGCAAGGACATGTAGGTTGGGATTTCACGTTGGGTGGACGGGAGCCAGCCACCGACTGAAAAGTCGGTGGCAAACCCGCTTCCGCCTCACCTGGGGATCTGACCCGCATTTTACGGGTGCCCAGGCTTCAATTGTTCCGAGGCGGGACTTCCACCCGCTTGAGGGAGGAAGTCCCGCCTCATTGAGCTGCTGGCCAATCAGTGGGCCAGCAGCTCTTAGTCCCAGCAGCGCCACCAGGAGCGGTGGCCTCTGCTAGGACTGCAGCCCAGCCAACGTCATGGAGCTGGGAGTCCAGCGAAGTTTTGGTTGCCTCACCAGGGGTAATCGCTCAGGCCCTGGCGAGGCATGGGTGGTCAGATGGGGGGAAGGGGAGCGTGTTGGATGTTGGGGGTGGATGGGGTAGCCGCGGCGGCTCTCCATCGGGCACCCTGTGCCCGATTATCAGGGCCCACACCCGGGGCAATCGGCAGCCGCCTGGTATTTCCAGACGGCTTTTCTGGGTCCTCGACCACCTGCCTGCCATGCGTAAAATCCACGTGGAGGTGGGCGAAGGCCCTTAATTGGCTGTTAAGTGGCCAATTAAGGGCCTTGATTGGCCTGGGGTGGGTGGCCTGTTTTTTGCCCCCGCCGCCCTATGTAAAGTGGCGGCAGAGGCGGGATCAGTTCAGGAAGGTCTCCCGAAGCCTCCTGCTCCATTTAATGCCACCCATCCCTCCACCGTCCCGTTCACTGGTGTTAAATTCCGGCCGTAGATCCCATTTTAAAATCACACATTCTGTCCTTATTTTTACGTGTTACTGACATTTTATTCTAGTCAATCTCCCATGGCATTGCACAAGGATAGTACAGACCAATTTGAACTTTTCAGGTCAAACAGGGTTAGAGAGTAAAGGACAATTGAACTAATATGAAGGAGCAGGGAGTGGTGGAAATTAATAACAGGGAACAGGGAAATGGCAGATAATTTAAACCAATATTTTGCATCAGTTTTCATGGTGGAGGACACTATAAACATCTCGACAATAATAGATGAGCAAGGTGTAAATGGGAGGGAAGAACTTTTAACAATCTCAATCACGAGGGAAAAGGTGCTGGACAAACTGATGGGACTAAAGGCAGACAAGTTGCCAGGATCTGATGGCCTGCATCCAAGGGTTTTAAAAGAAGTGGCTGCAGAGATAGTAGAGACATTAGTCATAATGTACCAAAATTCACTGGATTCCGGTAGCATACCAGCAGATCGGAAAACTGCTAATGTGACGCCCCTATTCAAGAAAGGAGGGAGACAGAAAGCAGGAAACTATAGACCAGTTAGCTTAACATCTGTCATTGGGAAAATGCTAGAGTCCATTATTAAGGAAGAAATAGCAGGACATTTAGAAAAACATAATGCAATCAAACAGAGTCAACATGGTTTTATGAAAGGGAAATCATGTTTGACAAATTTGTTAGAGTTCTTTGAGGAGACAATAAGCAAAGTGGATAAAGGGGAACTGGTAGATGCAGTGTATTTGGATTTTCAGAAGGTGTTCAATAAGGTGCCACATAAAAGGTTATTGGACAAAATAAGAGCTCGGGGTATTGTGGGTAATGTGTTGGCATGGATTGAAGATTGGCGAACACACAGAAGGCAGAGAGTCGGGATCAATGGGTCTTTTTCAGGTTAGAAAGCCGTAACTAGTGGGGTTCCACAAGGATCAGTATTAGGGCCTCAACTATTTACTATCTATATTAATGACTTGGAGGGAGGGACAGAGTGTAGTGTATTCAAATATGTACAAAAATAGGTTGGAAGGCATGTTGAGACGAGGACACAAAGAATCTGCAAAGGGATATAGATAGGATAAGTGAGTGGGCAAAACCTTGGCAGATGAAGTTCAATGTGGGAAAGTTTGACATCATCCACTTCAGTAGAAAGAATAAAAAGGTAGATTATTATTTAGATGGAGAAAGACTACAAAATACTGCAGTACAGAGGGATCTGGGTGTTCTTGTGCATAAACACAAAAAGTTAGCATGCAGATGCAGCAGGTAATTAGGAAGGCAAATGGAATTTTGGCCTTTATTGCTAGGCGGGGGCGGGGGGGGGGGGGGTGGTTAGAGTTTAAAAATAGGGAAGTTTTGTTACAACTGTACAGGGTGTTGGTGAGGCCACACCTGGAGTACTGCGTACAGTTTTGTTCCCCGTATTTAAGGAAGGATATACTAGCATTGGAGGCAGTTCAGAAAAGGTTCACTCGGCTGATTCCTGGGATGAAAGGGTTGTCTTATCAAGAACAGCTAAACAGGTTAGACCTCTATTCATTGGAGTTTAGAAGAATGAGGCGTGATCTTATTGAAACATATAAGATTCTAAGGGGGCTCGACAGGGTAGATGTTGAGAATATGTTTCCACTGGTGGGGGAATCTTGAACTAGGGGACATAGTTACAGAATAAGGGGGCACACATTTAAAACTCAGATGCGAAGGAATTTCTTCTCTCAGAGGGTGGTGAATTTCTGGAATTCTCTACCTCAGAGATTTGTGGAGGCTAGGTCACTAAATGTATTTAAGAAGGAGGTGGATAGATTTTTGAAATTTTGGGGAGTCGAGGGGTATGCGGAGCAGGCCTGAAAGAGGAGTTGAGGCCAGGGACAGATCAGCCATGATCTTAATGATTGGCGGGGCAGGCCTGAGGGGCTGAATGGCCTACTCCTGCTCCTATTTCTTATGTTCTTATGAAAGTGAGGAGGCAAAGGAGGATATGAAAGTAGTGAGGAGGAAGGGGAGCAGAATAGAGAAGGAGGGGGATGGAAGGGAGAAGACAGTTAGTGGAGATGGAGAAGACACTTAGGGGATGGGTCGAGGTGGGTGAAAGTGAGCGGGTAAAGATAGAGGGGAGCATGACAGGGAATGCTTAAAAGGAGTAACTTTGATCAGCAGGGATCATGGAATAATGAGCCATTGGAGAAGGTAAAATTCAGATGGTGGAGTAGAGGGATGTAATGCTATGGATGGGAAATGCTGTTGGGGGGAATTTATTATAAAAGGCAATTAAATTAGGTAGTGGTAGCCTTTCAAGAGCAACTACAACCAGTGAAAGATTGCAGGGGAAGGGACTGACAGCCAACAGGTAGGTTGGCTCATGATCTCACATTGAGAGTGAGGAAAAATCTTGCTCAGTGAGTGCTGAAAACCTGCTCAATGGGGAGGGGCAGATGGTCAAGGTCTTGGTCTTTAGGTCGGGGTGGGGTGGGGGGGGAGGTGGTGGAGTGCAAGATCACTACAATCATAGAATCATGAAATATTACAGCACAGAAAGAGGCTATTTGTCCCATTGAGTCTGCACTTCACAGAGGGGTAATTAAAAAAAAAGATGCCAAGCCAAAGAAGGGTGACAAAAGACTTCATCAAAGTCAGTTTTCTGGAGGGTCTATGGACAGATTGGGCACTGAAACATAGGGCAGGAATACGCTGCAGTGACCCTTGAGCGACCTGGTCATCGTCAATCTCACTCCTCATTATTGTCATGACTAACCAGGAGGTAAACCCTCCCGGCTGCTTCTTCTGCTCCTCCTCATCACCTTTCTCCTTATCTATCCCCCCTTGCTGTGTGGATCTATAGGTGGGGCGGGGGGGGGGTACAGAGCTAAGAATGGGTGAGCATTATCTCCCAGTATTAAGGAGACAGAAAAGAGAGTGGGAACTGCCTGCTTAGAGCTTTACCTGGAAGCCAAAGCGACAATGTAGTGTTGCCACCATTATGCCACCAACTTAGCTTATTCTCACAGCAAGATCTGAGTGCTTTCACATGAGCTGTCTGTCTTCTCCCCATAGGGAGTCAGTTGTTTGATGTGGAGAGCATCCCACCTGCCTCTGGTGGCATTGTATGCCAATTTCTCCTGCTAGAAGATAGTGTGAATGAGGAAGGCTAACAGTTGAGGGAAGTGCACCAAACAGCATGATAAAGCTAAATTAAGGTATGTATGAGCCTGTTAAAGGAGAGGGAAGGGTTTTAGAGATGTGCATGTAAGTACTTGCTGTTAGGGGAGCTGGGTAGCCATACTGTAAGATCCTGAGTTAGAGCTCCCTTAACCAGACTGCATTGGGAAGGGTTAGTTGTGCAATAGTTGCTTTAACAGAGTGAAAAGTGTACTGTTTCCCAAGGCAGGCAAGGAAGAGAAGGATAGATATATAGTGTGTTACCTTGCCTATTCTGGTGAGGTTATTGGATTATTTCTGGCACTGCTCAGCAGTCATGGGGGTGAGGGAGTTGACTGTCAATGCCAGTGGCGCCAACCTCCAGTTGAAATGAGTGATAATCCTGACAGGCTTGCTGTACAGACACCCAGAAGTCTGTGCCTCCCGTCTTCACTTTCCATCAATTATTATTCAAGTAAGCCTGCAAATAAATTGACCCAGGAAACTCTTGTGCAGGTATCTCTCCCGTCCATCGACTGCCACATATCTTTTTTCATTAGCTTAACTCCTCAACTTGTGGAAATTCAGGGTACTATCTTGTAAGAATTAAGGTCATTACGAACATACGAATTAGGAGCAGGAGTAGGCCACTCGGCCCCTCAAGCCTGCTCTTCCATTCGACAGGACCATGGCTGATCTGATTGTAACCTGATTGTCACCTTGACTCCACATTCCCACCTACCCCCAATAACCTTTCACCTCCTTGCTTATCAAGAACTTCTGCCTTAAAAATATTCAAAGACTTTGTTCCACTGCCTTTTGAGGAAGCGAGTTCCAAAGACTCATGACCCTCTGAGAGAAAACAATTCTCCTCATCTCTTTCTTAAATGGGTGACCCCTTATTTTTAAACAGTGACCATCTAGTTCTAGATTCTACCACAAGGGGGGGACATCCTTTCCACATCCACCCTGTCAATACCCCTCAGGATCTTATATGTTTCAATCAAGTTGCCTCTTATTCTTCTAAACTCGAGCGCATACAAGCCGAGTCTGTCCAACCTTTCCTCATAAGACAACCTGTCCATTCCAGTCTAGTAAACCTTCTCTGAACTGCTTCCGATGCATTTGCATGCTTCCTTAAATAAGGAGACCAATGCTGTACACAGTACTCCAGATGCAGTCTCACCAATGCTCTGTATAACTTTAGCATAACCTCCCGGTTTTTGTATTCAATTCTCCTTGTGATAAACGATAACATTCTATTAGCTTTCCTAATTACGTGCTGTACCTGCATACTAAGCTTTTGCGATTCATGCACTAGGACAGCCATATCCCTGTGCATCTCAGAGCTCTGCAATCTCTCACCATTTAGATAATATGCTTCTTTTTAAATTCTTCCTGCCACAATGGACAATTTCACATTTTCCCACATTATATTCCATTTGCCAGATCTTAACCTATCTATATCCCTTTGTAGCCTCCTTATGTCCTCTTCACAACTTATTTCCTACCTATCTTTTTGTCCTTAGCAAATGTAGCAAACATTCCTTTGGTCCCTTCATCCAAGTCATTTATATAAATTGTAAAAAGTTGAGACCCCAGCACTGATCCCTGTGGTACACTACTCATTCCAACTTGCCAACCAGAAAATGACCCATTTATGCCTACTCTCTGTTTCCTGTTACCTCGCCAATCTTCTATCCATACCAATATGTTACCCCCCTACACCATGAGCTTTTATTTTCTGCAATAACCTTTGATGCATTCTTTGATGCATATCAAATACATTCTGGAAATCCAAGTACAGTACATCTACCAGTTCCCCTTTATTCACAGCACGTTACTTCTTCAAGAGCTCAAATAAATTGGTTAAACATGATTTCCCTTTCACAAAATCACGTTGACTCTGTCAAACACAAAATAAAGTTGTTCATTTTTCTGAATAGGTGTGTTGACTTAATTGATGCAAAGTTTTGTTGTGTAGCAACAGCATTTTCGATTTTACAGCTGCTGTACCGAGTCCAAAATGGCATCCATGCCACGTGTACACAGTTCTGGTGCAGGCCATGCCAGACACCATTTTGGGCAGGTCATAAGCGTGGGCCCTGGCAGCAGACACAGGAAGGATGCAAAGTGGCAGATTGTGATGTCAGTCAGCTTGTAATGCTGATTTAACTCCAGTGGTGCCATTTTCAACCTGAACGCACCAGCTAATACCTTCTATTAACTTCGCACAGCTGAACAAACATTCAGCAGCAGGAAGGACACCCCCATCATCACTTTTTATAGGGGTCATAAACTGCTTTCAGGTCAGTTGCTGATTGATTTCTACTGGCTGTTGCTGAGTTACTGGAACTGTTTAGAGGGTCGTACTGCTAGTTGAAGGCGCTGAAATCTGCAGGGCATGAGTGGTATGGCATGTGGTGAAAGCATTGGTTCTGACTTCAAGGGTTCTGCTCAGACCATTTACTGCAAGTGATGGGTGCTGTATTTTCTATCCTCCATGAAATGCAATATGAGCTGCAGAGTTGTTCAATCACAATCTGTAACCTCATGGCCCAGCATATCCCTCATTCTGCCATTGCCATCAAGACAGGGGATCAACCCTGGTTCAATGAGGAGCGCAGGAGCGCATGCCAGGAGGAGCACCAAACATATCTAAAAATGAGGTACCAAACTGGTGAAGCTCTGCATAGGACTATATGCAAGCGAAACAGTGGAAGCAGCATGCAATAGACAGAGCAAGGTGATCCCACAACCAACAGACTAGATCAGAGTTCTGCAGTCCTGCCATATCCAGTCGTGAATGGTGGTGGACAATTAAACAACTAACCGGTGGAGGATGCTCCACAAACATTTCCATCCTCAATACTGGGCAAGCACAGTATGTCAGTGCAAAAGACAAGGCTGAAGAACTTGCAAACATCTTCAGCCAGAAGTGCTGAGTGGATGATTTATCTCGGCCTCCTCCTGAGGTCCCTAGGATCACAGATGCCAGTCTTCAGATAATTCAATTCACTCCATGCACTGCATACAGAAAATTCTATGGTCCCTGACAACACCCCAGCTGTAGTACTGACAACTTGTGGTCCAGAACTACCTGCCAAGTTCTTGCAGTACAGCTACTCCACAAATATCTACCTGACAATGTGGAAAATTACTCAAGCATGTCCTGTCCACAAAAAGTAGGACTATTCCAATCTGGCCAATTGCTGCCTCATCAGTTTACTCTTAAATCATTAGCAAAGTGATGGCAGGTGGCAGTGCTACCCAGCGGCACTGACACAGCAATAATCCGCCAGCAGTGCTCAGTAGAGCCATTCAGCTCCAGACCTCATTACAGCCTTAGTCCAAACATGGACAAAAGAGCTTAATTCCAGAGGTGAGGTAAGAGTGACTGCCCTTGACATCAAGGCAGCATTTGAACAAGTATGGCATCAAGGAGTCCTATGCAAATTTGAAGTCAATGGGAATCAGAGGAAAACTCTCCACTGGTTGGAGTCACACCTAGCACAAAGGAAGATGGTTGTAGATGTTGGAGGCCAATCATCTCAACCCTCGGACATCGCTGAAGGAGTTCCTCAGGAGTTCCTCAGGGTTCCTAGGGCCAACGTCTACAGCTGCTTTATCAATGACCTTCCCTCCATCATAAGGTCAGAAGAGTGGATTTTAGCCTCTGATTGCATTATGTTCAGCACCATTCATGAATACTCAGATACCGAATCAGTCCATGCCCCCATGCAGCAAGGTCTGGACAACATTTAGGCTTGGGCTGTTAAGTGGCAAGTAACATTTGGGCCACTCAAGTGTCAGGCAATTACCATCTCCAACAAGAGAGAATCTAACCATCTAACCATCTCCCCATGACGTTCAATGGGGAGGCAGTGGCATAGTGGCAATGTTGCTGAACTAGTAATCCAGAGGCCCAGGCTAATGGCATGGGCACATGGGTTCAAATCCCACCAGGGCAGCTGGTAGAATTTAAATTCAATGAATTAATAAATTCAATTAATTAATAAAAATATGGAATTGAAAGCTAGTCTCAGTAATGGTACCATTAAACTATCACCGATTATCAAAAAAACCCATCTGGTTCACTAATGTCATTCAGGGAAGGAAATCTGCTGTCCTTACATGGTCTGGCCTACATGTGACTCCAGATCCACAGCAATGTGGTTCATTCTTAACTGCCTTCTGAAATGGTCTAGCAAGCCACTCAGTTGTCAAGGGCAATTAGGAATGGGCAACAAATGCTGGCCTTGCCAGTGATACTCACATCCCATCAAGGAATAAAAAAGAAATGACCATCGCTGAATCCCCCACCATCAACATCCAAGGGGTTGGAGGTTACCATTGACCAGAAACCTAAGTGGACCAACCATATAAATACTGTGGCTACAAGAGCAGATCAGAGGCGAGGAATTCTGCAGTGAGTAACCTCCTGACTCCCCAAAGCATGTCTATCATCTACAAGGCACAAGTCAAGAGTGTGATGGAATACTCTCCACTTGCCTTGATGAGTGCGGCTCCAACAACACTCAAGAAACTCAACACCATCCATAACAAAGCAGCTCACTTGATCAGCACCAAAAACATTCACTCCCTCGACCACCAGTGCACGGTGGCAGCAATGTGTACTACATTGAAGATGCACTGTTGCAACTCACCGAGCCTCCTTCAACAGCACCTTCCAAACCCACGACCTCTACCACCTTGACGGACAAGGGCAGCAGATGCATGGGAACACCACCACCTGCAAGTTTCCCTCCAAGCCACACATCATCCTGACTTGGAACTATATTGCCGTTCCTTCACTGTTGCTGGGTCAAAATCCTGGAACTCCCTTCCTAACAGCACTGTGGTCTACCTACACCACATGGATTGCAGTGGTTCAAGAAATTGGCTCACCACCACCTTCTCAATGGCAATTAGGTTTGGGCAACAAATGCTGGTCTTGCCAGCGACGCCCAAATCCATGAAAGAATAAAAAAAACTGATAGGGAGAATGAGCAGAGAAGGCACAGAGGAGGACAAGCTGCTCAAAGAAGGAGGATATTGGGGGAGAAGGACTGTCAGCAGGAAGCCATATCTTTCAGGGTATTCAGAGAGCCATGCTGCCACACAAAATGTAATTGAGCAGAGCTTTAGGGTGCTTAAGTAACGCTTCCATTTGCTGGATTACTTTGGAGAAGCCTTGCAGTATTCACCAATCTGCGTGTCATGATTGTCATGGTCTGCTGCATGCTACACAACCTCGACATCATGAGGACATAGCCCTTCCCACCAGGTATATGGTGAGAGGAGTAGGAGGAGGAACAGCAGGAGGAGGAAAGGTTGAGGCAACCAACACATCCCCTTTCCAGCTGGGCTGTTCGTGATTGTCTCATCCATCTGTGGTACCAATGAACGCAGCCCCAATCACCCATTCAACAACAGTCCCACACCTTACCTTCCCTCTGTTACTGACCATCACAGCATCCCCTTGGCCACAATGCTGAAAGAAAAACCTCCACAAAACAAACATTCCAAATCAACTTTATCTATCAAAACATCCAATATTCCATACAAAAGTCAACTATTCACCCTGTGCATTGCCTTCGTGCCTGCCTTCCTTGTCTTTCTCTGTCCTAGTGCTCCTATGTAGTGCTACCCAATAGCTGCAGCCTGGCTGGTGGAAGGCTGCTGACTTTCAGTGAGGGAGACTGCAGATGCCCTTGCAGGATGACTTTGAGCAGTTCTGGCCGTATAACGCCCATCTTTGGACTCTACCATCTCAGCACTGGCGGCAGCAATCTGGGCTGACTGGGTGAAATGCAACAGCAAGGGCACTGGAGCAGCATTAGTGGTGGGAGGACAAATGCTGTCATTCGGAGAGAGGTCAGCAGGTTTGTTCTCCACAGAGCCACTGCCACTGCCATGGGACAGCACCTCAGCAATCTCCTAGCAATATGTTGGAGGACAGACTGCTGGACTGCTGTGAGACCTTGCATGACCCTTTGAACACTGGTATCCGCAATCGTGATGGCAGCAGTCTGAGCTTGTGTAGCAACAAATTGCAATTTGGATGGCAGCAGGCTGAGGCTACATGGCTTCAATCTGAGCTTCTACTGCAGCCCTCAGACACTAGGTGGCTTCTGCTTGTGCTGCAATGGAAGCTGAGACATCGCTACATTATGGGGATGAGTGACCATAATATGATAGAATTCTTCATCAAGATGGAGAGTGATGTAGTTGATTCTGAGACTAGGGTCCTGAATCTTAACAAAGGAAACTACGAAGGTATGAAGCGTGAGTTGTCTATGATGGATTGGGAAACGTTACTTAAAGGGATGACGATGGATAGGCAATGGCAAGCATTCAAAGAGCGCATGGATGAACTGCAACAATTGTTTATTCCTGTCTGGCACAAAAGTAAAACGGGAAAGGTAGCCAAACCATGGCTTACAAGGAAATTAGAGATAGCATTAGATTCAAGGAAGAGGCATACAAATTCGCCAGAAAAAACAACAGACCTGAGGATTGGGAGCAGTTTAGAATTCAGCGAAGGAGGACCAAGGGATTGATTAAGAAGGGGAAAATAGAGTACGAGAGCAAGCTTGCGGGGAACATAAAAACTGACTGTAAAAGTTTCTGTTGGTATGTGAAGAGAAAAAGATTGGTGAACTCAAATGTTGGTCCCTTACAGTCAGAAACAGGGGAATTTATTATGGGGAACAAAGAAATGGCTGACCAACTAAATGCCTACTTTGGTTCTGTCTTCACAAAGGAGGACACAAATATCATACCAGAATTGTTGGGGAACACAGGTTTTAGCGAGAGGGAGGAACTGAAGGAAATCAGTATTAGTAGAGAAATGGTGTTGGGGAATTTGATGGGATTGAAGGCCGATAAATCCCCAGGGTCTGATCATCTACATCCCAGAGTACTTAAGGAAGTGGCCCTAGAAATAGTGGATGCATTGGTGGTCATCTTCCAAGATTCTTTAGACTCTGGAACAGTTCCTACAGATTGGAGGGTAGCTAATGTAACCCCGCTATTTAAAAAAGGAGATAGAGAGAAAACAGGGAATTATAGACCAGTCAGCCTAATGGCGGTTGTGAGGAAAATTCTAGAGTCCATTATCAAATATTTTATAGCAGAGCACTTGGAGAACAGTGGTAGAATCGGACAGAATCAGCATGGATTTATGAAAGGGAAATCATGCTTGACAAATCTACTCGAATTCTTTGAGGATGTAACGAGTAGAGTTTATTGAGGGGGAGCCGGTGGATGTGGTCTATTTGGACTTTCAGAAGGCTTTCGACAAAGTCCCACATAAGAGATTAGCATGTAAAATTAAAGCGCATGGGATTGGGGATAGTGTATTGCGATGGATAGAAAATTGGTTAGCAGACAGGAAATAAAGAGTAGGAATAAACGGGTCTTTTTCCAAATGGCAGGCAGTGACTAGTGGGGTACCGCAGGGATCGGTGCTAGGACCCCAGCTATTCACAAAATATATTAATGATTTAGATGAGGGAACTAAATGTAATATCTCCAAATTTGCATATGACACAAAACTGGAAGGGGAGGGTGAGTTGTGAGGAGGATGCAGAGAGGCTTCAGGGTGATTTGGACAAGTTGAGTGAGTGGGCAAATGCATGGCAGATGCAGTACAATATGGATAAATGTGAGGTTATCCACTTTGGTAGCAAAAACGGGAAGGCAGATTATTATCTGAACGGCTATAAACTGTGAGAGGGGAGAATACAATGAGACCTGGGTGTTCTTGTCCACCAGTCGTTGAAGGTAAGCATGCAGGTGCAACAGGCAGTAAAAAAGGCAAATAGCATGTTGGCCTTCATAGCGAGAGGATACAAGTACAGGAGCAGGGATGTCTTGCTGCAATTATACAAGGCCTTGGTGAGGCCACACCTGGAATATTGTGTGCAGTTTTGGTCTCCTTATCTGAGGAAGGATGTTCTTGCTATAGAGGGAGTGCAGCGAAGGTTTACCAGACTGATTCCTGGGATGGCGGGACTGACATATGAGGAGATATTGAGTCAGTTAGGATTATATTCACTGGAGTTCAGAAGAATGAGGGGGGATCTCATAGAAACCTATAAAATTCTAACACAACTTGACAGGGTAGATGCAGGAAGGATGTTCCCGATGGCGGTGGAGTCCAGAACCAGGGGTCATAGTCGAAGGATGCGGGGTAAACCTTTCAGGACTGAAATGAGGAGAAATTTCTTCACCCAGAGAGTGGTGAGCCTGTGGAATTCGCTACCACAGAAAGCAGTTGAGGCCAAAACATTGTTTGTTTTCAAGAAGGAGTTAGATATAGCTGTTGGGGCGAAAGGGATCAAAGGATATGGGGGGAAAGTGGGAACAGGTTACTGAGTTGGATGATCAGCCATGATCATAATGAATGGCAGAGGAGGCTCGAAGGACCGAATGGCCTACACCTGCTCCTATTTTATATGTTCCTATGTTTCTACAGTTGGGTCCAAAAGTATGGTAATATAGTTGACTACGCTGGAAAGGACGGGTTCCAAGTTTTGCGCAATGCCCTATACAAGGCTGGTGTCGGGCTCCTCCATGCTCCTTGATAGCAACTGCAAGCTTTTAGCCAGGCCTACCAATGCAGCAAGCTTGTGTGTATACCTATCAGCCTTTTTCTGTATGGCATCCCATCAAAGTCCTCATCTGAGTCCTCTGCAAGAGAAATTGTGTGCATCCTCGCCCTCCAGTGAGCTGACACCTGCCCGACCCTTCCCCCTGCTCTGGTTGCAGGTCGTCCGTGCCTGATGTCTTACTATGTGCAGATCCCACCTTTAAGCTGTCTTCTAAAATACATACAGAGTCATTATCTGTGCTGGTGGCTGTGAGTGTGAGAGTGAGTGATGGTGTTTCTTCATCATTAGTCTCTTCTTCCTCTTCTTGCTCCTGCACCACTGCCTGGCCATGTTGCATTTCTTGGGTATCTGAAAGGAGAAAGGCACAAATATAAGGTTGTGGTGAGGGGAGGGGTGAGAGGAAGCAAGAGGTGCATGCGTGTACCATCTGTAGTTTGTAAATCAGAAGTCATTATGGGATGAAGGGGAAGTGGCATGTGCGATAGTTTTAGGTGTGAGAATACCATCATCTTTGATCCATTCAGCCCCTCTGCTCACCATGGCCTCAGTCATAGAACCATAGGAAAGTCACAGCACAGAAGGAGGCCATTCAGCCCATCGTGGCTGTGCCATCTGAAAGAATTACTCTATCTAGGTCCCTCATAATTTTGTACACCTCAATTAAGTCACCCCTCAGCCTCCTTTGTTCTAAGGAAAACAACCCTAGCTGATCCAATCTTTCCTCATAGCTACAACTTTCCAGCCCTGGCAACATTGTCGTAAATCTCCTCTGTACTCTCTCCAGAGCAATTATGTCCTTCCTATAATGTGGTGACCAGAACTGTGCGCAATACTCCAGCTGTGGCCTAACCAGTGTTTTATACAGTTCCAGCATTACATCCCTGCTTTTGTATTCTATACCTCGGCCAATAAAGCAAGCATTCCATATGCCTTCTTCACCACTTTATCTACTTGTTCTGCCACCTTCAGGGACCTGTGGACATGCAGTCCAAGCTCTCTCACTTCCTTTAACCCTCTCGGTATCCTCCCGTTTATTGTGTATTCCCTTGCTTTGTTTGCCCTCCCGAAATGCATTACCTCACACTTCTCCGAATTGAATTCCATTTGCCACTTTTCCGCCCACTCAACCAAACCATTCTGGAATCTACAGCTATCCTCTTCACTTATCAACTACACGGCCAATTTTTGTGTCATCTGCAAATTTCCCAATCATGCCACCCACATTTATGTCCAAATCATTAATATGTATCACAAACAGCAAGGGAACCAACACTAAGCCCTGTGGAACGCCATTGGAAACCGCTTTCCATTTGCAAAAACATCTGTCAGCTGTTACCCTTTGTTTCCTGTCACTGAGCCAATTTTGGATCCAACCTGCCACATTGCCCTGTATCCCATGGGCTTTCATTTTACTGACCAGTCTGCAGATGGGACCGAGTCAAATGCCTTACTAAAATCCATGTAGACCACATCCACTGCACTATCCTCATCAATCCTCCTTGTTACTTCCTCAAAAAATTCAATTAAGTTGGTAAGACATGACCTTTCATTAACAAATTCATGCAGACTATCCCTGATTAATCCATGCCTTTCTAAATGACAGTTTATCTTATTTCTCAGAACTGATGCTAATAATTTGCCCACCACCGAGGTCAGACTGACCAGCCTATAATTATTTGGCCTGTCCCTCGCACCCTTTTTAAAAAATGGTACAACGTTCGCAGACCTCCAATCCTCTGGCATCTTGTCTGTAACTCATGAGAATTTGAAAATGATCCTCAGAGCATCCGCTATTTCCTCCCTGGCTTCCTTTAACAGCCTGGGATACAATCCATCCGGCCCTGGTGATTTATCCACTTTCAAGGATGTCAGGCCCTCGAGTACTTCCTCTCTCATTATGTTTATTGTATTTAATATTTCACACTCCTCTTTAACTACAATGTCTGCACCGTCCCTCTCCTTTGGGAGGACAGAGACAAAGGACTCATTAAGAACCCTGCCCACATATTCTGCATCCATGCATAAGTTACCATGTACATCTCTGATAGGCCCTACCCTTTCCTTAGTTATCCTCGTGCTCTTAATGTATTGATAAAACATATTTGGGTTTTCCTTGATTTTGCCTACCAATATTTTTTCATGTCCTCTCTTTGCATTCCTAATTTCCTTTTTATACTCCTCTCGGCTTTCTAAAGTATTAAGTTTTTGTGCCTGTCATAAACTTTCTTTTCCTGCTTTATCTTACCCTGTATGCTTCTAGATAACCAGGAGGCTCTAGATTTGGCAGTACCACCCTTTTCCTTTGTGGGGACATGTCTACACTGTGCCCATAAAATCTTGCTTTTGAATGCCTCCCGTTGGTTTGCCTTTCATTTTCCTTCAAGTGGCTGTATCCAGTCCACTTCTGCCAGATCACCTCTCAGCTTCGTAAAATTTGCCTTCCCCCAATTTAGAACTTTTACTCCTGTTCTATCTTTGTCCTTTTTCCATAATAATGCTAAATCTAACTGTATAATGGTCACTATCTCCAAAATGGTCACCCACTTGCCCAGCTTTATTTCCTAAGACTAAATCTAGAATTGCACCCCCTCTCGTTGGGCTTGTTCCATGCTGGCTAAAAAAGTTCTCTTGAATGCAGTTCAAGAATTTTATGCCCTCTGTGCCCTTCACACTGTTTGTATTCCAGTTGATATTGGGGTAGTTGAAATCCCCAACTTTTATTGCCCTGTAGTTTTTGCACTCAGAAATTTACCTACATATTTGTTCTTCTACCTCCCTCTCACTATTTGGGGGTCTATAGTACACACCTAGTAGTGTGGCTGCCCCTTTTTTATTTCTGAGCTCAACCCATATGGCCTCATTTGATGATTCATTTAGCATATCATCCCTCCTCACAGCTGTAATTGATTATTTAACCAATAATGCAACACCCACTCCTTTTTTATCCCCCTCTCTATCCTGCCTGAAAACTCTATATCCAGGGATGTTGAGCTGCCATTTTTGCCCCTCTTTAAGCCAAGTTTTCGTTATAGCAATGATATCATGCTGCCATGTGTCTATCTATGCCCTCAGCTCATCGACTTTATTTGCTATACTCCTTGCATTTAAATAAATACCTTTTAACACTGCCAAATTCCTGTGCTGTGCACTTTTTAACCTTTGCTTCTTCTGTCTTTCAGAGTCACTCGCTAATTTTCTGCCTCTCGCTCCCTGCTCTAAATTTGTCCTATCTAATACTGCCCTCAGGTTCCCATCCTCCCACCAATCTAGTTTAAACCATCCCCAACAGCACTAGTAAAGCTTCCTGCAAGGGTATTTGTCCCGGTCCTGTTCCGGTGTAGACCATCCAGCTTGTACAGGTCCCACCTTCCCCAGAACCAGTCCCAACGCCCCAGAAATCTGAAGCCCTCCCTCCTGCACCATCTCTCCAGCCACGCATTCATCTGGTGTATTCTCCTATTTCTATTCTCACTAGCACGTGGCCTTGGGGGTAATCTGGAGAATATTACCTTTGAGGTCCTGCTTGCTAATCTCTTTCGTAACTCCCTAAGTTTAGCCTGCAGGAACTCATCCTTTTGCTACCTATATCATTGGTACCAATGTGGACCACAACGTCTGGCTTTGCAACCTCACCCTCCAGAATGCTCTGTAGCCGCTTGGTTATATCCATGACCCTTGCACCAGAAAGGCAACAGACCATCCTAGAATCATGTCTGCGCCTACAGAAATGCCTGTCTGTTCCCCAACCATAGAATTCCCTACCAGTATGGCCCGCCTGTCTTTTCTCCTCCCTCCCTCTACAGCTGAGCCATCCTTGGTGCTCTGGTCATGACTGTTGCTGCACTCTCCAGTGGAACCCTATCTCCCATGGGTAGTCAGAACTGAATACCGGTTAGAAAGTGGGATGCCCTCCGTGGACTCCTACACTACCTGCCTTGTCCTTCTTGTCTGTCTGGCAGCCACCCAGTCCCTCTCTACCTGCGCTCTCTGAAGCTGTCAGGTAACCACTTTCGGAAATGTACTATCCACGTATCTGTCATCCTCGCGAATGCACCTCAGTGACACCAGCTGTTCCTCGCATTCCAAGATTCAGCACTCGGGTTTTTGCATTTGGTGGCACTTTCTGCACATGTAGTTGTCCAGGACATGGGTAGGGTCCTGGAGTCCCCACATGGCACAAGATGTGCATTCGATGGGTGTGAGCAGCGCTGCCATGCCTCAAATTATTTATTTACTGCAATAAAATTGTACATTAAATAAACAAAATAAAATGGTTATAAATAGAACAAACAAGTAACCACCTACCAACTACTGGTATTTTAGCTTCTACCTAGTAAATAGACTTAAATGTTAGAAAAAAATAAAAAATCAGCAGAAAAAAGAAAATAAGAAAGTAAGAAAATACCCACCAGATACTCATCGACTAGCTTACTGTGCCTCGCCTCTCTCTCTCCCCTCTCGCACTGTTGTAGCTCCGAAGTCTCACCCAGCCAATCACCTACCTGCTTCCCTGTGATGTCACACCTTGATTTTTCTTTCCGATTGTGTGCTGTTGCAAATGTGCTGTGGAGATGTACTCTTATTAAAACTAATCTACCTTACGACTATTAATACTCCCTACCAAAACTCCTCTCTCCCGATGTTCTCTGCTGCTGTGTCTCTCTCAGTGGTTCCCGGGTTCTTTTTAGACTCCTCTCTCCCAATGTACTCTGCTGCTGTGTCTCTGCCGGTGGTTCCCATGCTCTTTTTAAACTCCTCTCTCCCAATGTGCTGTGCCTTCCCAAGGATGGCAACCACCATCACCTCCATCGTCAGAGTGAGGACATGCAGCCACGCCAGTCCCCCAACTGTTAGCTCCTGCTCCCTCTGGTTCTCCACCACCTTATCCTGCAAGAGCGAGGGAAGTGTGAAGGTGAATGTGGGTGTAATCTGTTTGGGTAATGTGCCTGCCATTATTGAATAGCTAGCAATATGTGCAAGCAGTGTGGGTGTGAGGCTTGCCACAGTGCAAAGTGTGTGCGGGTGAGGTGAAGCTCTGAATGTAAGGCTTCAGTCACGGTTGATAGAAACTGTTCGTGGGTGAGTGAAGTGGGGGTGATGAATTGAGCAGAGTGTGAGATAGTGGTTCAGTTGTAAGGAAATGGCATTTGAAGATACATTTTCTGACTTGGAGCACTCATGTGAGATCATTGAACTTCTTGAGGCACTGCATCCAGGTCCTTGGGGCTACTCTGCTGGCATTGACCATGATGGCTATCTGCTCCCATTGTCTTCGCAGTTTCTGTCTGGAGGTCCTTCTGGTCCCCTGTGGATAGAGCACCTCTATCCACCTGCCCACTTCCTGGACCAAAGCCTCCAGTAGTGCACTGGAGAACCTTGGAGCATGCTGTCTGCCGTGTTGCACCATTATTCAGAATTCTTTCTGCTCAAACACTCTGCTCAGCCACTTCCAGTACTTGCTACAGACAGAATGCACCTCCTCTTTAAGAGGTGCAAGCCAGCTTTAAGCAATGCAGGCTAGTTTTACATGGTGCTAGCCTCACACGAACTTGGGTCCCTGCTGAGGTGTGCAGCCACTCAACAGCACATTTAGTGTTGGCTGCATGCTGCAATTATGGTAATGAGCAGGCAGCATGAAGATTGTGTGTTGCCTGCATTTAAGGGATGACCACAAGTTAATCGTGCATCACAATCCCTGCACCCGTGTTCAGGGGCTATCTAATTTTCCTCCCATTGTCTGAATATCTGTATTCCAGCCTATGTCTTCATTAGACTGCACAGATACTCATGCAGACACCTGATATTAAAATGGATGATTTAAAAGATCATATCTTGTACAGGAAATGAGTTGTACAATGCCTTGGCGGGTAATAATCATTATGCCATTCTAACAACATTGTAGAACAATGAATATGGGGGGGAAAAGCATCTAGCCTGGTTTGAAATTGGAATCTATTCAGTGAACACAACTGTTTCATATTTAGGTTATCTGTATGTCTGTGCTACTTTGTGAGCATTCTGTCATTTAGTCTATTCTGGCAGATGTCTTTGTTCATATAATGAGGGTAGAACTTTATACATATACATAAAGCATTTAAAACATTGGTTGGCTATTATGGTACATTAAATTAATGAGATATTTTGTGATTACGGGTCCCAGGACAAAACAGTACAGTAACCAGTTTCAGGCTCATATTCTGAATATCAGCTTAGTTCAGATGGTAGCACCTGTCTAGTCTTTGAGTGAGAAAGTTTTGGATTCAAATCCCACTGTGTGTGGACTTGAGCAAATAATCACGGTTGACAGTGCAGTGCAATACTGAGGGAGTCGGAAGTGTTGTCTTTCAGTAAGGCATTAAACAGCAGTCTCTTCTGCCACTCTCAAGTGACATCACCATTTGAAGAAGAGCAGGGAGTTCCCTGGTGTCCCAGCCAACAATTCTCTCAACATCACCAAAAATAAATGATCTACTCATTCATTTACTTGTTTGTGGGATTAAATTGGCTGCTTCACTTGCCTATGTAAAGACAGTATCTATTGGTTGTGAAGCGTTTTGGATGTCTTGAGAGGATGAAAGTTAATATATAAATGGCACTCCTTTTACCGGTGAAGACTGGATGCAAACTCGGCACCCAAAGGAAAAAGCTTACCATATGTCTGTCAGCATCTGAAAAAATAAAATATTATGAGCGTGATAATCCAATAGAAGGTTTTGAGTGTAGACCCTTTATCAAACTGTTCTGATGAATTGTCCCTAGCTAAAAGACTAGCCTGACATTTTTTCCTTCTTCTGATGCTGTGGTTTTATTTCAGATTTTGGTACCCAGAACTGAAAGCACAGTGTCCTTGCCCTCCACACAACCCAACCACCGAAGCACGACAGAGTGTAATCTTCATAATGCCAATTCACAGTTTTGTAGGTAGTTATGTTTGTTGCACTTAATGCTCACCAGATAGTCAGTATGACAAGCAACTTCCTTTGAGCCAGTATCTGAAACTTGTCCAGTCTAAATGAAACTCATGTTGCAAGTCATCATCAGATGTTCACAAGTACACTTTTTTTATGTTATAACACAAATCAGATGTGAGTAAATGTGTGAGTGTCTCACGTGATAGAATCCACAAGAGTATAACAGATGGCATTCTATTTCTGTTGCACTTAGTGATAATTTGATCCAGTTCTAGCACTTGCTATTTGATCTGCGACAAGTACATTAGCTTCAACTCACAACAGTAGCTTTAATGCTAGTCATGTCCCCCAAATCACTTGTAACACTTGTGAATCTTCAACTGTCACCAACTAATTGCTTATTGTTTCCCAATTTTACAGCAGTCAGTCGCTCCTATTCATTTTGTTTCTATACAAAATTACAGACTTTGGGATAGAATTCAGTAAATTTGCATCAATAAAATATTCAGTCCCATCCATTTTCTGAGCATCTTTTTTGCAAAAATTAAGCAAATTATCAAATATCATCAAAAATGTATTTTTGAGCCCACTTTTTAGAGGCAATATCACAGGCAGAAATTATTAAAAGTACAGATATGTATATTGCAACTTGCCAAGAGTAGCTAATGAGTTCCTATCTTACCATAGAGACATCAATGAATTCTGTATTAATTGAGTCATTTCAGCAAGTAAATGACTCCACACAAATCAACCTTTCCCACAGTTTTTATATGTGACTTCATTACTGAGCATTTCCAAAGTGGGCTGCGGTTGAGATGACTATAAAAATATAGATCTGCAGAGTAGCATGTGTTGTATGGATGGGTGTCAACAGATTTCCCAAGAGTGTTCTGTGCGATATGCTCAAACATGCAGGGTGTACAGAGGAATGGCCTAGAAATTTGATTGTGCAATGCTTGTTTTACACATGTGGAATAAATGCCTAAGGGTGCAATGTGGTAGATAGTGTGAATGCACTTATTCTGCGCCAGAGGTTTATACTTGCCATATTGGATCGGTAGAAGGGAATATGAGAATAGATCAGTGGCTAACATAAAAGGGAGTCCAAAAATCTTATATAAATGCATAAGTAGTAAAATGGTAGTCAAAAGAAGGTTGGAGGCTGATTAGGGATGAAAAGGAGATATTCTTGTGGAGGTAGAGGACATGGCTGAGGTACTAAATGAGTATTTTGCATGTGTCTTCACTAGAGAAGAAGACACTACCAATATAGTTATAAAGGATGATGCAATATTGAAGACCTGTGCTCCAGAATTTGCCATGCCCCTAGCCAAGCTATTCCAGTATAGCTACAACACTGGCATCTACCCGGCCAATTACCGCCCCATCAGTCTACTCTCAATCATCAGTGAAGTGATGGAAGGTGTCATCGACAGTGCTATCAAGCGGCACTTGCTTAGCAATAACCTGCTCAGTGACGCTCAGTTTGGGTTCCGTCAGGGCCACTCAGCTACAGACCTCATTACAGCCTTGGTCCAAACATGGGCAAAGGGAGCTGAATTCAAGAGGTGAGGTGAGAGAGACTGCCCTTGACATCAAGGCAGCATTTGACTGAGTATGGCATCAAGGAGCCCTAGCAAAACTTAAGTCAATGGGAATCAGGGGGAAAACTCTCCACTGGTTGGAGCACAAAGGAAGATGGTTGTGGTTGTTGGGGGTCAATCATCTCAGCTCCAGGAGATCATTGCAGGTGTTCCTCAGGGTAGTATCCGAGGCCCAACCATCTTCAGCTGCTTCATCAATGACCTTCCTTCAATCATAAGGTCAGAAGTGGGGATGTTCGCTGATGATTGCACAATGTTCAGCACCATCCTCAGATACTGAAGCAGTCCATGTAGAAATGCAGCAAGACCTGGACAATATCCAGGTTTGGGCTGATAAGTGGCAAGTAACATTCGCGCCACACAAGTGCCAGGCAATGACCATCTTCAACAAGAAAGAATCTAATCATCTCCCCTTGACATTAAATGGCATTACGATGGCTGAATCCCCCACTATCGACATCCTAGGGGTTACCATTGATTGGAAACTAACCTGGAGTAGCCATATAAATACCATGACTACAAGAGCAATTCAGAGGCTAGGAATCCTACAGCGAGTAACTCACCTCCTGACTCCCCAAAGCCTGTCCACCATCTACAAGGCACATGTCAGGAGTGTGATGGAATACTCTTTACTTGCCTGGATGCGTGCAGCTCCAACAACACTCAAAGTGCTCAACACCATCCAGGACAAAGCAGCCCGCTTGATTGGCACCCCATCCACAAACATTCACTCCCTCCACCACCGACGCACAGTGGCAGCAGTGTGTACCATCTACAAGATACACTGCAGCAACGCACCAAGGCTCCCTAAACAGCACCTTCTGAACCCGCAACCTCTACCACCTAGAAAGTCAATGTGTGGGAACACCACCATCTGCAAGTTCCCCTCCAAGTCACAAACCATCTTGACTTGGATCTATATTGCCGTTCCTTCGCTGTCGCTGGGTCAAAGTCATGAATTCCCTAACAGCACTCTGGGTGTACCGATCTCACAAGGCCTGCAGCAGTTCAAGAAGGCAGCTCACCACCAATTCTCAAGGGCAATTAGGGATGGGCAATAAATGCTGGCCCAGCCAGCGATGCCCACATCCCATGAATGAATTTTTTTAAAAATTGATTAAGAGGAGGCACATAAAAGCTTGGCAGTCCTCAAAATAGAAAAGTCATCCGGTCTGGAGGCGATGCATTCTAGTCTACAGAGGGAAGTAAGGGTGGAAATTGCACAGCCTCTGTCTGTAATCTTTGCCAAATGTTGCATACAACCCTGTTCTAAAAATGGGACAGGACAGACCCGAGAACTACAGACAGGCCAGTCAGCCTGATATCAGTGGTGAGGAAACCTTTAGAGGCAATAATTCAGGACAAAACTAATTGGCATTTGGAAATGTATAGGCTAATAAATGAAAGTCAGCATGGATGTGTTAAAGGCAGATCTTTTTTGACCAACTTGATTGAGTTATTTGATAGAGTAACAGAAAGGGTTGAACAGGGCAATGCAGTTGATGTCATGCAATGGACCTTCAAAAGGTGTTTGACAAAGTAAACAATAACTTTAGAAACATACGAATTAGGAGCATGAGTAGGCCACTTGGCCCTTCAAGCCTGCTCTACCATTCAATAAGTTCATGGCTGAACTGATTACTCCACATTTCCACCTACCCCCGATAACCTTCCACCCCCTTGCTTATCAAGAATCTATCTACCTCTACCTTAAAAATATTCAAAGACTCTGCTTCCACCGCCTTTTGAGGAAGAAAATTCCAAAGACTCACGACCCTCTGAGAGAAAACATTTCTTCTCATCTCTGTCTTAAATGGGCGATCCCTTATTTTTAAACAGTGACCCTTAGTTCGAGATTCTCCCACAAGGGAAAACATCCTTTCCACATCCACCCTGTCAAGACCCCTCAGGATCTTATATGTTTCAATCAAGTTGCCTCTTACTCTTCTAAATTCCAGCAGATACAAGCCTAGCCTGTCCAATCTTTCCTTGTAAGACAACCCACCCATTCCAGGTATTAGTCTAGTAAACCTTCTCTGTACTGCCTCCAACGCATTTACATCCTTCCTTAAATAAGGAGTCCAATACTGTACACAGTACTCCAGATGTGGTCTCACCAATGCCCTGTATAGCTGAAGCATAACCTCCCTACTTTTGTATTCAATTCCCTCGCGATAAATGATATTAGCTTTCCTAATTACGTTCTGTACCTGCATACTAACCTTTTGCGATTCATGCACTAGGACACCCATATCCCTCTGCATCTCAGAGCTCTGCAATCTCTCACCATTTAGAAAATATGCTTCTTTTTTATTCTTCCTGCCAAAGTGGACAATTTCCCACTTTCCCACATTATACTCCATTTGCCAGGTCTTTGCCCGCTCACTTAACCTATCTATATCCCTTTATAGCCCCCTTATGTCCTCTTCATAAGTTACTTTCCTACCTATCTTGTGTCATCAGCAAATGTAGCAACCATACCTTCGGTCCCTTCATCTAAGTCATATATATAAAGTGTAAAAAGTTGAGGCCCCAGCATAGATCCCTGTTGGCACACCACTCGTTACATCTTGCCAACCAGAAAATGACCCATTTGTGCCTACTCTCTGTTTCATGTTAGCTAGCCAATTTTCAATCCATGCCAATATGTTAACCCCTACACCATGAGCTTTTATTTTCTGCAATAACCTTTGATGTGGCACCTTATCAAATGCCTTCTGGAATTTTATATTTATATAGCACCTATAGTGTAATAAAACGTTCCAAGGTGCTTTACAAAAGCATTATAAAACAAGTATGGCACTGAGCCACAAAAGGAGATATTAGGTCAGATGACCAAGTGCTTGGTCCAAGAGGTAGGTTTTAAGGAGTGTCTTCAAGGAGGAAAGCGAGGTGGAGAGGTAGGGAGGGTATTCCAGAGCCTGGGGCCTAGGCAACTGAAGGCGTGACCACCAATGTTGGAGCAATTAAAATCAGGGATACACATGAGGACAGAATTAGACGAGCGCAGAGATCTTGGATGATTGTGGAGCAGGAGGAGATTACAGAGGTAGGGAGGGATGAGCCCATGTGGAGGGATTTGAAAACAAGGATGAGAATTTTTAAAACAATACGTTGCTTGATTGGGAGCCAATGTAGGTCAGCGAGCACAGAGACGATGAGGAAATGGGACTTGGTGCAAGTTAAGAGACAGGCAGCAGAGTTTTGGATGACTTCAAGTTTATGGAGAGTAAAATGTGGGAGACCAGTGAAGTACGACAATTGACTTGTTAGCAGAATTAAAGTCCATGGGATTAAAGGGGCAGTTGCTGCATGGATTGAAAATTGGTTCAGAGACAGGAAGCAGAGAATAGTGCTGAACAGCGATTTTTCCGAATGAAGAGAGGAATACAATGGTGTTCCCCAGGGCTCGGTTGTAGGATGACTGCACTTTTTGATATATTAATGATCTGGATTTGAGTATACAAGGCATAATTTCATAGTTTGCAAATGACACAAAACTTGGAAATGTGGTAAACAATGAGGATAATAGTAATAGACTTCAGGAGGACATAAGATGATGAAATGGAGTTGAAATTTAATGTTGAGAAGTGCCAAATTATACATTTTGGTAGGAAGAATGAGGAGAAGCATTATGAATGAAATGGCGCAATGTTAAAGGGAATGCAAGAACAGAGAGACCTAGATTGTTTGTACATAAATCTTTGAAGGTGGCAGGACAAGTTAAGGAGGCTGTTAAAAAAAAAAGCATAAGGAAGCCTTTGCTTTCAGGAGAATTGGAGTGCAAAAGCAAGAATGTTATGCTAACCCTTTATAAAGCACTGGTCAAGCCTCAGCTGGAGTGTTCAGTTTTGGGCACCACATTTCAGAATGGATGTCAAGACCTTGTAGAAGGTGCAGAAAAGATTTACTAGAATGGTACCGGGGATGAGGGATTTCAGTTATATTGAAAGACTTGAGAAGCTGGGGTTGTTCTCCTTAGAACAGAGAAGGTTAAGAAGAGATTTAATAGAGGTATAAGGAGGAGCTGTTTTAAGTGGTAGAAGGATCAGTAACCAGAGGAAACAGGTTTAATGTGATTGGCAAAAGATCCAGTGGTGATGTGAGGAAACATTTTTTACACAGTGAGTTGTGATCAGGAATGCGCTGCCTGAAAGTGTGGTGGAAGCAGATTCAGTAGTAGCATTCAAAAGATAATTGGATAAATACTTGAATGGAAAATATTACAGGGCTCTGGGGAAAGAATAGGGAAGTGGGACAGATTGAATAGTTCTACAATGAGCTGGCAAATGCATCATAGACTTCTATACTGTTTCATTAAATCACTACAGCCAGATGAAATGTAACCGAGGCTGTTAAAGAAGCAAGAGAGGAAGTATCAGAGGGTCTGACCATCATTTTCCAGTCCTCACTGGATACAGGTGTGGTGCCAGAGGATTGGAGAATTGCTAACGTTGTACCGCTCTTTAAAAAGGGAACGAAGGATAGACCAAATAATTACAGGCTAGTCAGTCTAACCTCAGTAGTGGGTAAATTATTGGAATCTATTCTGAGAGACAGGATAAATTGTCACTTAGAAAGGCATAGGTTAATCAAGGACAGTCAGCATGGATTTGTTAAGGAAGGATCTTGTTTGACCAACTTGATCGAATTTTTTGAAGCAGTAACAAGGACGATAGATGAGGGTAGTGCAGTTGATGTGGTCTACATGGATTTTAGCAAGGCTATTGACAAGGTCCCATATCGCAGACTGGTTAAAAATAAAATCCCATGGGATCCAGGGAAATGCAGCAAGGTGGATACAAAATTGGCTCAGTGGCAGGAAACAAAGGGTAATTGTTGACGGGTGTTTTAGCGACTGGAGAGCTGTTTCCACTGGCGTTCCGCAGGGCTCAGTACTGGGTTCCCTGCTTTTTGGGGTGTATTTTAACAATTTGGACGTAAATGTAGGGGGCATGATCAAGAAATTTGCGAATGACACAAAGATTGGCCGTGTGGTAAATAGCGAAGAATGTGGAGCAAGACAGAAGTATTGTTATTATCACAGAATTGTTACACCACAAAAGGAGGCCATTCGGCCCATCATGCCTGCACCAGCTCTCCGAGTGAGCAAATCACTTTGTGCCTTTCCCTTGCCTTCTCCCATAACCCTGTACATTCCTCCTTTTCAAGTAACTATCTAATTCCCTTTTGAATGCCTTGATTGAAACTGCTTCCAATGCACTCTCTGGCAGTGAATTCCAAATCCTAACCACTCACTGCGTGAAAAAGCTTTTCCTCATGCCGCCATTGCTTCTTTTGCCAATTACCTTAAATCTGTGCCATCCTTTCATGAGTGGGAACAGTTTCTCCTTATTTACTATGTCCAGACATCTTGTGATTTTGAATACCTCTATTAAATCTCCTCTCAGGAAATCTTCTCCAAGGAAAATAGTCCCAACCTCTCCAATCTATCTTCATAACAGAAGTTCCTCATCCCTGGAACCATTCTCGTGAATCTTTCTACACTCCAATGCCTTCACATCTTTCCTTAAATGTGGTGTCCAGAACTGGACGCAATACTCCAGTGAGGTCGAACTAGTGTTTTATACAAGTTCAACATGACCTCTTTGCTCTTGTCCTCTACGCCCCTATTAATAAAGCCTAGGATGATTTATGCTTTATTGACCGCTCTCTCAATCTGTCCTGCCACCTTCAGTGACTTGTGGACCTGTACACCCAGGTCCCTCTGCTCCTGCACCCACTTTAGAGTTGTACCCTTATATGGGACTCTTATGTATAGCATCTCTATTTTGAGATAGTCTCGTTGCCTAATCAAATTCTAGCTTCTAAATAGTTACGTCACTTCATGTTGCTAATTATTGAATAAATCAGCATGTGTTATTGCGTTAGTAGTGCTCACCAATTTAGGTTTCAAAATCAGGGCAGTTGAATAGTGCTCTGGTGCTTCCTTGGTAAACACAATTTTTTGCAGAGACATTTTAAACTTGATTTTAAAATCTGTATCACATGCAATTAAAAAAGATGGAATGTGGATAAACAAGGAGCTATTCTGTAACAGTATCTCGACTGGACACCAATGTTCAGGGTGGTAAAAAGGGAAATACAACAGTTGTGGTACTGCCTGAAGTGTTTTTATGACTATCAGGCACAGCCTTTTTCTTCAGCTGTACTCTATTGTTGTGGCTGTGTTTTGCTTGCTGTGGGCCTGCCAGGAAGCTTCACTTGTGTAATTGAGGTGGAACTGGACTCTCGGGTCTTTCCACAAATGATGGTTCTGTTTTCTGAGAGTGTTCATGATTCAAACGTAATATCATTCCCAGATTCAGTTTTTACATTGTAGGATCTGTTATTCACTTGGTATTCATGTCCATTTTACATTTCCCACTGGCTGAATTCTGACAACTTCCCCTTCCTTGCGAAAGAGTAGGAATAATGGGCATGCAGTCGAATTGGAAAAATGCGACCAGTGGAGTCCCACAAGGATATGTGCAGGGGCCACAACTATTCGCTATATTTATTCATGACCTAGATAATGCAATGGAAAGCCATGTATCCAAGTTTGTCAATAACACAAAGATTGGTGACATAGTAACGAGTGTAGACAGGGCATAAAACTACAAAGAGACATTGATAGATTAAGTGAGTGGGTAAAACTGTGGCAGAATGGTTTCAATGCAGCAAAGTGTGAGGTCATTTATTTTGCACCAAAAAAAAGGACAGGTTTGAGTAGTTTTGAAATGATGAAAAACTAGGAACAGTGAAGGTCCAAAGTAATTTAGGGGTCCATATAATCAAAGAATCATAGAACAATACAGAACAAAAGAGGCCTTTCAGCCCATTCTGCTTGTGCCAGCTCTTCGGTTAGAGCTATCCAATTTGGCTCACTCCTCTGCTATTTCCACACTGCCCTGTAATTTTTTTCCATTCAAGTATTTGAAGTAGCAGTGCTTTCCAGATCACATCTCTTTCACACTCTCTCTTTGCCCTTCTCATTCCCTTTTTTAGATCTCTTCTGTACTTCCTATATTCAGCTTGGTTGTTTACTATATTATACTGAACATTACATATATCATAAGCCTCCATTTTGTGTCTCTTTTTAATCTCTATATCTTTAATCATCCCGGGAGCTCTGGCTTTCAAAGCTCTTCCTTTTCCCCCTCATGGGAATGTATCTACACTCTACCCGAATCATCTTCTCTTTGAATGTCTCCCATTGCTCATTGACTGTTTTGCTTACAAATTTTTGATTACAACCCACCTGGGCCAGATCCCTTTTCAACTGATTGAAGTTAACCCTCCTCCAGTAAAATACTTTTACACTTGATCGTTCTTTGTCCTCTCCATAACTATTCTAAACCTGATGATATTATGATGATTGTTCCCCAAATGCTCCCCCACATGCTCCATTTACCCCATTTCATTCCCCGGAACTAGATCCTGCACTGCTTCCTTCCCTTTTGGGCTAGAAACACACTAATCATAAAAGTTCTTTTATACACGTATCAGGAATCCCTCACTCTCTTTACTATCCTATTTTATAGGATATATTAGGATATTTAAAGTCCCCCATTACTAATACTCTCTGTAGTTCTTGCATCTCTCTGTAATTTGCCGATAAGTTTGTTACTCCATCTCCTGCCTACTATTTAGTGCCTGTAGCATATACCCAGTAACATAGTAGCTCCTCTATTCTTTCCTAATTCTAAACAAACAGATTCTGTCTTTGACCCTTCAACAACATCGGGCCTAATTTTAACTCAATCAAAACCCATTCACGTCTACAGAGTTAATATTGGACCCATCATCCCTCTTCAGTGCTATAAGAGTTGTTACAATCAGGTGAGCAGGGTCAAAGGGCTCCCCTCTTTTCCTTCTCCATGTTTGACCACACCAGGTTTATTTCTTTTTTAAGTGGATACACTTGCCAAATCAGTGAGTGTTTAACTGTTTACACGCCATGATCATAAAAAGAGCCAATTGGACAGGTTTTCTCGAGTTTTATAACAAAAGAGATTAGCTTTATTGTACTTAAACTGATCTATGTAAAATAATAAAATACGAATTAGGAGCAGAGTAGGCCACTCGGCCCTTCGAACCTGCTCCGCCATTCAATAAGTTCATGGCTTACACTCCAACTTTCACACACACACACAAAAATAGGTTACAGAGTAGGGAAGCATAGATTGGTCAAATTAGAGTCCAGAGAAATAAAAGGGGTATACAGTCTATGGAGGTAGGTGACTCGCCTGGCTTCAGGTTGAATTTGGTGATCACGTGACTTTCCGTTGGTGGTCCTGAGGCTTCCGTTTTGAAGATGTGGACAGCTGATTTGGTGGTTTTCTGTGAGGAAGCAATGCGGCTGATTTCCTTCAAGGGGGTCTCTGTTCTTTGCGGAACCTTCTCCAACTCACTAGCTCCACCCTCAGGCTTAAGTAATTAAGTTCTGTGAATATTGATCAATGAACAAACTAATACAATCAAACACAGATCAATGAAACCACTGAACACGACAGTCTGCAGCAGGGAATATGCCTCGGTGATCAACATCAGCAGACAGAGTTCAAACCTTGCAAGGTTTGAGTGGTTCATCTCCACCAGTTCAATATTCAGGTTTCCAGCCAGTGGATTAAAAAACCATCATTCGACATAGCAAGGTTTTGTGACATCTCCACACCGTGCGAAATGAAATGCGATGACAGGAGCATTTCATTATAAGGTTATAAGAAAAAGGTACACATATTCATCCTCAAACATTCACTTATCAATCTCACACTGCCATAGCTATGCTCTGGTTTAGTTTTTATCCGGGATGATTCTGTGCTGAGTTAGACTCTGGATAAAGCATAAACTATCAAATTTTTCCCCCTGCAATGTGGGTAATCGTTAGGTGGTAAGGTTGCAAAAGCAAGCTCCATTGCAAAAGCCTTGCATTCTGGGTTTTGAATTTCTCCACAAATGTCAAAGGATTGTGGTCGGTATAAGCTACGGTCTCTCGATATCCATTTCAGACATATATTTCAAAGTTCTTGAGAGCCAGTAATAGTCCCAGAGTTTCCTTCTCCACAGTAGAGTATGTCTTTTGATGTCCGTTTAACTTTTGGGGGGAAATACTCAACTGGTCTCTCAATGCCTGACTGATCATCCTGGAGCAGGACAGCACCTACCCCTAGGTCACTAGCATCGACTGCCACTTTAAATGTCTTGTTCAAGTTTGGAGCTGCCAGCATCAGCTCATTGGTTAAGATGGCTTTCAGCCTCGCAAAAAGCTGTTTGGTACCTCCCTGACCATGCTACCTTCGCCCTTTTCTGTAACAAGCCTGTCAGTGGGTCAGCTGTAGTGCTGACATTTGGGACAAACTTGCGGTAAAACCCACACATCCCAAAAAGTCGCATTATTTCCCATTTGGTCGTAGGAATGGGAAGAGCCAATAATGCCTGTACCTTCGCTGCTCTGGGCAGCACTCATCTTTGACCCATAACATGCCCTAGGTAGGTTGTCATGAAAACTGCATGTTAATGCTGTCATATGGAACATTAATTTTAAACTGTTACTGGACTGAAAAAAATAGCTTGGTTTAAAAGGACAGTGGTTGGAAACATGACTGCTCATTTTGCATTCTTAACAGAGATTGGTCTGGGCAACAGTGATCCACATCTTGTTTGTGTAACAGAGAGCACTATACCCCCACTGAGAGCTAGTCACATGACTAACTTGCTAGCCAACTTGGAGTTTTGAATTGTGCTCACATAACAGTTGGAAAACAGTCTGCAACTAAACTTGAAGAAAGCACCTGTCTCTCTCCTTCTCTCGCATGAATTTCCAGGCACCCACAGAAGCCACTTAAACCTCAAGAGAGAAGACTCCTGCAGCTAAACAAGTGAAAGTGTGCATTGGGCCCCAACGAGAACTGCAAGATTTAACTGCAATCAAAAACTGTACATCTAATCCCAAACAGTAAATGAACTCCAGCTATTGCTTCAAACCTTTCCCCTTTATTCTTTCTCCTCCTCTGTCTCTATTTGCGTGTGTGTTTATCGCATATGCATGCTAATGTGGTTGTGTTGCGTATTTCTAGTAGTTTTAACTGAATTAGAGTTTTAAGGTTAATAAACTTTCACCTTTGTTGTTTAAATCTAAGAAAACCTGTCTGGTTGATTTCTTGCCATTACAATTAGAGAGCAGTGAATAAGGATTCACTGAGGAGAAGCTAAAAACACAATGTTTTAAAAATTAAACCCTGTTATGGCCAAACCAGGCAAAGGCTGAGAGGGGAGCCCTAGACCCTTGCCTGACCTGGTCATAACAAGGTTAACGGAGCATTAGCGAACTCTCCCTTCACAAGATTTACCACGAGGTCAGCCAACTGTAACCTTTGGAAGAGGGCTTCTATCTGGTCTAGGTGATCCCCCAGGTGTCACTGTACACTAACAAATCATCCACTATACAGTTGGGCAGGCCAATCACTACCTGATTCATCAGGCTTTGGAAGGTGGATGGGGCATTTCTTAATTGAAATGGCATCACCCTACACTGGAATAAGCTGTCTGGGGTGACAAAAGTCAAGATCTCTTTAGCTCGAGTGGTTAAGGGAACCTGCTAGTATCCTTTTAACAAGTCTATTTTTGTTAATTAGGTGGCATTTCCTACTGTATTGATATAGTCTTCCAGGTGGGGAATTGGGCTGGAGTCAGCTCTGGTCGCTGCATTAACCTTCCTGCAATCAATGCAGAGTCTTATTGAGCCAGTGGGCTTGGGCACGAGCACAACTGGGGAACTCCAGCTGCTCTGACTGGGCTCAATCAGCTTGTGTCCCAGCATATACTGAATTTCCTCCCGAACCTGGGTGAGTTCCCTGGGACCCAAGCGATAGGGATTTTGCTTTATGGGAGGGGTCTCTCCTACATCCATATCATGTAGGGCTAGCGTTGTACACCCTGGTTTGTCCCTACAGATCTTTTTAAACACTGTGAGTGGTCTTGTTAGGTCTCCTCTCTGTTCTGCGTTTAAATATGAGAGTACGGTGTCTAATGTCCCTAACATTTCAGTGTTAGCTAACCAGACAGTAGTGGGTTCGATTTGGGAATCTTCTCAGGCCTCCCTCTAACTCGTTCTCATCGTCCCTTTTACCCTCCTCTTTCCTGACTGCCTGACAGACCTGTACTTGTTTGTCCTCTTCCAGGACAAAGTAATACTGCTTTAACATATTGATGTGGTACAGCCTTTGCTTTTTCCTATGGTCTGGGGTATCAATTAAATAATTCACCTCGCTAATCCTCTTTACTGCTCTGTACAAGCCTCTGAATTGGGCTTTCAGTGGGTCATCCTGTATTGGTAGTAGCACTAGCATACGGGCCTGGATTTTGTGCTGGAGGTGGGGCTCATGGCACCGGGGCAAAAAGGCAGGTGGCACCCCGCCTTTTTTAAAGAATTTAAAGGGATGGGGATCCCACCTCCAGCAGCTGACGGCCAATCACAGGGCCGGCAGCTCAGCAGTATCAGCAGTGCCACCGGGAGCAGTGGCCACAGCAGATACCGCAGAGGCCTCAGACCCAGGCCCAGCGCTGGAAACTCGGAGAAGAGGTAGGTGAGGTGGTGTCACCGGGAGCAATGCGGAAGGCCCTGGCGAGGGCTGTTTGGGGGGTGGGTGGGTGATTGTTTTGGGTACAGGCTAATCAGACTTGTGTCTCCAATTTGATGCCTTGGAATGTGAAAGGTGTTCAAATGCAAATAGTGGCAGCCATTTTTAGCTGTGGCAAAGTCTTTGTCAAAGTTGACTGGAATGTACCAGCTTTTTATTTAAGTTTAATGTAGGTGCCCAATCGATGCATTAAAAATTCTCATTCAGCATTTGACGTCTTCACAATGCTGTATTGAAGTTTTAAAAATTATTGCTGGAGTTCACTTTAGTTTTCCGCTTCCAATTTCTCGTTTGGCTTTGGGTTTGATCTCATACCTCGAGCCCCAAATTTCTGTTACGATTAGGTGAGGAGGGGTTGAAGGGCTCCCCTATTTACCTGTCCTTGTTTGACCACAACAGGTTTATTTCTTTTTTAAGTTGTTACGACCAGGTGAGAAAGAGGTCTAGGGTTCCCTTTCAGCCTTCACCTGGTCTTACTGTAACAGAGTTTTATTTTGAAACACACTGTTTTTAGCTCCCTCTTGGTTAATCCTTGTTCACCGCTTTTCAATTATAAGGCAAAGAAACCAGCACAAACCAGATTTAAAGAAGAAAAATGAAATTTATTAAACTTAAACTCTAATTCGGTTAACGCCTATGGAGACACAACGCACCCACACTAGCATGCATGCACGATACACACATGCAGATAGGGTCAGAAAGAGCAGAAGAAAAATAAAGTGGAAAAGTTTGAGGCAATCTCTGAAGAAGGTTTTTTGTTACTGTGCTTCAAGCTCGCTGTAGACTCCTTGATTGTAGGTAGGTCTTGCTTTTCGCTGGGGCCCAGTATTCTTCTTAAACCTAGTTCACTGTAGGAAACTTTTTCTCTTGGGGTTCATGTGTCTTCAGTGGGTTTTGGAGTTCTGTGAGAAATAGATGGGAGCAGACAGACAGGAGAGGCTGTGGTGAGCCAGCCAGCAGAGGTCTTTTCAATCCAGAAGCCAACAGCTTTCTGCAGGCTCTCAGTTCAAATCGTAAAATTCAGAAAAAAACCCAGACTGCCAAGCAGGTTAGTCCTGTGACTAACTGGTTTGACCACGTCTGTCTGTGGATTGTATTGGAGCAGGAGATAGCTCCTTTGTCCCAAGCATTGTCTGTTAATATGCAAAAATGTCTTTCCAGCCAGGGGCCTGGCAACCATAGGCCTTCTCTTCTTCCCAGCAACAATTTGAAATTTAATGTCCATGTGGCGAAATTAATGTGCCTCATTCTTGGCAGGTGGTGGCCTGCATGACAAAGTGGATATGCTTGCCAATTCAGAGTGTTTAACTGTTTACACACCGTGATCATAAAAAGAACAAATCTGATAGGTTTTCTCAAGTTGAACAAAGAAAGAGGTTAGCTTTATTGTACTTACACCAATCTAAGTAAAATGATAAAACAGACTTCAACTTTCACACACACACACACACACACACAAACACATATACACACATGTGCGCGCGCGCACACACACAAATAGGTTACAGAGTGGGGAAGGATAAATTGGTCGAATTAGAGTGCAGAGAAATAAAAGGGGTATACAGTCTACAAAGGTTGGTGACTCAGCTGGCTTCAGGCTGAATTCGGTGGGTGTGCAACTTTCCTTTGGTGGTCCTGAGGCTTCTGGTTTGAAGATGTGGACAGCTGATCCGGTGATTCTCCGTGAGGCAGCAATATGGCTGATTTCCTTCAAGGGAGGGGTCTCTGTCTGTTCTTTTCCGAACCTTCACCAACTCACTAGTTCCACCCTCAGACTTAAGCAATTAAGCACAGTGAACATCTATCAGTGAACAGACTAACAAAATAAATCACAGATCAATTAAACCACTGAACACTACAGTTTGCAGCAGGGGATATGCCTCGGTGGTCACAGTCAGCTGGCAGAGTTCGAAGCTTGCGAGCTTTGAGTGGCTCATCTCCACCAGATTAGTATTCAGGTTTCCAGCCAGTGGGTTAAAAAAATCATCATTCGACATAGCACGTTTTTATGACAGAATTATTTTGATTATTGCTGCCACCCATTCGTTTTTTCTTCCCTATCTTTCCTGAATAGTTTGAGCCAGAAATATTATGTTCCCAATCCTCCCCTTCTTTGATTAAAGCAAAATACTGCAGATGCTGGAAATCTGAAATAAAAACAAGAAATTCTGGAAATACTCAGCAGGTCTGGCAGCATCTGTGGAGAGAGAAGCAGAGTTAGCAATTCAGGTCAGTGCCACTTCTTCAAAACTGGCAAATATTAGAAATGTAAAAGGTTATAAGCAAGTAAAGCGGGGGTGGGGCAAGAGATAACAAAGGAGAAGGTGTAGATAGGACAAGGTCACAGAATAGCTGACCAGAAGATCATGGAGCAAAGGCAAACAATATGTTAATGGTGTGTTGAAAGACAAAGCATTAGTACAGATAGGGTGTAACAGACTGAAAATTGAACAGCCGCAAGTACAAACATGAAAAAAAACAGTGGTTAAGCAAACTGAACAAGCTAAGATGAAATAAAATAAAACAAACACAAAAAAAATATAAAAAAGAAAAAATAACTAAAAATAAAAGTAAAATGGGGGGGGGGGGGGGGGGGCGGAGGGCGGGGGGGGGGGGGGGTGTTGTCTGTCATGCTCTGAAATTATTGAACTCAATATTCAGTCTGGCAGGCTGTAGTGTGCCTAATCGGTAAATGAGATGCTGTTCCTCGAGCTTGCGTTGATGTCCACTGGAACACTGCAGCAATCCCAGGACAGAGATGTGAGCATGAGAGCAGGGGGGAGTGTTGAAATGGCAAGCAACCAGAAGCTCGGGGTCATGCTTTCGGACTGAGCGGAGGTGTTCCGCAAAGCGTTCACCCTGTTTGCGTTTGGTCTCCCCAATGTAGAGGAGACCACATTGTGAGCAGCGAATACAGTATACTCCATTGAAAGAAGTTCCACCCCATCAGCCTCCATATCCACAGGATCATCCTCCGCCATTTCCACCACCTCCAGCATGATGCCACTACCAAACGCATCTTCCCCTCCCTTCAACTGTCAGCATTCCAAAGGGATCGTTCCCTCCGCGACACCCTGGTCCACTCCTCCATTACCCCCACCACCTCATCCCCTTCCCACGGCACCTTCCCCTGCAATCGCAGGAGGTGTAATACCTGCCCATTTACCTCCTCTCTCCTCACTATCCCAGGCCCCAAACACTCCTTTCAGGTGAAGCAGCGATTTATTTGTACTTCTTTCAATTTAGTATTCTGTATTCACTGCTCACAATGTGGTCTCCTCTACATTAGGGAGACCAATCGCAGACAGGGTGACCATCCTGCACCATTTTTTTTATTTTTTCATGGGATATGGGCATCACTGGCAAAGCCAGCAATTGTTGCCCATCCCTAATTGCCCTTGACAACTAGGCCATTTCAGAGGGCAGTTAAGAGTCAACCACATTGCTGTGGGTCTGGAGTCACATGTAGGCCAGACCAGGTAAGGACAGCAAATTTCCTTCTCTAAAGGAAATTAGTGATCCAGATGGGTTTTTATGACAATCAATTATGGTTCCATGGCACTGTTACTGAGACTAGCTTTCAATTCCAGATTTTTAAAATTAATTAATTGAATTTAAATTCTACCAACTGCTATTTGAACCCGTCTCCCCAGGGCATTGGTCTGGACATCTGGATTACTAGTTCAGTGACATTACCACTGTGCCACCATCTCCCATTAATTTAGCCAGTACTGCGTTAGCCTGTCTTATCCCCATAATATATACCTTTTCAAAACAGACCAATTACAACTGGCCAGTTAGTCAGTGTATATACATATGTACTGTAAAATACATTGAATCATCTGGTGATGTGTGTATCTGTATTACTTTGTATGGAGTTGAATTGTGTACCAAGATCCCAGCCTGCAAATGTACATTTGAAGTCACGATGCCTGTTTAAGTATACTGCAATATCTATTTGTCCACAAGGTGGAGTGCTAGTCAGCTTTGTGCAGATTTGGAGTCAGTGCTTTTTTATAGCTTTCACACTGTTCACAGGGGCATCTCACTCCATAATGTCACGGGGAAGGCCTTTGTTAAGGTCATACTAAGAAGAGTCCATTTACTTGCAGACTGAGTGCAGTGTGGTTTCCATGCCGGCAGATCTACTGTGGATATGATGTTCTCCATACGCCAGCTATAAGAGAAGTGTATGGAACAGAGTATACCCCCTTACCTTACTTTTGTAGATCTCACTAAGGCATTCGACACTGTCAGCAGAGCAGGACTCCAAAATATTTTGGGGAAAATTGGCTGTCCACCGAAGCTCCTTGGTCTCATCCGGTCCTTCCATGACAACATACACAGCCCTGTATAGTTTGATGGCCCCGCTTCCAACGGTTTCGGAGTGAAGAATGGAGTGAAGCAGCGTTGTGTCCTAGCACCCATTCTGTTTTGCATCTTCTTCTCCATGCTCATTGCCTTCGCCTTCCCTGCAGATATGGAAGGGGTCAATTTGCACACTAGGTCAGACGGCAGGCTGACTATCAAGGCTTAAAGCGAAGACAAAAACACATCACATCCTTTTTTTATTTGTTCAGGGGATGTGGGGGTCACTGGCTAGGCCAGCATTTATTGCCCGTCCCTAATTGCCCTTGAGAAGGTGGTGGTGAGCTGCCTTCAGGAGCCACTGCAGTCCTTGGGGTGTAGGAACACCAACAGTACTGTTTGGAAGGGAGTTCCAGGATTTTGACCCAGCGACTGAAGAAACGGCGATTATAGTTCCAAGTCAGGATGATGTATGGTTTGGAGGAGAACTTGCAGGTGGTGGTGTTCCCATTGCATCTGCTGTCCTTGTCCTTCTAGGTGGTAGAGGTCGCAGGTTTGGAAGGTGCTGTCTAAGGAGACTTGGTGAGTTGCTGCAGTCTATCTTGTAGATGGTACACACTGCTGCCACTGTGCTTCGGTGGTGAAGTGAGTGAATGTTGAAGGTGGTGGATGGGGTGCCAATCAAGCGGGCTGCTTTGTCCCGGATGGTGTTGAGCTTCTTGAATGTTGTTGGAGCTGCACCCATCACACTCCTGACTTGTGCCTTGTAGATGGTGGACAGGCATTGGGGAGTCAGGAGGTGAATTACTCGCTGCAGAATTCCCAGCCTCTGACCTGCTCTTGTAGCCACAGCATTTATGTGGCTGGTCCAGTTCAGTTTCTGGTCAATGGATGTTGATGGTGGGGGATTCAGCAATCATAATGCCATTGAACGTCAAGGAGAGGTGGTTTGATTCTCTCTTGTTTGAGATGATCATTGCCTGGCACTTGTGTGGCGTGAATGTTACTTGCCACTTATCAGCCCAAGCCTGGATGTTGTCCAGGTCTTTGCTGCATCAGTATCTGAGGAGTCACGAATGGTGCTGAACATTTTGCAATCATCAGCGAACATCCCCACTTCTGACCTTATGATGGAGGGATGGTCATTGATGAAGCAGCTGAAGATGGTTGGGCCTCGGTCCTGATCAGAGAACTCCTCTATGCTGATGATGCTACATTAGTCGCTCACACGGAAACCCGGCTACAAAGACTCATGGACTGTCTCTCCCGCAAGAGAACCATGGTCATGGGACAAGGCGTTGCATCTCTTCCCCCTGATCACAATAAATAACACCCCACTGGGGGGTGGTTAGCAAATTCTGCTACCTTCGGTCTACAGTGACAGACAATCTGTCCTCGATGCAGAGCTCGATACACGCATAGGGAAAGCAGCTACCACCTTTGGCCGACTTGCGAAACGCTCATGGGATAACACCACGCTGACCCTTAGGACCAAGCTGATGGTTTATAAGGCCTGTGTTCTCAACACCTTGCTGTATGGCTGTGAAACATGGGTGACTTACAGCTACCAGGAAAAGAGGCTCAATAATTTCCATCTTTGCTCTCTGCAACACATTATGGGTATATCCTGGCAGGACAGAATCACAAATGTGGCAGTCCTCTCAAAGGCAGAGCTCCCAAGTGTGTTGGCACTAATCAAGCAGAGGTGGCTTCGGTGGATCAGACATATCCACAGGATGGAAGACGGTCGCATACCAAGGATCTTCTGTATAGTGAGGTAGCCGGGGCCAGACAACCAGTGGGGCGCCCAAAGCTCCGCTTCAAGGATGCTTGCAAGCACGACATGAAGGTGCTAAATGTCAACTATCGCACCTAGGAGTCACTAGGTGGTGAAAGAGGGAAATGGCGACACATCTATGGGCTGGTGTGCACTGCCATGGTGACCAGTTTCTACAGCAGCTTGGCAACAGGTGCCAATTTAAAAAAACAACTCACAGCATCACTTGGCAGTTTCATGTGCAGTGTGTGTGGCAGAACCTCCAGGCAGTATCTCCAGGATTGGCCTTCACAGCCATCAGCAAAGGTGCACCAAGAGAAGACACCCCACCTGCATGTCCATCATCTTTCGTAGATGGAGGAATGCCAATAAAAATATTTATTTGCCCACTAGGTGGGGTGCTAGTCAGCTTTGTGCAGAGTTGGAGTCAATGCTTCATTCTGGCATTCGCACTGTTCCATGAAGCGACTGTTGGTTGGTTTCATTACACCTGTATAATTTTGCTGGAAACACAGAGCAAAATGGTTTTTAAAAGTCAGTCATACTGTACAAAAAGCAGGGAGTTTAGAATTAAAAATCAGTCTACTCAATAGAAAAATAACCTACTGAGACATAAAATCACAATACTCACAGAATATGGCTGAGTTCACCATGCAAATTGGGTTAAAAGAGCAATTGTGATGGCACTGCCAATCTTACGATCTGGAAATGACATGATCCTTTTGATGTCCAGGTCTAAGATAGATTTGTGTCTGCAGTAATGTATGGATGGCATCAAACTTCATAAAAGAGCCTGGGGTCGCAATTGGGCTCTGTAGCCTCTGTCTGTCACGCATGAGACAATAATTTCGCCACATGGACATTAAACTTAAAATTGTTGCTGGGAAGAAAAGAGGGCCTATCACAAGAAATTGCCAGGCCCCTCGCCAGAAAGACCTTTTGTGCATACTAGCAGACGGTGTTGGAACAAAGGAACCAGTCCCTGCTTCCCCAATACACAGAAGACGTGGTCAGACCTGTTTAGTCACATGACTAACTGGCTGTTTGAGTTTTTTTGAATTTGAACTTGTCACAGAGAATTTGAACTCAGAAGGCTGTTTGCTCCTGGACTGGAAAAGACCTCTCCCTGTCTGCTCCCATCTCTTTCTCACGGAACTGAAGACCCATTGAAGACACATGAACCAAGGGAGAAAAGTCTCCTACAGTGAACAAGGTTTAAGAATACAGGGCCCCAATGAAGAGCAATAATTACCTACAAGCAAGAACTACCTACAAAAGGACTACAGTGAGCTCAAAGCTCAGGAACAAGAAACTCTTCTGATATTGCCTCAAATCTCTCTACTTTATTTTTCTTCTGCTCTTTTCTGTCCTTATTTGCATGTGCGTATCACGTATGCATGCCAGCGTGGGGCGTGGTGTGTATCCGTAGGTGTTAATCGAATTAGAGTTTAAGTTTAATAAAATTTTACTTTACTTCTTTAAACCTGAGAAAACCTGGTGTGCTGGTTTCTTTGCCTTATAATTGGAACGTGGTGAACAAGGATTCACCAAGGGGGAGCTAAAAACATAGTGTGTTTAAAATTAAACCCTGTTACAATAAGACCAGGTGGAGGCTGAAAGAGACCCCGAGACACCTTTCTCACCTGGTCGTAACAGCACACATATTACTTTGTGTGTGACTCATGTGAACTCAGCCATTTACCTGAACCAAAAGGGATTCCTCTCCCTCAAGGTGCAGCTGGTGTGTGACCTCAGGCAGCACATCATGCAGGTCAATGCCCAGTATCCTGGCAGCAATCACAATTCATTCATTCTGCAATACCCTCTGTGCCAGTTGTATTTCAGTCACTATGGCAAACCAATGGGTGACTATTAGGTGACAAGTGTTAATCCACTCAGACATAGCTCATGACTCTGGTCCAGAACTCAAGCACACATGCACAACAGGTGTACAATGAGAACTATGCTGCCACAAGGATTATAGAGCAGACCATTGGCAGCCTTAAGCAACATTTCTCCTGCCTGAACCATTTTGGAAGAGCCCTGAAGTGCTCAGTTGACAGAGTCTTAAAATTTGTTGCGATGTGCAGCATGCTGCAAAACCTTGCCATCATGAGGGAACAGCCCTTGCCCTCAACTATCAGGTGAGAAGCTGAGGAGGAGGAGGAAGAGGAGGACAAGGACCAGGAAGGGAGGCTGCAATCTAGATGGCCTCTTTCTGCCCGGACTCTACATGAACAAATAATTCATGAGAGATACCAGTAACCTCAATCCTAATTCCGTATTAACCAACAGTCACACACCTTGCCTTTCCTCTGACACTGACCATCACATTGTCCATTTTCCCACTATGCAAAATAAAAGCCTACACAAAATGCACATTCTAATCCAAATTTATTAAATCATGCCATAGCGAATACAAAAATAAATTAATCACCTTGTGCATTCCTTTAGTGCCTCTTCCATGTGTATTTGCCTCTCCTACTGTTCCCCAGTGGATACAGCATGGCTGATGGAAATCTGATGACTTTCAGTGGGGGAGACTGCAGATGGCCTTGGAAGATGACCACGAGCAGCTCTGGGCCTAGAAGGCCCATCTGTAGACTGCACCATGGGCAACAGCAGTATGGACTGGAGGATTGACATGTAACAGCAAGGGCACTGGCAGAGTAGCAGGGGTGTGAACAGGAATGCAGTCATCCTGAGAGAGGACAACAGATTCATACTCGTGAAACCACTGTCATTCTCCCTGGCCGGTGCCTCAGCAATCCTAGTAATCCAATGGAGGACAGATTGCTGGACTGCTGAGATGCCCTGGAAGCCCCTCGGCACACTGTAATCCACAGCCGTTTTCATGCCAGCAAGGTAAAATTGCATGACAGCGGTCTGAGCTTCCATGGCAACACTCAGGCTTTGGGTGGACGCTGCAATGGAAGCTGAGCCATCGGCTTTCAGATACTGCATCATGGTTGATTGCACAGGTGTGTTGATGGATGTGGTCACCAGTTCTATGTTGGAAAGGATGGGTTCTAAGCTCTGCAAAAAGCTCTGTGCAAAGTTGGTGCTGGACTCCTCCATGCTCCTTGACATTGAATGCAGGGCTTCCGGCAGGCTTCCCAGTGCACCAAGCGTTTTGTTGTGCACACCCTTCAGCCTTCTTCTGGAGCCTAGCCCGTCAAAGTCCTCTGCAGTCTAACAAGTGAGTGCCCTCTCTCTCCGACGAGCTGGCATCTGCACTATCCTTGCCCCCCACCCTGGCTCCATCGCACTTGGACCCGGTGTCTCACCATGTGCAGATCCTGCCTCTAAGCTATGCCCTGTCCACATTGCAATCGTTGGAATGGGTTAATTGCACAACTCAGTCCCTGCGCCTGTTTTGCGGGGTTATCCAATTTAATTCCCAAGGTATTTTTGTAGCCAATGTAATGAACATGTCAACTGGATATGTGACTGCCTCAGAGGATGCAAATTTTGATCCCAGTAAATTGGTGCTTGTCACATTAAAACACTAATACAGAGCCCCTCAGGGAAGTTTGCTTCATTATATTCTGTTCCTCATCTTTTTTAATTCTTTCATGGGATGTGGGCATCGCTGGCTAGGTCAGCATTTATTGCCCATCCCTAATTGCCCTTGAGAACAGCGATATAGTTCCAAGTCAGGATGGTGTGTGGCTTGGAGGGGAACTTACAGATGGTGATGTTCCCACGCGTCTGCTATCCTTTTCCTTCTAGGTGGGAGAGGTTGTGGGTTTGGAAGGTGCTGTCGAAGGAGCCTTGGTGAGTTGCTGTCGTGTATCTTGTAAATGACACACACTGCTGCCACTGTGCATCAGTGGTGGAGGGAGTGAATGTTGAAGGTGGTGAATGGGGTGCTGATCAAGCAGGCTGCTTTGTCCTGGATGACATCGAGCTTCCTGAGTGTTGTTGGAGCCGCACCCATCCAGGCTAATGGAGAGTATTCCATCACACTCCTGAATTGTGCCTTGTAGATGGTGGACATACAGATATCAGGACTTCTCATATTGATCTATTGGCCTGCATGAACAGGAACACCATCCTGATTTGGAAATATATGGCCGTTCCTTCACTGTCGTGAGTAGTAATTGAACTGATTGTGACTATTGACTTCTGTCATGCTCAGTGTTGTGTCTTACTTAGTGATGCCATTTCTAGTCACAAAATGTAGCAGGCTTGCTGTATGAGCTGGCAATGCTATGCAAGTGCTATATTGATTACCCCCTGCACCCTGAGGAAAACCAGCAATTTGATAAAGCTTTATAATTCTATCACTGCCAAGCATTCATGCTTCCTGAATGAACCCTCCTGCTCCATCTAAAAGTGGCTTTCTCTTAAAACACCCTAGTTGCACAGGTCCCCTGTGGCTCCTTGAAATGAGCTGTTTGCACGAAAGTTGAGTGATTGCGGTTACTTTTCCTGCCATAGCTGTTTGGGTCAATGATCTTGGCTGCAGGTCTCAATTTCAGAAGGTGGCACAGGTCCCTTGCTGCCTCTTTGGTGAAATGTACGCTTCCTCATGAGGAGCTCCATACAAGATCTGTATGGTCTGTAAATTCTTTAAGAGGTGTAATATCTTTTAGGGTATATCCTCCTCAAATACAGCTTGGACCTCCTGTCCTCTATGCTGTATTATTCCTCCTGTACCTCCAGTAATATTTCGAACAGAGGAATGATCACAAGGAATCCCATGACTGTAACTCAGAGCCTTTTACTTTGTGTGGGTGGTATTATGACAGTGCTTCTATATTTTGTGTAAAGTATTTTTTTGAGGACTCATGTATTTTAGAATTATGGACATTGTTTTATTTGGGAAAACTGAAAAGGATTCCATGGATTTTTTTCCCACTAGGTTCGTTGAAAGGACACTGAGATGTCTTGTTTGAAAACAACATTTATTAGAAGTCACCTGTCTTCAGATCAATACCCAGCAGGGGCATTTTGACTTGGGGGAGATGTTTACAGAGAAGTGAGAGGTCAAGATTTATAGGGAGCAGGAGGCTTGACACGAGATATTGGCCAGAATTTTACACCCCCCCCAAATGAGTGGGCTGGTGGCGGGGTGGGAGTAGGGGGCGTAAAATTGAGTGGGAGGCAGGGGGGCCGCTCCTGACTCCCTCCCGCCCCGTTGCAATTTTACGCAAGGCGGCATGCGGAGACGAGAAATGGCCCACCCACCCCAGGCCAATCAAGGCCCTTAAGTGACCAATTAACTGGCACTTGAGGGCCACCGCCCACCCCGGCAGATATTTTACCCTTGGCTGGTAGGCGGCTGCGGCCTCAAAAAGCCTGCCTGGTGAAACCAGGCAGCCTTCTTGCGGGCTGGTGGGGGCCCTCCTGATCGGGCACCCTGTGCTCCAAGGAGGGCCACCCCCGAAGCCCCAAACATCCCCAACGCATAACACTCCCCCACCCCTCCTTACTGACCCCCTTGCCTCGCCAGGGCCCGACTAATTGTCCCCAGTGAGGCCCTAAAAACGTACCTTTATTCCAGGGCTGTCCTTCCTGTTGCTTCCGATGGCTGGGTATAGTCCCAGCAGTGACCACCACTCCCAGTGGCGTTGCTGGGACCAAGAGCTGCTGGCCCGCTGGTTATCCGGCAGCTCCATTTGGCGGACTTCCTGCCTTAAGGAGGTGGAAGTGGCATCCAAGATCAATTAAAGGCCTGGGGAACGAAAAATTCCAGTCTGGCTGCCCAGGCCCAGCAAAGACGGGCTTGCCACTGACTTTCCGGCTGGTGGACTGGGCCTCCTGCCCAACGAAAAATTCCGGCCATTGTTTTGGGTTTCGCTTTGGACGGTGTTTTGGGGTGTGAACTGTTTTGAGGACAATTGGAGAAAACCAGCCAAGAGAACAGTCACTATCAGTTCACCCTCTTCCATCTCTTTGAGAACTTCCTGAGAATCAAGTGTAAGAAATAGAGACACTAAACATGCATTTCTCCTGAAAAGCCTGCCAGAAACCCCTGTTGCCACATTTCCCCTGGAAAGTCTGCCAAACTGATCTTCAATGTCGCCTGAAAAGAACTGTTCTAGAAAGATCCCAGTGACAGCTGTCCACACGTACTTGGGACGCCAAACCAAAAAGGGACAACTGACATCTTTCCATAACTTTTTTTCTTCAAGAATTAGCAAGTATTTGGCCAAAGTATTCTTCTTTGTTTTTTTTTGTAACAGAGCTCTAAAGAGAAAAATCTCTATTTTTTGGTTAACCAGTGTGTGTGTATGTGTGTGTGTGAGGGGCTAAGGTAAAAAGGGAACTGACATATCTCAATCTGTGTGTTAATGCTTTGCTTCATTATTGTTAAGTCTTGTTTTATAATAAACTGATAATTTTGTTGGTTATAAAAGAAACCTGGTTGGTGTATTTTATTCTGGGATAAAAATAGAGTCTATGATTGACTGTATCAGTAATTGGGTAAACATTTAAATATATGTTGTGACCTGTGGAGAAGTGGAACTGGAAAAGACAATGCACTCCTCCCACCTCGGTCATAACAGTGGAAACATTTCCCAGTAATCTTCAGACTGAAAGGCAAAGACAACTCTAACCAGATGAAAAGCAAACAAAATCCATTCAGAAAGTTATTTTACAAATAACAACCACTCCACGAACTTTCTTCAGGCTGCAGGTTCCAAAGTAAAACACTTTCAGCACTCTGAGAGATGCTGGTCACAAATTATGCCTCTTTTAACTCATTTAAACCTACTAATCTCCTATTTCTTTGTCTGACAGGATAAAGTGAAAAATTAGATGAACATGAAATATATACATATAGGTTTTATAGAAGCATTTTAAAACTTGTCCACCCAGTGGAAATAGGGTGTAAGGGTCTGTTAAAATCACTTGGGGAACTCACCTACTGATCTCTTACTCTTTTTGCAGATTCCAATGAAAACCTGCCCTTCTGAGCAATGGGAAGGATGCCCACTGGAAACCGGGTGCAGTCCTTCATTACATATGGAGATTGATTTGCAATGATGCCATGCTAATGCTATTTTAACCAGAGGCCTGCATGGGAAGCCATTGTGGCTTTCCCGCCAGGCCAACCGGCTGGCAAGAGTCAGGCCAGAAGAGGCCAAAAGGTTACATCAATATTCTTATTTTTTACTTTCTTCATAGGCGTAGGAAGAAGCAGCAGGTTGCTGCCCACCTGCCCCCCCAACCCCACCCTACCCCCGGCATCACCCTCCCACCCCCTCCCCCTAACCCCCCACCCAGCTCCTGTTAGCTGCCAGTTTCAGACAGAAAACTGACTAATTCTATTTGTATAACTCCAGGGCCTTACACTGCCAAGGTGAGACTGTTCACCAACTGCCACAGGCCCGCCTCACACAACTTCCAGCCCAAGCAAAAATCCGGATTTATTTAAAAAATCATTTGGTTTTTGCAATATCATTAAAGACAAAATATGATCAGTTTTCAGGAAGGTACAAGAGTCTGACAGTTTGATTCCCTGTCATATAAGCATAAAATGTAAGTGTTATAGAAAAAGCCCAGTCTGAACAGGTATTTACTGTTTGGCTCCCTCTAGAGGTTGAATCGCTAAAATCAGCCAGAATGTCATACACAGCACTGAGCACAGGCAAGTTACCTATGGACAATAAGGAGGGGGATAATAGTGGGATTCCCAGATTGAGGAAACAACACAGATCTGTGTATTCTCAGTTACAGACCAGGCTGCACCAATATGGTAGATGAGGAGGGGGGTGGGGAGAGGACACTAGTAATATCCATGAATACAAGTTGTTTTACAAGCATACCTATGTTACTTGATGTAAATGTTTTGATGTGTAATGGATTCCCAAGCTGCAACAAAATTCAATATATTAAAGTTTACGAGGCAATTGGCGAATTGATTTGAATTGCATGCTCAAGCATGTGTTACCTGTTAATTGTGTGAATCATTGAGAAATGCAGGCTTCATGACTCATGGCACGATGTAATAAGTGTAAACACAATATAAATAATTAACAGTCTCCACTTCCATTTCTTGAAAATTCGTAAAACTTCTGAGTATTGTTGGCCCAAGTGGTTTGTCCACACTGCATTTTCTTCTTCTGAAAGTGGTGACTTGTGGTGTAGTATGGGCGGCACTGTGGCGCAGTGGTTAGCACCGCAGCCTCACAGCTCCAGGGACCCGGGTTCGATTCTGGGTACTGCCTGTGCGGAGTTTGCAAGTTCTCCCTGTGTCTGCGTGGGTTTTCGCCGGGTGCTCCGGTTTCCTCCCACATCCAAAGACTTGCAGGTGATAGGTAAATTGGCCATTGTAAATTGCCCCTAGTGTCGGGAGGTGATATGGGATTACTGTAGGGTTAGTATAAATGGGTGGTTGTTGGTCGGCACAGACTCGGTGGGCAGAAGGGCCTGTTTCAGTGCTGTATCTTAAAATAAATAGGCCAGGTTACAGGCACCTGACTTCAGTGACCAATCAGCAAACCTGATGGCGGGGTAGAGCATGCATAGATCACCTGACAGGAGGCGAAATTTGGAGCAGAATGTGATTCCGCCAGAATTCCACACTGTGCTTACCCAGTAAATCGCAGTGCGCCTTCTGCTGTACTGTCTCCCACATCTAAGGGGGAAAACTGGAGTTTCTGGACTATCCCAGGGATTACACCTTCGATGGAACTCTCACCAGATGAGATGTAGTGAGAGTTGGACTGCGACTCTTGAATACGCACCCAAAATTTTCCAGACAAAGGTAATCGACCTCAAAGGAGATTGACCATTTTAAAATGTGGCATGGTTCCCTTAAGACCTTGACCAAGTATTTTCATATATTTGCTGTTCCGCTTGGAAAAAGTCTCAGGGGCCCTAGTGGAATGGCCTTGAGATTGATTTTCCAATTTATCTGCTGCCAGTTAGAAAGAATGACTGCTCCAGGTTCCATTCATGAGTAAGGTTGACTAGTCAATTATCAATGGCCCCTAGTGTACTGCAGACATGTCTAACAGGTATCAGATACCCAAGGCTGAATTTTGCAGCAAGTGTGCCAATTCCATCTTCGGGATGAGTCCGATCAGGAACCTGGAAAAGCAAGTGGCAGGACATTGGGCACTATCTTCCCAGAGGCGACCAATTAAGAAGCAGTATGGCAGCATCAAAGGAGAGAGAAGCAGAGTTAACGTTTCAGGTCAGTGACCTTTCATCAGAACTGGCAAAGGTGAGAAATGTTTTAAGCAAATAAAGCGGGGGTGGGGCAAGAGTTAACAAAAGGCAAGGTGTTGATAGAACAGAGGGTCTTAGAGAATAAACTGACCAGAAGGACATGGAGCAAAGGCAAAGGGTGTGTTAATGTTATGGTGAAAGACAAAGCGTTTGTGCAGAGGGAGAGTTAAATGACAGAATAATGAACAGCCCTGGCCAAAAGCACAAACATGGAAAAAAGGTGGGCAGGCACATGGTAAAAAAAAAAAATGAATGAAACAAACTAAAATAAAAAATAAAAATTAAAAATTAAATCAAAATCAAAATCAAAAGGGGGGCCAGTCATGTTCTGAAATCATTAAACTCAATATTCAGTCCAGCAGGCTGTAGTGTGCTTAATCGATAAATGAGATGCTGTTCCTCGAGCTTGCGCTGATGTTCACTGGAACACTGCAGCAATCCCAGGACAGAGATGTGGGCATGAGGGCAGGGAGGTGTGTTGGAATGGCAAGCAACAGGAAGCTCAGGGTCATACTTTCAGACTCAGTGAAGGTGTTCCGCAAAGCGGTCACCCAATCTGCGTTTGGTCTCCCCAATGTTGAGGAGACCACATTGTGAGCAGTGAATACAGTATACTAAATTGAAAGAAGTACAAGTAAACCAGTGCTTCACCTGGAAGGAATGTTTGGGGTCTTGGATAGTGAGGAGAGGGGAGGTAAAAGGGCAAGTATTACACCTCCTGCGATTGCATGAGAAGGTGCCTTGGGAAGGGGACAAGATGTCGGAAGTAATGGAGGAATGGACCAGGGTGTCACGGAGGGACCGTTCCCTTTGGAATGCTGACAGGGGAGGGGAGGGATAGATGCATTTGGTAGTGGCATCACACTGGACGTGACGGAAATGGTGGAGGATGGTCCTTTGGATGTGGAGGCTGGTGGGGTAGAAAGTGAGGAAAAGGGGAACCCTGTCGCAATTCTGGGAGGGAGGGGAAGGGGTGAGGGTAGAGGTGCGGGAAATGGGCCAGGCATGGTTGAGGGCCCTGTCAACAACAGTGGGGGATATCCTCGGTTGCGGAAAGAGGAAGACATATGAGTAGCGCTGTTGTGGAAGGTTGCATCATCAGAACAGATGCGCGGAGATGGAGAAACTGGGAGAATGGAGTGCAGCAGGTTCAGAGGGAGACAGGTTAGAGTGAGTGAAACGAGCAGAGAAATTGAGACGGCCAATGTCTCGCCAACAGTTTTCAATGAAAAGATCAAGAGTGGGTAAGAGGCAGACGGAGGGTCCAGATGGAGGGAGAATGCTAAAGGCGGGTAAATGGGTCCGCTGGTCAGGGGGAGGACTCCTGGTCAAAGAAGTGAGCCCGGAGGTGAAGGTGATGGAAGAAGAGCTCAATGTCATGCCGATCACGAAATTCATTGAGATGGGGGCATAAGGGGATAAAACTGAGTCCTTTGCTGAGTACAGAACGTTCAGCGTCAAAGAGGGGAAGGTCAGAGGGTATAGTGAATACATGGCAAGGGGTCAGATCAGAAGGGATGGGGGTCAGAGGGAAGAGAAGGGGAAGAAGGATCTGGAGGGACATTAGTCCCCATCAGCTACTGGAGCTTGCTTTCCATAACATCTGAAAGGGAGAAAAAAAAGTTTTTTGTTAATGTGCCAGATAAGACGAAAGATGAAATGAAACTGTGGAGTAGAACAGCTTTGAGATAAGGGGAGGCGGTGCTTCTGGAGAGAGAGGTTCAGTGTGCACATGTGGTGGGGCATAGCACTGAGTGTGGATCTCAGGATGCGGCAAGAACAGCAGTATTTCTCGGTGATATCTGTAATCCTGGGTGGATTCAAAACATGAGGGATGAAACTTCAGTTGGAATCCACGCTGAATAAGTTGAAGCCAGAGACAGTTGCTGAGGAAGGAGATGTGGCAGTGAAAATGAGTTTTGGTAGACACTTTATCAAACACCAGGAGGGAAATAGAAAGCAATGAAGGTGAACAAGGTAAAAGAGACAAACGAAAACCCCATAGGAGAGAAGAGCAGAACTTCTTCAAGGTAGGCATTCCTGGAAGAGAGGTGGCAGTGTATTAAACACTAAAATAAAAGCAAAATACTATAGATGCTGGAAATCTGAAATAAAAACAAAAACTGCTGGAAATACTCAGCAGGTCTGGCAGCGTCTGTGGAGAGAGAAGCAGAGTTAATGTTTCAGGTCAGTGACCTTTCATCAGAACTGGCAAAGGTTAGAAATGTAATAGGTTTTACGCAAATAAAGCGGGGGTGGGGCAAAAGATAACAAAAAGCAAGGTGTTGATAGGACAGAGGGTCGTAGAGAATAACTGACCAGAAGGTCATGGAGCAAAGACAAAGGGTGTGTTAATAGTGCAGTGCAGAGAGGGTATTAAATGACAGAATAATGAACAGCCCTGGCCAAAAGCACAAACATGGAAAAAAAACAGTGGGCAGGCAAATGGTAAAAAAAATGAATGATGAAACAAACTAAAATAAAAAAAAAGGGGGGAAGGCCAGCCAATTAAGAAGCAGCCTCCAGGATCCCCCATCCAGATAGGGATGGGATGGGGTGGTGGGGCGGCAGGCAGGGACTCGAGATAGCCAATCAGCGCAGCCAAAGAGAAGGATGCAAGCAACCTCACAAAGAGTATTGTACACTGCTCAGGTGAACAGTCAGGGAGGGGGTGTCACAAGATGGAGGCGTTTTACTAATTCTGGAAGCAGCAGACAAAGCCTAAAGCCCAGAACTATCAGATGAATCTGTCTGCGGGTGAAATGCTTCCACTTGAAAGCATTTGCCTGCAGATGTGCTGAATGAAACCTGTATGTTCATTTAAAGATAACTCTACATATGCATCTCATGGCGCTCCAACCTCCCACTGTGCTCTTGCCTCCTGTGAGGAGACAGGCTGCAGACCCAGTGGGGAGTCCCGTACAGCTTCCTGCCACTGCCGGGTAGGTCACCATCCGGGCATGCAGCCTGCTCCTAGGAAAAGCAGCTGGAGGCGGGAAAACGTCAGGGAGCCGTACCAGTGCAATTTTTAAAAATGCTCCCAGCCCCTTTGCCTCCAAACCCACCTCCAAGGAACTAGGAAAATTTATCCCATCCCTACCCTCGCCATCAGGCTGCCAGAATGGGTTGACTCGGCTCCAATCTTCCATCCCAGTCTTCTTATCTTGGAGCTGTTTCTCCTATATACTATATGAATGCAATAATTTGCAGAGACAGGCTTAAAACTGGCCAGAAACCTGGGAATACCCAGTTTTCTTGCCCCTTTTCTGCATTTCTCCATTTTGCTATCCAAGAATGGAGTGTGTTTTTTAAATGCCTAGTATTACCTTTTGTTAAGGTCCTTCAGAAAAAAAATGCAGCAGTTTTGCACTGGGGAAAATTAAAATGACCAAATAGCAATAAGCATAGCTACTCAGCTGGAGTTAATATTCAGTGATAGCACAACTAAGCTGGCAATCTCATTCATGAATTTCTCTGCAATTCTTACACTAATTGGTACAGTGTTGCACTTAGTTGCAATGCAGACTCCACCAGATATTAAAATCTACTCCACCAAATCCATGAATCTTTTAAATTGTCTATTATGTTGCCCTCTGCCACAGCTGAGCAGTGGTCACCTCATGAACACTTTAAACAGCAGAGCAGTAAATTCGAATAGCTTTGATGCACTGCTCAGCTATAGCTTTCATTCTCCTTCAGGGAAATCAAAATTCTCAAGATTTGGATGTTTGAATAAATTATAACATGTACAAACAAAGACAGAGTTAGCCAACTAAGTAATTTAAATTTACTCTGAACTACAAACTACTCATGCAGGTGATGCTCGTGGTGGTGGTGGGGGGGGGGGGGGGGGCGGTCGGGTCGATTTTTAAATGGGTTCTCTTGCTCTTCAATCATCATTTTAGCAGAAGAGCCACAGATTCTCTGGGCGAATAGTGCTTTTCATAATCTCAGGACGCCTCAAAGCACTTTACAGCCAATGAAGTACTTTTGACGTGTAGTCACTTCACTGTAGGAAATGTGGCAGCCAATTTGCACACAGCAAGCTCCCACAAACAGCAATGCAATAATGACTAGATGTTTTTCAGTGATGTTGCTTCAGGGATAAATATTATCCTGGACACTGAGAACTTCCCTGTTTTCTGAAATAGTGCCATGGGATTTTTTTTTACAACCAGTTGAGAGGACCAACAGGGCCTCTGTTTAATGTCTCATCCAAAACGCAGTATCTCTGATAGTGCAGCACTTCCTCAATGCTGCACTGAAGTGTCAGGTTATGTGTTCAAGTCTTTGGACTGGGACTTGAACCTACAACCTTCTGATTCAGACCTACTGAAACACAGCTAATAGTGTATGTGGCTGTGGAAATTTATAAAGACTGAATTATAGTTTAATCTGTGCTTCAATTTCAAGATTCACAAGTACAAGTACCTTGGTTCTATTGCCATGGATCTGTAAATTTGTCTTTCAAAATTGCGAAATGGTTGTATCAGTGTATCAGGCTGGACAAATATCTTTATTAGAAACAGCAAACTCTTTTCATTTTATTGTGCTGTGCTCAGCAGATATTTTTATTTTACAAGGCTTAATTACTTTAGCTGGTGTAAAGTTCAAGGTGGCGGGGTGGGGGGTGGGGGAGTGGGTAACCATCAGAAGCAGAAACCTCGGTTAATTTGTTCTCTCCTCCCGAGCCCAACCACACTGAAATGAATTGCAGATTCCTCTTATGCTGCCTTGGGTGAGATTAGCTCATTCAAAATTGACCTGAGATTGAAAATGGGGCCTGAATGGTCTGTATCAGTCAGTATCACATTAAGTGCCAATGTCGCCCACATTGGGAGAAATAAAGGTGACAACTTATTGTGCAGTTTTCCTGTGTTTGAGTAGCTTGTATAAGTTTGATTACTGTAGTGTTATACAATTAAACATTGATACGGCAAATTCTTCAGAATTAAATAGCTCTTCTGAACAGATGCCTGCCTAATTGTAGTTGCAATTATGATAGAGCCAGGAGAGCTCCCTTGTTATAATAAAACTACTGTAAGTGAGACCTGCTGATCGTACCTTGATTTATCCTGTTTAGAATTAAATCTGAATCAATTAATTTTTTTTTAAATGATGAAATAATCATAGTGTATGACTGCATACTGAATTTCAGGCTATCAATGAAAATGTGTTTAAGTGTTATGAAACTAATCAAGAACATAAGAGGCCCCTGCCACCAGGTGTCAGTGTAACACCACAAGGCAGAAGCTTTAATTTTTAGGAAGCATATGGATTCTTGTTGTAACACCCTGGTTACTAAGACCTCTTGGACACCCTGTGGTCATTTGAAAAACATAACAACTGCTGGAGGTTGTGTGAATGGTGCAAGCAAATGGAAAATTCCATTCAGACTGAGAGCTGCTCTGTCTCATATGGTCACTATGTGTGGGTGGCAACAGACCACCGGAAGGTACAAATCTTCTGTAAAAGGGGGATTGATCTTCGTGAGCAAACATGAATCAGTGATGTCTTGGCGCAAGTGTATGCGTGATGAGTGGTTATTATGTGAGTCATTTTAGCAATGATCAGAAGCTCTGCAATAAGGGGAAGAAGTCTGCCCGATCTGGCATAATTTTATTCCATATGTGCAAAATGGGATTACTGAGTAATGGTTCAGCCCATCTGATTTTACACAGTAAATTAAGGAAAAACAGACACAAAGGATTGCCAATTGTGGTTGAATTGCCAAGACTTTTCCGTGAATCGTGACTCACTGGAGCTGAAAACTTAAAACACTTATTAAAAAAAATAACAATATGCATTTCTGACAACCACTTCCTGTTCACCATGGATACGTGCCCATGGTAACTAAAACAATTAGATCTGTAAATGATCACAAACCTTCATATCTTAGATTACATTACCTCCTTGCCTTTGGTTTCCAACAATACATTAGGAGACTCTTAAAATCAGGCCTTTTAAAAATATTTTCAAGTTAGTGCATTCAGGAGGGCTGCTAGAAAGAATAGTACAAGAATATGTAATTATGTTAAAATAAAAAAAATTCTTTTGCCTTACATTGAATCCATAAATTGCAGCCAACATTAGCATACATTAGTGGCCCTGATAGTTTGAATGCAAATTCTACAGAAGAAATATTTTGATGTTAGCATGGTATGTTTTCATATTTAAAGAAAATTGAATTTTCTGCTTCTAAAGATAATGGCCTATAAATTAGGCTGCACTATGCCCATTTTTCAGGCATATACTGGCCTACTAATCCCCCAATATGATGGGCAGGAAGTGTGTGCATGTTGCCTGATGGAAGAGCCTTTGGTGAAGGAAAGAAAAAGGCATCCAGGCTCTGCACTTGAAACATACATTCGGCCCTTTGCATATGCAAATAAGGGTCCTAACACCTGTTAATGGCCCCCACTTCAAGAATGGCCTTCCCCAAGGCAGCTCACGCCAGCACCAGATCCACTCAAAAGAAAAGGCCTGCTAGCTACAAGGCAGATTTTTCAAATTTACTTCCGTGCATATGGAGTTAGGAGGAGCAGTGCTTCTCCGAACTCCACACTTAAAGGAATCTCACCACCACTCCTGACCACCTGGATCACCACCATTCCTGACTTCCCTGATTTGCCACGATACTTGTCCCCCAACCTCTGGTCCTGACCTAAATAAAGGAAACTACGCGAGTTGGCTATGGTAGATTGGGGAACTTTACTAAAAGGGTTGACAGTGGATAGGCAATGGATAATATTTAAAGAACGTATGCATGAATTACAACAATATTCATTCCTGTCTGGCGCAAAAATAAACGCAGAAAGGTGGCTCAACCGTGGCTTACAAAAGAATTTAGGGAGGCATATAAAATTGCCAGAAAAAGCAGCAAGTCTGAGGATTGGGAGCAATTTAGAATTCAGCAAAGGAGGACAAAGAGGTTGATTAAGTGGGGGAAAATAGAGTATGAGAGTAAACCTGCAGGGAACATAAAAACTGACTGTAAAAGCTTCTAGAAATATGTGAAGGGAAAAAGATTAGTGAAGATAAATGTAGGTCCCTTACAGTCAGAAACGGGGGAAATTATAATGGGGAACAAAGAAATGGCAGAACAATTATACACATACTTTGGTTCTGTCTTCACAAAGGAGGACACAAATAACCTCCCAGAAATGTTAGGGAACCAAGGGTCTAATGAGAGGGAGGAACTGAAGGAAATCAGTATTAGTAAAAAAAAATAGTGCGAGGGAAGTTAATGGGGTTAAAGGCTGACAAATCCCCAGAGCCTGATAATCTACACCCCAGAGTACTAAAGGAAGTGCCCTGGAAATAGTGGATGCATTGGTGGTCATCTTCCAAAATTCTATAGACTCTGGAGCAGTTCCTACAGATTGGAGGGTGGCAAATGTAACTCCACTATTTAAAAAAGTAGGGAGAGAAAAAATAGGGAACTACAGACCAGGTAGCCTTACATCAGTATTGGGGAAAATGCTACAGTCTATTATAAAGGATGTGATAGCAGAACACGTGGAAAGCATAAACGGGATTGGGCAAAGTCAGCATGGATTTACATAAGGGAAGTCATGCTTAACAAATCTACTGGAGTTTTTTGAGGATGTAAGTAGTAGAATTGATAAGGGAGAACCAGTGGATGTGGTGTATTTGGATTTTTTGAAGGTTTTTGATAAGGTCCCACATAAGAGGTTAGTGTGCAAAATTAAAGCACACGGGATTGGGGACAATATACTGGCATAGATTGAGAATTGGTTGACAGACAGGAAACAGAGAGTAGAATTAAACGGGTCTTTTTCCGGGTGACAGGCAGTGACTAGTGGGTACCTTAGGGATCAGTGCTTGGGCCCCAACTATTGACAAAATATATTAATGACTTGAGTGAGGGAACTAAATGCAACATTTCCAAGTATGCAGATAACACAAAGCTGGGAGGCAGGGGGGCGGGGGCGGGGTGGGGGCTGTGTGCTGTGAGGAGGATGCAGAGAGGCTCCAATGCGATTTGGACAAGTTGGGTGAGTGGGCAAATGCATAGCAGATGCAGTATAACGTGCATAAATGTGAGGTTATCCACTTTGGTTGTAAAAACAGGAAAGCAGATTATTATCTGAATGGTGATAGACTGGGAAAGGGGGAGGTGTAACGAGACCTGTGTATTCTTGTACACCAGTCACTGAAAGCAAACATTCAGGTGCAGCAAGCAGTTAGGAAGGTGAATGGTATGTTGGCCTCTATTGCAAGAGGATTTGAGTACAGGAGCAAAGATGTCTTACTGCAGTTATACAGGGCCTTGGTGAGACCACATCTGGAGTATTGTGTGCAGTTTTGGTCTCCTTATCTGAGGAAGGATATTCTTGCCATGGAGGGAGTGCAAAGGCAATTTACTAGGCTGATTCCTGGGATGGCAGGATTGACGTATGAGGAAAGATTGGGTCAACTATACCTATATTCACTAGAGTTTAGAAGAATGAGAGGGGATCTCAAAGCAACCTATAAAATTCTAAGAGGACTAGACAGGCTAGATGCAGGGAGGATGTTCCCGATGGCTGGGAGTCCAGAACCAGGGGTCACAGTCTCAGGATACGGGGTATGCCATTTAGAACCGAGACGAGGAGAAATGTCTTCACTCAGAGGGTGGTGAACCTGTGAAATTCTCTACTGCAGAAGGCAGTGGAGGCCAAGTCATTAAATATATTCAAGAAGGAGATAGATATATTTCTTAATGCCAAAGGGATCAAGGGATATGGGGGAGAAAGCAGGAACAGGGTACTGAATTAGACGATCAGCCATGATCTTTTTCGAATGGCAGAGCAGCCCGGAAAGGCTGAATGGCCTACTCCTGCTCCTATTTTCTATGTTTCTATGACCCCTCACCAGCCTCCTATTTTCCACCAACTCATCTCCAATCCTACCTCTGGGCCTCCAATACTCACCCGCAGTTTCCTATGCCCACCCCAGTCCTCCTATCCCGACCCCATCTTCGGCCTTCTATTCTCCACCCTCCCTGACTTCGGTCCCTACCCCACTCTGCAGCCACAAACATGGATGCACCTGAATTTCTACCACACTATCACTTCATATTTGTATAGAACAATCTAATCTTTTATGAGTAGATGACATGACACTTTTAATTATAGTCAAGTACATTAATTTATGGATTTTAGGCTCTTTCCTGTGAGTTAGATGATTATGGGTTTGCGCTTCAATCTAGGATTAGTGCAAACAACCTACAATGATACTTCATTGCAGGTAGGAAGGATGTTTTTCACTGTCCGAGGTGCCATGCGTTGGTTGAGATTTAGAAGCTGGGCTCTGTCTTGAAGACATTAAAGATTCCATGGAACTATTTGAAGAGCAGCAAAGAGATCTCTTGATATCCTAAGATTCTTTCCTCAACCAGGATCATTAAAACATTTTTAAAATTCTTTCATGGATGTGGTCATTGCTGGCTAGGCCAGCATTTATTGCCCATCCCTAATTGGCCTTGAGAAGGTGGTGGTGAGCCGCCTTCTTGAACCACTGCAGTCCATCTGGTGTAGGTACACTCACCATGCTGTTGGGAAGGGAGCTCAGGTTTTTGACCCAGTGACAGTGAAGCAACAGTGATATAGTTCCAACTCAGGATGATGTGAGACTTGGAGGGGAACCAGCATTAACTAGTCTTACATTGTATTTCGATATTTGGAACCTTGTTTTGTTCATGTTTGTTTACGAACAAGAATGAATGCATGTCAGAAGAAATAATTGTATTATCAGTGCTTTGGAATTCTCTGGGACCTACGATAGGATATAAAAATGCAAGTTTTTCTTTTAATCTTTTGACACTATAGGGTTCACAGGCACAGGTAGGTCTCAGATATCTCACCGAAGTGGCTGTTTTATATCTATGAGCTTAGATAGTGAATGTTGGCAGGTTATTGCAACATCAGGGGCATCACAGTCAATTTAGATCCTCAACTATAAGCGACACAAATGTTCTTCCCAGCAGAGTCACCGGGTGGCAATCAGGACCAGACATAGCTTTCCCCCTATCTAGGCGGAAGGTGCTGATGTAATTGTAATAGCCCTATGGTTGCCCTAACACAGACCATGGATTAAACTAAGGACCTTCCCAGACTGTGTGGCTGGTAGATACTGAGATTGTTTCTGCGAGTCGGGGAATCTAAAACACAGGGACACAGACTCAGGATAAGGGGCCGATTATTTAGGATTGAGATGAGGAGAAATTACTTCACTCAAAGAGTTGTGAATCTTTGGAATTCTCTATCCCAGAAGGTTGTGGATGTTCTATCGTTGAACAGACAAATGTTTGCTCATTCAGGGAATCGAGGAATATGGCGAGCGGGTGGGAAAGTGGAGTGAAGCCTAAGATCAGCCATGATCGTATTGAATGGCAGAGCAGGCTCGTTGGGCCATATGGTCTACTTCTGCTCCTATTTCTTTTGTTCTTATGGTAGTCCACTGAATCTACCAGTGCAAGTATCTAGCAAAACATCAGAAAAACTCCATGTTCATTCAATTAAAGAGATGCAATTTAAACAATTACACTTAAAGACAGCACCTTTATTACCTACACTAGAGCAGTGACTACACTTAAAAAATGTCATTGGCTGTAAAACCCGTTAGGGGCCTCCTGAGGTTGTAAAAGGCATCATATAAATATATACATTCTTTACTTTCTATGAACCAGTCAGTACATATCTTGTTTTACAGCTCCCCAGCATCAGTGTGAATATCATTTCTTAACATCTCACTGCTGCAAGCCATTTATGATCAAAAATTGCCAGGATGCATCTCCAAATCTACAAGAAAAAACATACATCGGAGCTTCCTGTACACAGGGGACGTGAATTACAGGATGTTCCCATGAACAGCTGCATCTTTTTATTTCATGAGGAAAACACATCTCAGTTGGTTGGTTGGAGGGTGTGGGGGGAGGGTGGATCTCTTGGATTTCCACCATCAGTTGGTTGCATAGCCAAGAATTGAATAATAATTTGACCATACAACAGAGTCTCACTTTGAAAATCTACTTAAAAATGAAGTACATAGGAACAGGAGTAAGCCATTCAGCCCCTCGAGCCTGTTCCACCATTCAATGAGATCATGGCTGATCTGTAAACTAATTCCATCCACCCACTTTGGCTTCATATTTCTTAATACCTTGGCTAGCATAAACCTATTGAGATAGGATTTTTAGCACCTGATAGGGCAGGCGTGAAAGTTTGGGCCGCCAGTCGGTGTGCCAGTTCCCCGATTCCGTTCCGTGAGAACCTGCCTGATCCATTAACCACAGCAATTAAGATTGTTTAAGAGCTCAGTGAGAGGCCTATTCAGATTTTGAAATGGGCGCACACACTGTCTGGGGCAGACCTGGGGCATGGAGGCAAACACACAGCAATGAGTCAGCCATGGCTGGCCCGTGATTTTAGGTGGGCCCCATGAAAGGGTGAACTGCACATATGGGGACTCAGCCATTGGCACAAGGGTGCCCATCAGGTCAGCACAGGTTGTGGGGAGCGTGGTCAGTGAGTGCTCGGGTAGTGCAGGGGCTCGTCACCCTTCTGGTATTCCGGGGCCATAAGAGGAGGGGGCAAGGCTGCCAAGCATAATTGGAGGATCGCCAGAATACAAGGAAAGCAGCAGCTGGTAATGGGGGCACAACTCTTAGATTTTGGGTCCAGTGCCGATGAGGAGCAACGCCATCCATAGGAAAGGCAGAGCCCCAGGGATCAGGAGGGCAGAGGAGAGGGACAGGATGGATACAGTGCTATACCCTCAGCATAGGATCTACTACCAAAGACGGAGCTACCTTGAGATGACCAAGAACTGTGACACTCCAGGCAGGTGCCGCTGAAGACCTCACGCTTCACATTGTGGCCGTAAACTTTTTCACTTCTGGCCCACCACCGCATCTCGCATGTCAGTGATGCCCCATTTGCGAGAGCTGGACAATACATTCAATTCCAAACTGGCTCTGCCTCACAGTCACAGAGGGCATTGGGATTCACCCCCATTGCTGGATTCCCCCAGGTGCAAGGCATTATTGATTGCACTCATGTGGCCATCAAGTCACCCAGTGACCGACCACTGAGATTCATCAACAGGAAGGGCTTCTACTCCCTCAACATTTAACTGGTCTGCGACCACAAGAGCTTACTGCATGTGTGCGCTCACTTTCCTGGTAGCTACCATGACACCTTCACCCTCTGCCAGTCCAGGCTGCCTCAGATCTTCACTCCAACCCCCCAAATCCATGGATAGACTCTAGGGGACAAGGGATACCCCTTGAAGAGATGGCTACTCACCCCTCTACGAGAGCCCAAGACAGAAGTGCTACAACCAAAGCCATCTGCTCACTAGAACAAACATTGAGCAGGCCATCGGCCTTCTGAAGATACAGTTCCAGTGCTTGAACCAGTCGAGTGATGTCCTGAGGATTGGGGGTTGCACTCACCTTTCTAGAGTGTATCAAGTCATTAAACCCCTTTCTACATTGGATCCAATTTCTGTCCGCTGACTGTGTCAGCTGTCTCCATCCAGGCCTGCTTCGTCTGGGTACGTGGCCTCCTCCTGCCATCCTCCGGGAAGAGGACCTCCTTCCTGTCCCTTACAGCCTTGAGAAGGACCTCCAGGTATGCATCAGCGAATCAAAGGGTTGTCCTCCCCTCCGGTTCTTGGCCTCTGGTTCTCCTGAGACATTCTATGATTCTATGATCTTCCAAGCTGAAGGAATGTAGTGAAATGGCAGCCACAGTTATGGTCTGTTTAAATCGGGCCTACATTTGAGCAGTCCTGCCTCTGTTCTCACCCATGCAGCCTCTAATTGGCTGGCAAACCAGTCTCCAGGCCAATTAAGGGGGCGTCCCCTATGAAAATCAGGGCAAATGACTATCTGCCCCTGGGGGTGGGTTCAGGTCCTTGAAACGGTCCCAATTCTGTTCCCCAGCCCTGGAAGGGAAATCCTGCCCTTCCTCACAACTTGCTTTGCCACCTATCTTTGCATCATCAGCAAATGTGGCTACAGTACACTTCATCCCTTCACCCAAGTCATGAAGATAGGTTGTAAATAGTTGAGGCCCAAGTACCGATCTGTTGCCAACTTGAGAATGACCCATTTATCCTGACTTTCTGTGAGTTAACCAATCCTCTATGTATGCTAATATATTTACCCCCAAAACCATGGGCTCTTATCTTGTGCAGTAGCCTTTTATGTGGCACTGTATCGAATGCCTTTTGGAAATCCAAATACACTACATCTCCTGGTTCCCCTTTATCTACCCTGTTTGTTACATCCTCAAAGAACTCTAATCAATTTTTCAAACATGATTTCCCTTTCATAAAACCATGTTAACTCTGCTTGATGGTATTAGGATTTTCTAACTCTCCTGCTACTACTTCCTCTATAATGGATTCCAACATTTTCCCAATGACAGATGTTAGGCTAACTGGCCTATAGTTTCCATTCTGTCTCCCTCCTTTCTTGAATAGGGGCTTATCCACAGGGACCTTTCCTAGGGAATTTTGGAAGATTACAACCAATACATTCACTCTGCAGCCACCTCAAGACCCTAGGATGCAGGCCATCAGCCTATAGTCCCATTAGTTTACCAGTACTTTTTCTCTAGTGATAATGATTGGTTTAAGTTCCTCCTTCCTTGTTGTCCCCAATTTTCTACTATTCTTGGGATGGTTTAGCGTTTTCTACTGTGAAGGCAGATACAAAATGCTTGTTCAAAGGCTCTGTCATTTCCTTGTTTCCCATTATTAATTCTCCAGTCTCATCCTCTAAGGGACCAATGTTTACATTACCTATACTCTTCTTTTTTTATATACTTGTAGAAGCTCTTACTGATTCTTAATCTTAATCTTCCAAGCCAAGATAATTTCTCACTAAACCACTGATTTCATCCTTTATTAACAGAGCTACCCCATCTCATTTTCCTTGCTACCTATCCTTCCAAACTGTCAAACACCCCCGAATATTCAGTTCCCAGCCTTGGTCACCTTGCAACCACGTTTCTGTGAGGCTATCAGATCATACCCATTTACTTCTATTTGTGCCGTCAATTCATCTATCTTGTTATGAATGCATGCATTCAGATAAAGAGCCTTTAATTTTTACTATTTTTCCCTACTCTGACCCTATCTGATGGTGCAGTCTTATGTTTGAACATGCTGTGTCTTCCTGTTACACTCTGGTTATCATAACTGTTATGATCCTGCAGTTTTTTTTTCCTTTTCCGGGAAGTATGCGGTGTGCCTTCAAGGCTGTAACAGGATCATTACTGCTTTAAGGCAACAAGCTCCAGAGACTGAGTCAAAGGATGCATTCTCATTGCCGTAGGATACAACCACTCAGGACCAAGGACACGAGATACATTGTTGCCGATTGACATTTGAAACTAGTTGAAAAACTGGCTTTTGAGACACACACACACACAGATTGTCCGCCAGCATATACTGAAGGAAAAGAGAGCTCGCTCTCAATTTATTTAAACCCTACTTATTATACTGTCATAATTCTGATGTCAAGCCAGATTAATTTCTTAGAAGAAAATAACTAAATTCCTTTAACTACTGAACTGTAATTGCTGAAATTCATCGCTGGAAAAGAAGAGCATCAATTCAAACCCCACTGCCTTGTGGACGTCTCGGGAGAGGCCAAGGCTCAGGGAGTAAACCCTAACAGAAAATCCGGAGCGGAACCCCGTAGGCGGTCGTGTATCACCTTGGCATGTTTCCGGCAGTTCCTGCAGCCATACCGGTGCCAAACGTCATGCTCTGCACTCCTTTGCACCCCACCAGAAAGGCCGAGAGGGGGGTTTTGACGCTTGGGCAACTCTCAACCTCCATACATTCGCCCAGGCATGCGCCATGGAGAGGTCACTCCATAGTCACCTCACAGCGACCGAAACAACATGGAAGGCAGCAGTTACGGGTTATAAGTCCAGCTCAATTGGCGTAGAGATTGGGCGCCACGGGTTGTCTTTGTCGGTGGGAGAGGTCATCGCACCTCACTGGACAGCTACCGCCCGCCTCAAACCGGGCAGCCCCCGGTCAATAAGGTTCTGTCCCGCCACAGTCCACCTGCTTCAATGGGTGCTTGGAGCGCAGGGTCATTGCCCGAAAAGTGGACTGCAACACCGCACCAAACAGCACGAAAAAAGGAAAGAAGGTACCAGCCCTTCGTTTTGCAAGCTGGAATGTCAGAACTATGTGTCCTGGCCTGTCGGAAGACCTTACACAAATCAACGATTCTCGGAAGACCGCCATCATTAACAATGAGCTCAGTATGCTCAATGTGGACATTGCAGCACTTCAGGAGACACGCCTCCCTGTGTGTGGATCTCTAACAGAGCAAGACAACACCTTCTTCTGGCAGGGTAGGGATCCTGAAGAACCAAGACAGCAGGGAGTGGGCTTCACCATCAGAAACTCCTTGCTCAGCATGATAGAGCCTCCCTCAAATGGCTCGGAACGCATACTGTCCATCCGACTGCTCACCGCCTCTGGTCCAGTACACCTTCTCAGCATCTATGCTCCAACACTCTGCTCCCCACCTGAAGCTAAAGACCAGTTCTATCATTAGTAGCATCCCCAACACCGAACACCTGTTCCTGCAGGGGGACTTTAATGCCAGGATTGGGGCTGACCATGACTCATGGCCCTCCTGCCTTGCACGCCATGGCGTGGGAGGATGAATGAGAATGGACAGAGACTGCTTGAGTTGTGTACCTATCATAACCTCTGCATCACCAACTTGTTCTTTCACACTAAACCCTGTCACCAGGTTTCATGGAGGCACCCAAGATCGCGTCGTTGGCACCAGCTGGACCTCATCGTCACAAGGCGAGCCTCCTTAAACAGTGTTCAAATCACACGCAGCTTCCACAGTGCGGACTGCGACACCGACCACTCCCTGGTGTGCAGCAAGGTTAGACTCAAACCAAAGAAGCTGTATCACTCCAAGCAGAAGGGCCACCCGCGCATCAACACGAGCAGAATTTCTCATCCACAGCTGTTATAAAAATTTCTAAATTCACTTGTAAAAGCCCTTCAAAACACTCCCACACGGGATGCTGAGACCAAGTGGGCCCACATCAGAGACACCATCTATGAGTCAGCTTTGACCACCTATGGCAAACTTGCGAAGAGGAATGCAGACTGGTTTCAATTTCACTTTGAAGAGCTGTAACCTGTCATAGCCCCTAAGCGCATTGCACTGTTGAACAACAAGAAAGCCCCCAGCGAGTTAACATCCATAGCACTTAAAGCAGCCAGAAGCACTGCACAAAGAACAGCCAGGCGCTGCGCAAATGACTACTGGCAACACCTATGCAGTCATATTCAGCTGGCCTCAGACACCGGAAACATCAGAGGAATGTATAATGGCATTAAGAGAGCTTTAGGGCCAACCATCAAGAAGATCGCCCCCCCCCCAAATCTAAATCAGGGGACACAATCACTGACCAATGCAAGCAAATGGACCGCTGGGTTGAGCACTACCTAGAACTGTACTCCAGGGAGAATGTTGTCACTGAGACTGCCCTCAATGCAGCCCAGCCTCTACCAGTCATGGATGAGCTGGACGTACAGCCAACAAAATCGGAACTCAGTGATGCCATTGATTCTCTAGCCAGCGGAAAAGCCCCTGAGAAGGACGGCATTACCCCTGAAATAATCAAGAGTGCCAAGCCTGCTATACTCTCAGCATTACATGAACTGCTTTGCCTGTGCTGGGACGAGGGAGCAGTACCTCAGGACATGCGCGATGCCAATATCATCACCCTCTATAGAAACAAAGGTGACCGCGGTGACTGCAACAACTACCGTGGAATCTCCCTGCTCAGCATAGTGGGGAAATTCTTTGTTCGAGTCGCTTTAAACAGGCTCCAGAAACTGGCCGAGTGCGTCTACCCTGAGGCACAGTGTGGCTTTCGTGCAGAGAGATCGACCATTGACATGCTGTTCTCCCTTCGTCAGATACAGGAGAAATGCCGCGAACAACAGATGCCCCTCTACATTGCTTTCATTGATCTCACCAAAGCCTTTGACCTTGTCAGCAGACGTGGTCTCTTCAGACTACTAGAAAAGATCGGATGTCCACCAAAGCTACTAAGTATCATCACCTCATTCCATGACAATATGAAAGGCACAATTCAGCATAGCGGCACCTCATCAGACCCCTTTCCCATCCTGAGTGGCGTGAAACAGGGCTGTGTTCTCGCACCCACACTGTTTGGGATTTTCTTCTCCCTGCTGCTCTCACATGCGTTCAAGTCTTCAGAAGAAGGAATTTTCCTCCACACAAGATCAGGGGGCAGGTTGTTCAACCTTGCCCGTCTAAGAGCGGAGACCAAAGTACGGAAAGTCCTCATCAGGGAACTCCTCTTTGCTGACGATGCTGCATTAACATCTCACACTGAAGAGTGTCTGCAGAGTCTCATCGACAGGTTTGCGGCTGCCTGCAACGAATTTGGCCTAACCATCAGCCTCAAGAAAACGAACATCATGGGACAGGACGTCAGAAATGCTCCATCCATCAATATCGGCGACCACGCTATGGAAGTGGTTCAAGAGTTCACCTACCTAGGCTCAACTATCACCAGTAACCTGTCTCTAGATGCAGAAATCAACAAGCGCATGGGAAAGGCTTCCACTGCTATGTCCAGACTGGCCAAGAGAGTGTGGGAAAATGGCGCACTGACACGGAACACAAAAGTCCGAGTGTATCAAGCCTGTGTCCTCAGTACCTTGCTCTATGGCAGCGAGGCCTGGACAACGTATGTCAGCCAAGAGCGATGTCTCAATACATTCCATTTTCGCTGCCTCCGGAGAATACTTGGCATCAGGTGGCAGGACCGTATCTCCAACACAGAAGTCCTCGAGGCGGCCAACATCCCCAGCTGAAACACACTACTGAGTCAGCGGCGCTTGAGATGGCTTGGCCATGTGAGCCACATGGAAGATGGCAGGATCCCCAAAGACACATTGTACAGCGAGCTCACCACTGGTATCAGACCTACTGGCCGTCCATGTCTCCGCTTTAAAGACGTCTGCATACGCGACATGAAGCCCTGTGACATTGATCACAAGTCGTGGGAGTCAGTTGCCAGCGATCGCCAGAGCTGGTGGGCAGCCATAAAGGCGGGGCTAAAGTGTGGCGAGTCGAAGAGACTTAGCAGTTGGCAGGAAAAAAGACAGAAGCGCAAGGGGAGAGCCAACTGTGTAACAGCCCCGACAAACAAATTTTTCTGCAGCACCTGTGGAAGGGTCTGTCACTCTAGAATTGGTCTTTATAGCCACTCCAGGCGCTGCTCCACAAACCACTGACCACCTCCAGGCACTTACCCATTCTCTCTCGAGACAAGGAGGCCAAAGAATTCAACTGCTGAACTAAACTACAGACTGTTCCACTATTGAAGAACCTTTTTTTCCCCATCGGACCGCTGCAAAGACTTCAAGCAACCTTGGACTGTTTCATGTTGGAAGAGTCCACTTCAGCAGGTGTGTAAATCTGCAAGGACACTAACTTTTCTATTTTAAATGTGGTTTATATCTTAGTAGTGTTTAAGAATTTAGTTTTTTCTAATTAAACAGTTAATTTGTTGATCTAAAGACACCTGGTTTCGTTAGCCTCATTCAGTAGTTAATAGTTGATACAATTTGACTGGATCTTTCTTTAATTTGGAAAGTTTAAATGACGATCTGTGGAGGGGCAGGACTGAATCAACAGTGCATTTCACCACCATAATCAGAATCATGTATTTTGATTAGGGGTTTTGTCTTGAGCGGTCAGTCACAACATTACCTATATAGCTACCCAACAGTATTGCCTCATCCTTTCTCTTTATAAATTTCCCTTCACTTGAACCTCCCCCACCCACACTATTTAGTTTAAAGCCCTCTCTACAGTCTTAGTTATACAATTCACCAGGACACTGGTCCCAGGATGGTTCCGATGAAGCTAGTCCCAACAGCACAGCTCCCTCTTTCCCCTGTACTGTTGCCAGTATCCCATGAATTGAAACACATTTCTCCCACACCAATCTTTCAGACATGCATTTAACTCACTGATTATGGTCAATTTTCTCGTGGTCAGGCAGTAACGCAGAAATGATTAGCTTTGTGGTTCTACTTTTTAATTTAGCCCCTAGCTGCTCATAGTCCCTCAGCAGAACCTCTTTTTTCGTCCTACTTATGTCATTGATACTTACATGGACCACAATAACTGGATCTTTCCCCTCCTTCTGCCAGTTTCTCTACTGCCCCGAGGAGATGTCCTTAACCTTAGAACCGGGCAGACAACAAAGCTATCCGGTCTCAAGCTCTCGGCTGCACAGAAAAGTATCTATCCACTTAATTGGGTACCAATATCCTGGGGGGGGGGGAGATTTGCTAGTGCTCTTCGGGGGGGTTTAAACTAATTCAGCAGGGGAATGGGAACCTAAATTGTAGTGCCAGTGTACAGGATGTTGAGAGTAGTGAGGTCAGGGATAAGGTTACAAGGACGCAAGAGGGCACTGGCAAGCAAGAACCTGGTTTCAAGTGTGTCTACTTCAACGCCAGGAGCATCCGGAATAAGGTGGGTGAGCTTGCAGCATGGGTTGGTACCTGGGATCTCGATGTAGTGGCCATTTCAGAGACATGGGTAGAGCAGGGGCAGGAATGGATGTTGCAGGTTCCGGCATTTAGATGTTTCAGTAAGAACAGAGAAGATGGTAAAAGAGGGGGGGGGGGGGGTGTGGCATTGTTAATCAAGGAGAGTATTACAGCGACAGAAAGGACATTTGAGGACTCGTCTACTAAGGTAGCATGGGCCGAGGTTAGAAACAGGAGAGGTGAGGTCACCCTGTTGGGAGTCTTTTATAGACCTCCAAATAGTTCCAGAGATGTAGAGGAAAGGATAGCGAAGATGATTCTCGACAGGGGCGAGAGTAACAGGGTAGTTGTTATGGGGGACTTTAACTTTCCAAATATCGACTGGAAATACTATTGTTCGAGTACTTTAGATGGGTCAGTTTTTGTCCAGTGTGTGCAGGAGGGTTTTCTGACACAGTATGTAGACAGGCCAACCAGGGGCGATGCCACATTGGATTTGGTACTGGGTAATGAACCCGGCCAGGTGCTAGATTTAGATGTAGGTGAGCACTTTGGTGATAGTGACCACAATTCGGTTAGGTTTACCTTAGCGATGGGCAGGGACAGGTATATACCGCAGGGCAAGAATTATAGCTGGGGGAAAGGAAATTATGATGCGATTAGGCAAGATTTAGGATGCGTAGGATGGGGAAGGAAACTGCAGGGGATGGGAACAATTGAAATGTGGAGCTTATTCAAGGAGCAGCTACTGCGTGTCCTTGATAAGTATGTACCTGTCAGGCAGGGAGGAAGTTGTCGAGCGAGGGAGCCGTGGTTTACTAAAGAAGTTGAAGCGCTTGTCAAGAGGAAGAAGAAGGCATATGTTAGGATGAGACGTGAAGGCTCAGTTAGGGCGCTTGAGAGTTACAAGCTAGCCAGGAAGGATCTAAAGGGAGAGCTAAGAAGAGCAAGGAGAGGACACGAGAAGTCATTGGCGGATAGGATCAGGGAAAACACTAAGGCTTTCTATAGGTATATCAGGAATAAAAGAATGACTAGAGTTAGATTAGGGCCAATCAAGGATAGTAGTGGGAAGTTGTGTGTGGAACCAGAGGAGATAGGGGAAGCGTTAAATGAATATTTTGCGTCAGTATTTACAGTAGAGAAAGAAAATGTTGTCGAGGAGAATACTGAGATTCAGACTACTAGGCTAGATGGGATTGAGGTTCACAAGGAGGAGGTGTTAGCAATTTTGGAAAGTGTGAAAATAGATAAGTCCCCTGGGCCAGATGGGATTTATCCTAGGATTCTCTGGGAAGCCAGGGAGGAGATTGCAGAGCCTTTGTCCTTGATCTTTATGTCGTCATTGTCGACAGGAATAGTGCCGGAAGACTGGAGGATAGCAAATGTTCTAATTCTAATTCTAACTATACTTTCCTTACCACTGCTACATTCATTTATACTCCCACAACTTGAATGGCCCCCTGTACCACGGTGCTGTGGTCAATTTGCTCATCCTCCCTGCAGTCCCTCCTCTTGTACACACAGGCTGCAAGAACCTTGTATCTGTTGGAAAAGTGGAAGGGCTGAGGCTCCTTCAGTGATACCTTCTGGATCCCCATACCTGCCTCACTGGTAGTCACACCCTCCTGTCCCTGACCACAGACGAAATCTGAAGTACTTAACCTAAGGGGTGTGACTGCCTTCTGGAACAAAGTGTCCAGGTAACCTTTCCAATCCCTGATGCATCGCAGTGTCCAAATCTCGGACTTCAGCTCATCAACTCTGAGCCGAGGTTCCTCAAACTGCAGACACTCACTGCAGATGTGGTTGCTGTGGATCACACTGGTGCCCACCAGCTCCCACATGCAACAGCTGCAACATATCACCTGCCCTGCCATCTGCATTGTATTTTCTTTAACTAATTAGGTTTTCAAATGTTGAAATATCACTCAATTCTATTTATAGTTTTTAATCTAGGTAATTGGGATGGAAAAGCAATACTGTACCAATGTGCCTCCTGGCTTGCCATAGTCATGTGACCTCTACCATGAGGGAGTCTGACAGCAGGCAGCCATCACAGTTGGTTTCATTAAAGATAGAGTACACACCAGACTGGTGTCCTGTGAGCTTGTAACATGGTGTCAGAGTAGAGTTGAGACTGAGTGTTGAAGAGCTGTTCACAAGCACAGCTACAGAATTAAGGCCACAGGAATGGTCAGAACTGCTAAAAGCTGCGAAAAGCCACAGGAAACCACAGAAAAGAAACAAAGAAACAGTTGAAAGCACAGGGTAAGACAATGGCTGTAAATTTTCCTCTGCCTGCGCCAGTTGAAATGAAAGGTGATATGAAGCAGAACTGGCAGTTTTTCCACTCACAATGGCAAAATTACAAAATTGCGACAGATTTAATGAACAAAGCAGAGCGGCTGTGAGTAGCTACACTTTTATCACTGTTGGGGAGAGACTGTTACAAAGTGTATTCCACCCTAAGTCTCTCTCAATAACAAAATAAAAATGGACAGCAGAAATTTTGAAAGAGGGTGTCAGGAGCGGAGAGAGTTGGGAGCAGAGGGAGTCGGGAGCACAGAGAGTTGGGAGTGCAGAGGGAGTGCAGAGAGTCAGGGAACAGAGGGAGTCATGAGCGCAGAGTCAGGGAGCAAAGGGAGTTAGGGAGCAGAGGGAGGTGGAGAGCAGAGGGAGTTGGGGAACAGAGGGAGTCAGGAACACAGGGAGTTGGGAGCACAGGGAGTCGGGAGCACAGAGTCAGATTGGAATCCAAGATGGTGGAGGGAGAGAAGACCTGAGTGAAGGCTGCTCATGAATAGGTCAGGTGGCACAGGCACTGGTGTATCAACACACCACAGAATGGTAGAATGTATGTTCAGGACTGTGCTTCTTACTGTTTGCAGGAGTGAGAATGGAGCAGGGGTGGAGCACAGGACGCAGGGGGAAAGCGGGTCTGTGGGGTGAGCAGTGGGGAGGTGAGCTGGCCTGGGAATGAGAGCAGAGTGGGGAGCTTGGTCAGTGTCAGGTGGCAGGCCTCAGGATCTCTAGGGGACTGCCGGCAGAAGTGCGCCCTCAGTCCCAGAGAGGGAAGGGCGATCCTGATGGCCCCCCGCACAGTGGGAAGTGGGGGTGGGGGTGGGGGGAGCTGCTAAGAGTAGGAGTGGGGGAAAATGCGGGGAGAATCGGAAGGAGGAGGGTGAGGAGGGCTGGAGAGTGAGGGGGACAACAGCTGGGGCCTCTCTGAGAGCAAAGGACTGGGTTAGGGAAAACGAGGGAGGGCTGGGAGGAGGACTAGGGATCCTCTTAGAGGGTGAGGAAGTCTATAGGAGGGGTGAAGGCTGGGAGGAAGGGTTAGGTTGGGTGCGAGGAGATGGGAGGGTACTGCGGGAGCAGGGAAATGCAGGGGAATTGTAGATAACCTCTGTCACCACGACAGCATATGCACCTGCGTATGACCATGCAGACTGTGCTGATGTCTCACAGCAGAGCCTGGCATCCAATCGTCTTGGAACCCACTTGCCATTGGACCAACACCCTGCTCTGCCAAAGCAGCATGGTGGCCGACGTGCATCGACAACCCCATGTTAGAAAAGAACACGCACAGGCATCTTCCACTTGCCAAAATGATGTTTGGGATTTGGCGGGATAGAGAGGAAGATAAAAAAAGGAGCGGGTCTAGCATTATTAGTTAAGGAATCAGTACAGCTTTGAGGAGGGATGATATGCTAAATGACTCATCAAATGAGGCCATATAGGCTCAGAAATAAAAAAGGGGCAGCCACACTGTGAGGAGCGTACTATGGACCCCCAAATAGTGAGAGGGAGGCAGAAGAACAAATATGTAGGCAAATTTATGAGTGCAAAAACTATAGGGCAATAATAGTTGGGGATTTCAACGACCCCAATATCAACTGGGATACAAACAGTGTGAAGGGCACAGAAGGGACAAAATTCTTGAACTGCATTCAAGAGAACTTTTTTAGCCAGCACATAACAAGCCCAACGAGAAGGGGTGCAATTCTAGATTTAGTCTTCAGTAATGAAGCTGGGCAAGTGGAGGAAGTATCAGTGGGTGACCATTTTGGAGATAGTGACCATAATACAGTAAGTTTTAGCATAATCATGGAAAAGGATAAAGATAAAACAGGAGTAAAAGTTCTAAATTGGGGGAAGGTAAATTTTAAGAAACTGAGAGGTGACCTAGTGAAAGTGGACTGGATACAGCTTCTTGAAGGAACCTCAGTGACAAACCATTGGGAGGCATTCAAAAGCAAGATACTACAGGCACAATGTAGGCATGTCCCCACAAAGGTGGTACTGCCAAATCTAGAGTCCCTTGGTTATCTAGAACCTTACAGTTAAAGCAGAAAAAGAAAGCTTATGACGATCACAAAAATCTTAATACTTTAGAAAGCCTAGAGGAATATAGAAAGTGCAGGGGTGAAGTAAAAAAGGAAATTAGAAAAGCAAAGAGAGGACATGAAAAATTATTAGCAGGTAAAATCAAGGAAAACCCAAAGATGTTTTATCAGTATATTAAGAGTAAGAGGATAACTAAGGAAAGGGCAGGCCCTATCAGAGCTGTACAAGAGAACTTATGCGTGGATGCAGAAGATGTGGGCAGGGTTCTTAATGAGTTTTTTTGTCTCCGCCTTCACAAAGGAGAGGGTTGATGTAGACATTGTAGTTGGAGGGGGAGTGTGAAATATTAGACACGATGGGCATAATGAGAGAGGAAGTACTAGAGGGTCTGACAGCCTTGAAAGTGGATAAATCACCAGGGCTGGATGGATTGCATCCCAGGTTGTTAAAGGAAGCTAGGGAGGAACTAGCATATGCGCTGAGGAAACATCTTCAAATCTTCACTAGATACAGGAGAGGTACCAGACAATTGGAGGTCTGCAAATGTTGTACCATTGTTTAAAAAGGGTGCGAGGGATAGGCCAAATAATTTTAGGCATGTCAGTCTGACGTTGGTGGTGGGTAAATTATTAGAATCAAATCTGAGGAACAGAATAAACTGCCACTTAGAAAGGCATGGATTAATCAGGGATAGTCAGCTTGTATTTGTTAAGGGAAGGTCATGTCTTACTCAATTAATTGAGTTTTTTGAGGAAGTAACAAGAAGGATTGATGAGGGTAGTGCAGTGGATATGGTCTACATGGATTTTAGTAAAACATTTGACAAGGTCCCACATGGCAGATTGGTCAGTAAAATGAAAGCCCAAGGGATAAAGGGGAATGTGGCAAGTTGGATCCAGACTTGGCTCAGGGACAGGAAGCAAAGGGTAGTCGTTGACGGATGTTTTTGTGAATAGAAAGTGGTTTCCATTGGCGTTCCACAGGGCTCAGTGTTGGGTCCCTTGCTGTTGGTGGTATATATTAATGATTTGGACTTAAATGTGGGAGGAATGATTGGGAAATTTGCTGATGACACAAAAATTGGCTGTGTGGTTGATAGTGAAGAGGATAGCTGTAGACTCCAGAACGATACCAATGGTTTGGTTGAGTGGGCGGAAACGTGGCAAATGGAATTCAATCTAGATAAGTGAGCTAATGCATTTGGGGAGGGCAAATAAAGCGAGGGAATACACAATAAACGGGAGGATATTGAGAAGGGTAGAAGAAGTGAGAGACTTTGGAGTTTATGTCCACAGGTCCCTGAAGGTGACAGGACAGGTAGATAGAGTGGTGAAGAAGGCATATGGAATGCTTTCCTTTATTGGCTGAGATATAGAATTCAAAAGCAGAGATGTAATGCTGGAACTGTATAAAGTGCTGGTTTGGCCACAGTTGGAGTATTGCGTACAGTTCTGGTCACCACATTAAAGGAAGGACATAATTGCTCTGGAATGAGCACAGAGGAGATTTACAAGAATGTTGCCAGTGCTTGAAAGTTGCAGCTAAGATGAAAGATTGGATAGGGTAGGGTTGTTTTCCTTAGAACAGAGGAGGCTGAGGGGTGACTTAATAGAGGTGTACAATATTATGAGGGGCCGAGATAGAGTGGACAGGAAGGACCTGTTTTCCCTAGCGGAGAGGTCAATTACCAGGGGGCACAGATTTAAGGTCATTGGTAGAAGGATTAGAGGGAACATGAGGAAAAACATTTTCACCCAGAGGGTGGTGGGTGTCTGGAATTCATTGCCAGGAATGGTGGTGGAGGCAGAAACCCTCAATTCTTTTAAAAGGTACCTGGACATGCACCTGAAGTGCTGTAACCTGCAAGGCTACGGACCAGGTGCTGGAAGGTGGGATTAGATTGGGTGGCTCAATTTTTCGGCCATCACGGACACAACAGGCTGAATGGCCTCCTTCTGTGCCATAATTATTCTATGGTTCTATGGAACGTCAGGACCTTCATGGACAACCCCGACAGCAATAGAGCTGAGTACCGCACCATCATCATAGCCAACATTGCCACCCTAAGTGAGACACTACTTACAGGAGAGGGCCAACTGAAGGAGCACGTCAGCAGATACACCTTTTTCTGGAAGGGTCTCCCAGCAATGCCGCAAGAAAATTAACATTGAAGGCCTCAAAGATCCCACTAAAGCGTCTCTTCTGTCATCGCCTTACTGCCAACCTCTCAACCTCCAACCACCAGGAGCCACTGTGAGCCATCAGTGCCTGGTTGACCCTAAACACAACCATAACAAGCACCTGCAAAGAGGTCCTTGTCTTCTCTACCAGGTAGCATCGTGACTGGTTTGACGAGAATGACCAAGAAATACAGGAGCTAATCGAACATAAACGCAAAGCCTTTGCAGGCTGGAAACTTCACCACACATCCAAGGTAAAGCATCAATCCAATAGGCTGCTGAAGGCAGTGGTGCAGCATAAAACCTGGGACATGAAAAACAAATGGTGGGTAGAAAGAGCGCGAGAGATCTACAAACTTGCAGACACCAACGACACACATGGTTTCTTCAGCGATGTCAAGGCGATCTATGGCACTAGCACTCAAGTGCCCACCCCACTGAGAGTCAAGCATGGAGGAGAACTTATCAAGGACAGGGAGGCAGTCAGTGCTCGCTGGGGGAACATTTCAAAGAATTCCTCAACCAGGACTCTGTCTTTGACTTGAATGTCCTCAATTCCATCCCTCAACACACCATCCGGTTCCGTCTCGGTGCTACACCAATCCAGTGAGGTCAAAATAGTTATTCATGTGCTGAAGAACAACAAGGCCTCTGGAGCAGATGGAATCCCTGCCAAAATCCAGAAATATGGCAGATATATAGTCCTGGCATGACTGCGCAACCTTATATCCTCATCTGGAATGAGAACTGCTTGCCTGGGAACTTCAGGGAAACTGTAATCATGACTGTATTCAAGAAGGGAGACAAGACCGATTGTAGTAACTACAGAGGAATCTCCCTGCTGTCTGCCACAGGGAAGATCATTGCAAGATTCCTCCTCCCAGAGGCTGAAAAACACCTTGCAGCATTGCAGTGCACCACAGCCATGATGTCCACTGCGTGGCAAATCCAAGAGAAATAAAGGAAACAATGCCAAGCACAGTACATGGCCTTTTTCTACTTACAAGAGCCTTTAACCGTCAACCGCGAAGGCTTATGGAGAATCCTGCTCAAATTTGGCTGCCCTCAGAAGTTTTTTTAGAATTAGAATTAGAACATTACAGCGCAGTACAGGCCCTTCGGCCCTCGATGTTGCGCCGACCTGTGAAACCATCTGACCTACACTATTCCATTTTCATCCATATGTCTATCCAATGACCACTTAAATGCCCTTAAAGTTGGCGAGTCTACTACTGTTGCAGGCAGGGCGTTCCACGCCCCTACTACTCTCTGAGTAAAGAAACTACCTCTGACATCTGTCCTATATCTATCACCCCTCAACTTAAAGCTATGTCCCCTCGTGTTTGCCATCAACATCCGAGGAAAAAGACTCTCACTATCCACCCTATCTAACCCTCTGATTATCTTATATGTCTCTATTAAGTCACCTCTCCTCCTCCTTCTCTCCAACGAAAACAACCTCAAGTCCCTCAGCCTTTCCCCGTAAGACCTTCCCTCCATACCAGGCAACATCCTAGTAAATCTCCTCTGCACCCTTTCCAAAGCTTCCACATCCTTCCTATAATGCAGTGACCAGAACTGCACGCAATACTCCAGGTGCGGTCTCACCAGAGTTTTGTACAGCTGCAGCATGACCTCGTGGCTCCGAAACTCGATCCCCCTACTAATAAAAGCTAACACACCATATGCCTTCTTAACAGCCCTATTAACCTGGGTAGCAACCTTCAGGGATTTATGCACCTGGACACCAAGATCTCTCTGTTCATCCACACTACCAAGAATCTTCCCATTAGCCCAGTACTCTGCATTCCTGTTACTCCTTCCAAAGTGAATCACCTCGCACTTTTCCGCATTAAACTCCATTTGCCATCTCTCAGCCCAGCCGACCTTAGTGTCATCCGCAAATTTACTAACCCACCCTTCTACACCCTCTTCCAGGTCATTTATAAAAATGACAAACAGCAGTGGCCCCAAAACAGATCCTTGCGGTACACCCCTAGTAACTAAACTCCAGGATGAACATTTGCCATCAACCACCACCCTCTGTCTTCTTTCAGCTAGCCAATTTCTGATCCAAAGCTCTAAATCACCTTCAACCCCATACTTCCGTATTTTCTGCAATAGCCTACCATGGGGAACCTTATCAAACGCCTTACTGAAATCCATATACACCACATCCACTGCTTTACCCTCAACCACCTGTTTGGTCACCTTCTCGAAAAACTCAATAAGGTTTGTGAGGCACGACCTACCCGTCACAAAACAGTGCTGACTATCGCTAATGAACTTATTCTTTTCAAGATGATTATAAATCCTGTCTCTTATAACCTTTTCCAACATTTTACCCACAACCGAAGTAAGGCTCACAGGTCTATAATTACCAGGGCTGTCTCTACTCCCCTTCTTGAACAAAGGGACAACATTTGCTATCCTCCAGTCTTCCGGCACTATTCCTGTCGACAATGACGACATAAAGATCAAGGACAAAGGCTCTGCAATCTCCTCCCTAGCTTCCCAGAGAATCCTAGGATAAATCCCATCTGGCCCAGGGGACTTATCTATTTTCACACTTTCCAAAATTGATAACACCTCCTCCTTGTGAACCTCAATCCCATCTAGCCTAGTAGCCTGAATCTCAGTATTCTCCTCGACAACATTTTCTTTCCCTACTGTAAATACTGACGCAAAATATTCATTTAACACTTCCCCTATCTCCTCTGGTTCCACACACAACTTCCCACTACTATCCTTGATTGGCCCTAATCTAACTCTAGTCATTCTTTTATTCCTGATATACCTATAGAAAGCCTTAGTGTTTTCCCTGATCCTATCTGCCAACGACTTCTCGTGTCATCTCCTTGCTCTTCTTAGCTCTCCCTTTAGATCCTTCCTGGCTAGCTTGTAACTCTCAAGCGCCCTAACTGAGCCTTCACGTCTCATCCTAACATAAGCCTTCTTCTTCCTCTTGACAAGTGCTTCAACTTCTTTAGTAAACCACGGCTCCCTCGCTCGACAACTTCCTCCCTGCCTGACAGGTACATACTTATCAAGGACACGCAGTAGCTGCTCCTTGAATAAGCTCCACATTTCGATTGTTCCCATCCCCTGCAGTTTCCTTCCCCATCCTACGCATCCTAAATCTTGCCGAATCGCATCATAATTTCCTTTCCCCCAGCTATAATTTTTGCCCTGCGGTATATACCTGTCCCTGCCCATCGCTAAGGTAAACCTAACCGAATTGTGGTCACTATCACCAAAGTGCTCACCTACATCTAAATCTAGCACCTGGCCGGGTTCATTACCCAGTACCAAATCCAATGTGGCATCGCCCCTGGTTGGCCTGTCTACATACTGTGTCAGAAAACCCTCCTGCACACACTGGAGAAAACTGACCCATCTAAAGTACTCGAACAATAGTATTTCCAGTCGATATTTGGAAAGTTAAAATCCCCCATAACAACTACCCTGTTACTCTCGCCCCTGTCGAGAATCATCTTCGCTATCCTTTCCTCTACATCTCTGGAACTATTTGGAGGTCTATAAAAGACTCCCAACAGGGTGACCTCACCTCTCCTGTTTCTAACCTCGGCCCATACTACCTCAGTAGACGAGTCCTCAAATGTCCTTTCTGTCGCTGTAATACTCTCCTTGATTAACAATGCCACACCCCCCCCCCCCCTCTTTTACCATCTTCTCTGTTCTTACTGAAACATCTAAATCCCGGAACCTGCAACATCCATTCCTGCCCCTGCTCTACCCATGTCTCCGAAATGGCCACTACATCGAGATCCCAGGTACCAACCCATGCTGCAAGCTCACCCACCTTATTCCGGATGCTCCTGGCGTTGAAGTAGACACACTTTAAACCAGGTTCTTGCTTGCCAGTGCCCTCTTGCGTCCTTGTAACCTTATCCCTGACCTCACTACTCTGAACATCCTGTACACTGTCACTACAATTTAGGTTCCCATTCCCCTGCTGAATTAGTTTAAACCCCCCCGAAGAGCACTAGCAAATCTCCCCCCCAGGAAATTGGTACCCCTCTGGTTCAGGTGAAGACCATCCTGTTTGTAGAGGTCCCACCTACCCCAGAAAGAGCCCCAATTATCCAGGAAACCAAAACCCTCCCTCCTGCACCATCCCTGCAGCCACGTGTTCAACTCCTCTCTCTCCCTATTCCTCGCTTCACTATCACGTGGCATGGGCAACAACGCAGAGATAACAACTCTGTTTGTTCTCGCTCTAAGCTTCCACCCTAGCTCCCTGAATTTCAGCCTTAAATCCCCATCTCTCTTCCTACCTATGTCATTGGTGCCTATGTGGACCACGACTTGGGGCTGCTCCCCCTCCCCCTTAAGGATCCCAAAAACACGATCCGAGACATCACGAACCCTGGCACCGGGGAGGCAACATACCAACCGTGAGTCTCTCTCGTTCCCACAGAACCTCCTATCTGTTCCCCTAACTATGGAGTCCCCAATGACCAATGCTCTGCTCCTCTTCCCCCTTCCCTTCTGAGCAACAGGAACAGACTCTGTGCCAGATACCTGTACCCCATTGCTTACCCCTGGTAAGTCGTCCCCCGCAACAGTATCCAAAACGGTATACCTGTTGTTGAGGGAAACGGCCACAGGGGATCCCTGCACTGCCTGCTGGTTCCCTCTCCTTCCCCTGACGGTAACCCATCTACCTACTTCTTTTACCTGAGGTGTGACTACCTCCCCATAACTCCTCTCAATAACCCCCTCCGCCTCCCGAATGATCCGAAGTTCATCCAGCTCCAGCTCCAGGTCCCTAACGCGGTTCTCGAGGAGCTGGAGTTGGGTGCACTTCCCGCAGATGCAGTCAGCAGGGACACTCTTGGTGACCCTTACCTCCCACATTCTGCAGGAGGAACATACAACTGCCTTAACTTACATTCCCTCTACTCTAAATGCCCAACAAATCTACTGAAAAACCAAAAAAAAAAATGTCAAAACTTGTTAGGTTCGCAATCCAACGGACAGAACTTCTTAAATAAAAAGCTTACCTTATCAACACAACAGAGTCCTTTTTTTGGTTAGAGGAGGAGGGTGGGTGGGAGACACTACACGTGTAGTGTCTCAGGTACAGCCACCACCCAAATATATAGTTTCTACTTACCCAGCAGTCTCCTGGTCCTCCGAAAACAAAAGGGAATTAACTTTTAAACTTGCACTGAAATTGACTTCCCAGCTGTAAGCTCGCTCTCGCACCTTCGCTACTGTCAAGCTGCAGTCACCAAAACTAAAAGAAAGAGATTATAAACCACCCAAATATATAGTTTCTACTTACCCAGCAGTCCCCTGGTCCTCCGAAAACAAAAGGGAATTAACTTTTAAACTTACACTGAAATTGACTTCCCAGCTGTATGCTCGCTCTCGCACCTCCGCTACTGTCAAGCTGCAGTCACCAAAACTAAAAGAAAGAGATTATAAACCACCCAAATATATAGTTTGTCACCATCCTCCGTCTACTCTACGATTCCACAATGACATGCATGCTGTGATCCTCACCAATGGAACCATCACAGGCCCTATCTCAGCCAAGACCGAGGACAAGCAAGGTTGTGTCATCGCACCAAACCTCTTCTCCATTTTCCTCACTGAACTGCTACACCTCACCTCCAACAAATTACCTCCAGGCGTGGAGATAATTAATAGAACAGACAGCAAACTTGCCAACTTACACCGTCTTCAATCCAAAATCAAGATCACTCCAATCTCAATCATCAAGCTTCAGTATGCAGATGATGCTTTTGTGTGCGCTCACTTTGAAACTGAGCTCCAGATCATTGGCGACTCCTCCTCTGAAGCATCTGAGAAAATGTGTCTTTCACTAAACAATTGGAAAACAAAGGTCCTCTTCCAGCCAGCTCCCACAGCACAGCACAACACGTCCCCCCATCAATCAAGATCAATGGCAAGATCCTGGAAAATGTGGACCATTTTCATATCTTGGGACCCTCCTCCTGGTGAAGGCATAGACGATGAGGTTCATCATCACCTCCAATGTGCCAGCTCAGCCTTCAGCCGACTGAGGAAGAGAATATTTGAGGATCAGGATCTCAAACCTGTGACTAAGATCATGGTTTACCAGGCAGCAGTGATATCCCTGCACTCCTATATGCTTCAGAGACTTGGACAACCTACAGCAGGCAGCTAAAGCACTGGAGAAGTACCACAAGAGGTGCCTCCGCAAGATCCTCCAAATCCGGTGGCAAGGAAGGTGGTCCAAGAGCAACAGCCTCTCCCAAGGCAATCTACCCAACATCGGGGTGCTAATTACCCAAAACCAGCATGCCTGACACCAGACTCCCAAAGCAGCTATTCTACTCAGAACTTGGTCGCAGCACGAGAATCCCAGGAGGACAGTGGAAATTCTTTAGAGATGTCCTCAAAGCATCCCTGAAGAGATCAAACATCTCCGTTGACCCGTAGGACTCCCTGGCTAACCATCCTAGATGGAGAAAGCTCATTCGAGAAGGCATCGTACGCCCCGAAGGACTTCGTCAGCAACATGTGAAGGCGAAGTCAAGGCGTCGGAGGGAATCACACAAACCTCCAAACTACTCATCTACCTGACGCTTCAAGCACCACCTGCTCCTCATGTGGCAGTCTGCAGATCACGCATTGGACTTAGCCATCTGAGAGCCCTTGAACCAGAGTGGAAGCAAGTCATCCTCGTTTCCGAGAGTGCAGGTGCACCCACAGTGCTGTTAGAGAGGGAGTTCCAGGTTTTTGACCCAGCGACAGTGAAGGAACGACGATATAGTTCCAATATAGTTGGAGGGGAACGTGCAGGTGGTGGTGTTCTCATGCATTTGCTGTCCTTGTCCTTCTAGGTGGTAAAGGCCATGGGTTTGGAAGGTGCTGTCGAAGGAGGCTTGGCGAGTTGCTGCAGTGCATCTTGTATATGGTACACACTGCTGCCACGGCGCACCGGAGGGAGTGAATGTTTAAGGTGGTTGATGAGATGCTGAAAAAGCAGGCTGCTTTGTCCTGGAATGGTGTCAAGCTTCTTGAGTGTTGTTGGAGCTGCACTTATCCAGGCAAGTAGGGAGTATTCCATCACACTCCTTGTAGATGGTGGACAGGTTTTGGGGAGTCAGGAGGTGAGTTACTCACCTCAAAATTCCCAGCCTCTGACCTGCTCTTGTAGCCACATATTTATATGGCTGATCCAGTTAAGTTTCTAATCAATGTTAATTCCCCAGAATGTTGATGGTGGGGTATTCAGCAATGGTGATACCATTGAACATCAGGGGGAGATGGTTAGATTCTTTCTTGTTGGAGATAGTCTATGCCTGGCACTTCTGTGGTGTGAATTCTACTTATCACTTATTCGCCTGAGCCTGAATGTTGTCCAGGTCTTGCTACATATGGACATAAACTGCTTCAGTATTAGAGTAATTGCGAATGGTATCGAATGCAGTGCAATCATCAGCGAACATCCCCACTTCTGACCTTATGATGGAAGGAAGGTCATTGATGAAGCAGCTGAAGTTGGTTGGGCCTAGGCCACCACACTGAGGACCTTCTGCAGCAATGTCCTGGGGCTTAGCAGTTTGGCTTCCAACAATCACAACCATCTTCCTTTGTGCTAGGTATGATTCCAACTAGTGGAGAATTTTCCCCGATTTGCATTGATTTCAATTTTGCTTGGGCTACTAGATACCACACTCGGTCAAGTGTTCCCTTGATGTCAAGAGCAGTCATTCTCACCTCACCTCACGAATTCAGCTTTTTTGTCCACATTTGGACCAAGGCTGCAATGAGGTCTGGAGTTGAGTGACCTTGATGGAACCCAAACTGAGCATCAGTGAGCACGTTATTGCAGTGTAAATGCCACTTGCTGGTACTGTTGATGACACATTCCATCACTTTGCTGATGATTGAGAGGAGATTGATGGGGCAGTAATTGGCTAGATTGGATTTGTCCTGCTTTTTGTGGACAGGATATGCCTTGGCAATTTTCCACATTGTCGGATAGATGCCAGTGTTGTAGCTGATTTGAAACAGCTTCCCACACTTGCCATATTCCTATGCACGATGGTGAAATCTGCATGCAGGTGAAGGTGCTCTGTGCTAATACTCGTTATTAATTCACTTACTGCTTTACTGAACCTGATTGAAAATTTTAATTTCCCAGCTCCTAGTTTAGAGACAAGAAACAGAAAGAAAACACTGCCGGTGGTTCCCATGTTGCTTTTAAATGCTCCACTCTCCCGTTGTTCTCTGCTGCACTGTCACTGCCAGTCATTCCCGTGATGCTTTTAAATGTTTTGCTCTCCTGCTGTTCTTTGCTGCACTGTCCACCAAGAAATATAGATCAATGTTGGGTAAATGGAGTTGAGGTACAGATCAGCCATGATCCAAATGAATAGCAGAACAGACTCAAGAGTTCCTATAATGTACTTGAGTGAGGCGTGAGAAAAGTTCACATGAATGAATCGGACATCTCAAGAATGCAGAGGTGAGAAAATTGGTAAGCAGGGAGAAAAACACCAATGAAAATAAAAAAATTCTGCCTACCCATTCAAACTTTCCAGGTGGACACAAAAGGATTTTGAGTAAATGTGGAGAAATGATCAGGTTTTTGGCTTTGTAGATTATCTTTATATGGAAATACAATGCCCAGAGAAAAATACCCAATTCAACTTCTAGATCTCCCTTCAATGTAAGAACACATACATTTTCTAATGGAAGTATCAAATATGTTTATGATGAGACAATTGAAGTCTGCTTTACCAATAGGTTTATAGAGTTATACAGCACAGAAACAGGCCCTTCAGCCCATCGTGTCCGTGCCAGCCATCAAGCACCTATCTATTCTAATCCCATTTTCCAGCACTTGGCCCATAGCCTTGTATGCTATGGCATTTCAAATGCTCATCTGAATACTTCTTAAATGTTGTGTGAGTTCTTGCCTCTACCACCTCTGTGTTCAGGCAGTGTGTTCCAGATTACAACCACCCTCTGGGTGAAAATGTTTTTCCTCAAATCTCCTCTGAACCTCCTGCCCCTTACCTTAAATCTATGCCCCCTGGTTATTGACACCTCTGCTAAGGGAAAGTTTCTTCCTATCTATGCCCCTCATAATTTTGTATACCTCAATCATGTCCCCCCTCAGCCTTCTGTGCTCTAAGGAAAACTAACCCTAGCCGATCCAGTCTCTCTTCATAGTTGAAATGCTCCAGCCCAGGCAACATCCTGGTGAATCTCCTCTTCACCTTCTCCAGTGCAATCACATCCTTCCTATAGTGTGGCAACCAGAACTGTACACAGTACTCCAGCTGTGGCCTAACTAGCATTTTATACAGCTCCATCATAACCTCCCTGCTCTTATATTCTATGTCTCGGCTAATAAAGGCAAGTATCCCAAATGCATTCCTAACCACCTTATCTACCTGTGCTGCTGCCTTCAGTGATCTATGGACAAGTACACCAAAGTCCCTCTGACTCTCTGTACTTCCTAGGGTCCTACCATCCATTGTATATTCCCTTGCCTTGTTAGTCCCCCCAAAATGCATCACCTCACACTTCTCAGGATTAAATTCCATTTGCCACTGCTCTGCCCATCTTACTAACCCATCTATATCATCCTGTAATCTAAGGCTTTCCTCCTCACCATTTACACCACCACCAATTTTCGTGTCATCTGCAAACTTAATAGGATGGTCTAAATCAGCTTCATTGTACCAAAATCCATATTGTCTTTGAAACTACAAAGGATTGTGAATAAATAAAAACTTAATTTCAAGTGTGGAAAGAGCGCTTAGAGCCATAAAGTTTACAGCGCAGGAGACCATTCAGCCCATTATGTCTGTGCTGACTCTGTGCTGAAGAATTAAAATAATGAATTCCCCCTATTCAGCTCTCTCCTGCAACTTCATTGTGGAAGACTTGACCTTTCCAAAAGGCACATTGCCTTTAAGGGAATTTAAGGCAGAGCGGAATCCAAGGCAAAAGTTTTTTTCGGCTGCTCTTTGCATTCCCATTACCTTTAGATTTCATCGTGATATTGGCAAAGGCATAATTGTTTGCAGATCCATTGAGTTTAAAATATCTCTGAAAAGAAACAAAAGCCTATTGTAAACAACAAAATAAATCATACAGACATACAGACCACAAAAGTCTCAAGTTCAATCCTTGGTCTCTGTTGAATTAACTGGTCTCAGGCACCAGAATAAACATGACAACAATTGCCTCAGTAATCCCAAGTAAGGGAGAGAATGAGGTAAAAATCACTAGGGTTCCTATGCCTCATAATCTGAAACCCCTGCTTCAAGTGTGCACAAATGGATATCAAACTAATACAAATTTAGGCTCGATGCAATGGATCCCACAGTAAGATAACATACTTAAAACAGATTTTCAGAGGAGCTGCAATCTGCACGTCAACAGATTCTTGCCTGAGAATAAGAGCTCCATTAACACATACTACAGCTCTTATGGAAACACAAAATCCTCTGGCTTGTGTAGCAATGAAATACCACAATCTGGCTGTACTAATACTATTTCCAGAATATCCATAGCCAACTGCTCCAACAGCTGTGATGCCTGGGCAATGCTATCTACATTGTTTTGAACCTGGCTGCTCTCCATGTCAAGAATCTGTACAAACTTGACCCGGGAAACCTTGCTGGAGGCCAACTGCATTCAAGTATGTCCCTCATCTAAAGCTTCTTGCTTCAATCATTTATCATTTTTGATTCTTCTTTAAGAGTTACTTGAGCTTTTTCTGAAAAGAGGATTTGCCAAATTTAATTTAAATTTGGACAATTAGAGCATCCAATAGATGAATAAACTTGCCTAGTCAATGTTCTGAAGGACCTTCCACAATTTGTTCTAGTTGTGCTGGAATACTATTCTGAGGATTCTTCTGGCCCTCGTTGGTGTATGCCCCAGTGCCTCACTGGCTATGGGGTATTGCTTTCATCCATCAACACATGCAATAGCATTGAGGCTGAAGACTGCTGGGTCAGGCCCGCTTTGAGCCAGTGCTGGAGTTGTTCCAGCCAAGGCAAAAGTTGTCTGTGGAAAAAAAACTACATAGTTGATGACCAGGAGCAACGTTCCTTCAAAGCTGCATGAGTGCGTAGCCGCACAGCAGTCCAGAACCTGTTGCATGGGGCCAACCAGGCAACGCAAAAGAGGTGGTCCCTTTAAGATGTGCGGCCATCTGATAATCTTAAAGGGTCTTCAGTGCAAACGGGCCTTTCACAGTGAAGGGAAATTAGAAAGAACATTAATTTGGTTTTAATTAGAGTCCTTACAGGTGCCACCTTAGCATCATGATATAAACATGATCATGCAACATGTGGCCAATGGCATTGGGTCTGTTGGGTTTGGTAGCATGTAGAGAAAAGGTAATTGCTTGGCATTAGCTGAAACCTTGTTTATTCAGTCAGTGACAGAACATTTTGTACAGACACCAAAGAGCAGGGGTTGCACCTTTGTAATTAAAATGAGAGAAAGTTATGTGAAGCCGCCATAAGCTGATGTCTTAGCCTTGGGTTTGCAAGCATCAGCAGAATGAACTTCATCCAAAAGGAAGGAGATACTTAGTCAAGTGCTCAAAGATAGCATATTCAGCCTCCCTGGGATTGAAGAGGATTTTACTAAACTGAATCTAGGTATCCTAAACCAAATCTGAAGGTCAGGTTGCTTTGAATAAAATTGGCAGTCTCTCAAAGTCCTATAGTTGACAATAAGTATGGAAATTGAAAGTAAATGTTAGATACCAGATAAGACTGATGAATGTTTGATTTTAGAATCACCATTCCCAAATGGACAGATTATAAAAGCAAGTGCTAGTTTAAAGAGTAGCAAACATCTTGGGGGAAAAAGGCAATGGCGCCAACTTGGTGTTAACAGTGCTAATTGAGTATTACCCACGTTTATCAAGAACGTGACATACTATCCAGATTAAACAGAAATGGTAAGATGGTCAAAGCAATTTCAAAAAGCCACTAAAAAAAAAAATTGTCTTACGTGGGATGTCTATTGAAAGTGGGAAGAAAAATAACCAAGGCTGTGCTGCAGACTGAAGACTTGAATGTAATCTGATTTTAACTGAGACTCTCAAAAGACATTTTTAAATCCCTGTGAGTGTTTTTCCACAGTGACAAGAATACTATTAGTGTGAAGAAGTTGAACGAACAAACAAGAAAGAACTTACAAATAATGTTCTCCATGTAGGACCACTCTTAAAAATTTGAACTTAAATTTCATAGCTGATCAAGAAAGCCATGTGCAGAACATCTTGAAACTTTTTTAAGATTTTAAACTTGCACCAAAACACTTAAGACTATAAAAACATAAGCAAACATCTGTAATAAATTCCACATATTTTGAAATTACAAACTGACAACTCATCAAGAAGAAACAAGAAAAAGCAGAAATAAAAGGAAAGTGCAATACATTCATTTTCATTCTTGGTAAGTTACCGTTATAACCAACACTGTTTCTTCAGAAGGTAATAATTGACTAATTTATACATAATGTGTTTTTTTTTAAACTCAAGCAACAAACCAGAGGTGTTTTGTAACCAATGTGGTTCTATTAAAATCTATTTACGATCCTTGAACTACATAAGCATGGACAGAGAGCAGTACAGAGTTACATTTCACAAAATAACATGTATAAAAAAAGTCAGAAATTAACTATAAATTCCAATTGTTTTGTAATGCTAATGAATATAACACTCTCTTTACATATAATTAGCCAATAACATACATTTTTCTTTTCTAAATTCCCCTCTTAAAGGTAGTTGCTTCTTAAACAGGGCAAATTTCTTCTGAATTATTTTATTCAATTACCTTGCATACTTTCTATTTTGCATTCATATATAATAGGGTACTAAAAGAGCAATAAACACCTGTAAAAATAATATTACATTGTATTCTTCAGGACAGCATGTAATGAGCAACACATAAAAATCTTAAATGCAAATGCTTAACAAATAGAACAACTTCAGCAAGTACTGCATTACATTGTAACAGGGTACATTATATGTATATACACATTTAACTAATTGTTTTTACAAAAGTTTTTTTGTTCATTTTTCACAATTTTAGTTATACAACAAACACTTAACAAAATATATTACTGTGAATAACTTTTGAGAAATGTTACAGGTTAAAGGTTCTGATGTTGTCTACGTAGTTTTGCAAAGCAAAAAATAAAAAGCAGTCTGAAGCTGCAGGGGCTTCATCTTCAAAGAAAAGATGCTGTAGTCATCAAACTGGTCAGAACTCAGATTACAAATATTACTCTGATTTATCACAATAAAGTTCTTTCAAAGTTTTGAGTTCCTCGATTAGCTGCTTGTTTTGGGTTTCCAGCACTGCAACACGACTCTCCAGACACTTTACATATTCCTTTTTTCGACGTCGACATTCTTTGGCAGCCTCCCTGCAAACAGCAGAAGCAAAAAAGGAACGAGAAATACTTGATATACTATGCAACATCAGGGCTTCTGGAACAATTCCAGTATTATCGGTCAACATGATCTCCTTCCACCAACCCACAGCCCCTCCCTCCACCCGCCCCCCCTGCCCAAACTTGCAACTGAACTCGTAGGCTAGGTTAAAATGCAAAGCAAAATGGAGTACATCATGCTCAAAAGTGTCCCTGTCCCAACTCCACCTGGTAGTCCATGGAACTGCAACATCTCATGCCTGGGTCAGAGTTCAAAAAGTATGAAAGTGGCAGTTTGAAGCTGTTAATCTGTTTTATGGCAGTACAAGTCTTTTAGGGCCTTGAGCTCCTCGATAAGAGTCTTGTTTTGATTTTCAAGCACAGCGACTCGATTTTCAAGACACTTGACATACTCCTTCTTCTTTTTGCGACATTCACGAGCAGCCTCCCTGGAATTAACAGAAGGCATATCATAGCGACAGCCGAAAAAGGGCAGAAACCGACTAATCTGTACACTTTGCCTTTGTAATGCCATCCTTAGAGTGCCACTTGAGGATCCCCAGTCCTTGAGCTACGACCTGCACCAACCAAATCAGAAGCTGCTGGCTTTGCCGAATCCCTCACAACACTCCAACAATCTAAATCATATTTAGGGGATTATTTGCAGCCAACCAGTATGAATGTCAGGAATGGGATGTAGTTGACTCATCCCCATCGAACGGCTTTTGACAGGTGACGTACCACATCAAATTGAAGTACTGCATTCAGATGTAATTTTCTGTCTGGATTGAAGTATATAGCCACAGCAGTGAAACAAGTAATTCGACCACTGTTCCAGGAAGCACCATTTTGTTTTTGGTTTGTAACACACAAATATGTGCATAGTTATTTAACAGAATGAAAATAAACTATATTAAAATTTGTATCAGCCTAAACTTGTCAACTAAGACTTTTTTTTAAAGTAACAAGAAATGCTCTTGCGTCCAGTTATTTGAGATGACACAATCAAAAAGTGAGTGTCAAAATTCTATTAACCAGTTGTCCATATCAACAGTGAAGGAATTATTAGCTCAATATTCATTTTATTCATATTTTTCCTCAATCATTCTTTTATTAAAAACATAAAAAAGGATGACAAAATATTAAATACAAAAATGTAAAGGGAAAGTTAAAACAAAATATAAAACATTTGAAATTTCAGGGCAGTACTTTTTTTTTGTATTTTCATCTGTTTGCTAACTTTAGCAAAAAAAAGTGCCTGTCCAAATTCCATCAGGCAGGCAATATCTTATGCCTAGATCAGAGTTAAAAAAGTATGAAAACAGTTGTTTGAAGCTACTTCTGTACTTTTTGGACTCTGACAGAGGTGTAAAGAGCTTATACTCATGTATACTTTTTTTCTAAAATTAGCAAGAGGAAAATATAGTGTCTGATTAGCTGTTGAAATCTAAGACAAAACATCTTCAAAAAGTTTATAAACTACCACAGCAATCACATTACAATGAAAGTATCCACCAGCATGGTATCACTTTAAACACCCGTAACATATAAATGCAACATAAAAAGTTAAAAACTCAAGAGCATCATCTTTATAACCAATATAAAGCATTATAGCAGATACCCTAATACAATCTGTAAGTTGAAAGCCAACAATATATAATTTTATGAAAAAATGTTAAAACATTTTTACATTTTAAAAAATATCCTTAAATTTTTCAACAGTGTTTCCTCCTTATTGCTTGGAAACTGAAAACCTACAGAGGATAGATGAATGTAAATACATACTGATTATCCCTGAATGCTAATTTTTCAGGCTTATCCATTTTACTAACTAAATATTTGTGGAAATATTTTTGTAGTATTTCATACGGGTGATTATTTATTTATTACTAATCTTTCTACTATGGATAAAATTAGACCTTCATCAAACAGCCTCATTCAAAAAGACAAGTCAATTCTTGACTTTCTCAGCTTCCCTTTGCACTTGTCTTGCATATCCAACTGTACTTCTTGCATGATGGAGCAGCAGTGAAGAGTGTTCAAGCAGCAAATTTAAAATCAGTCCTGAATGCAGCTGCATGCAGTTTCTTTTGAAGGCAAGCTCAAGGATTTTTGTTGTTGTTCAGTCAGTTTACAAGAAATGACTTAAGGGGTTCAAGACACCTCTGTCATAATGGATTGGATCAATACAACCACAAAATTAGTGAAAAATTCATGCACGAGGAAATAACAGGAGGAATAACCATTGGTAGCAGTAAGATAATCTACCGACGCATGAGGATAAAGCAAAACCAGGGACATACCAGGGAGAGGGCATGCTACTGACCCACAGCTAGATTGCACGTAGCTGGCGTATGGCATGACCAGATAAGCAAACACCTACATTACAACCAGAGACCATTAATCTGTGCATATAAAACTCCTACCGATTTAACTTCACTTGCATTAATTTACTTTTGTAAAATACACTACATGAAATCCATGTTGGTGTCTGTAGCAAAATATGCTTATAATAACAAATTATCAAAAGAAAGCAAAGATGCAAAACAGCTTTATTTCATGAAACTGAGCACATATTCTGAATTTTCATCAGAACATTAAAATAGTGCACTACAAAGAGAAGCTTCAATTTATTGATGCCTAAAAGGAAATAAATACACAAGCGCTTGCCTATGTATATTTATAATATATGATATGCACATGGTAGATACCACCCAAAAACATTCTTTTAAGAAGTATATGCAAAATTCAGTCAGAATTTTCAACAATGATCACTATCACTGCAAACCAAATTACATTATGCAGTGAGAAGACAGGTTTCTAAATAGTCACATTAGAAGGCTGGTGCAAATGGTGACCAACAGACTGTAACTTCAGGTCATTTTGGCACAGTGTGAGAACATTTAGAAAAGGTTATATGTCAGCAACAGCTTATTTGAAGATACAACACTTAGATTAGTTCCTTGAATAAGAATATTAGGACTCTAAAGGCTGTTAAGTTGTCACAAGTCAGCTATACTGCTATGTGAGGTGCCAATTGGAGGATATACATTTCTCTTTAGGAGGCAGTGAAAAATCTAAGCCAGAGTCATGTCACAAGCAGAAAGAGCAGAACTGAAGAACTGAAGGAACCTGCTTCAGCCAAGTATTTTACACTATGGCAGTAATACACTGAAGCACGATCTCCAGATTGAGGTATCTTTAAAAATTCCTTCATTTTGCAGCGACGTGACCTTGGATCTTTTAGGTACTTTCTTGCATCAATGGGCCAGTATGGATAAGCTTGTTATTGCACTGACATTGACTGTAGTGTTAATGCAGCTTGCCAAAAAGCTTTACAAGGGTCAGTCTCAAACAGAAGTATGAAGTGACGATTTTCTTTTGGCGATGTGGCTGAAGGCACTGGTGAAAATTTAAGACAAGATTAAGAAGATTTAAAATAGGGTGAAATGTACCAAGAAAAAGGGACTTAGGAAGTTCCCGAGCATGGGAGCCAGTTGGCTGATGGTTCTTCCTCCAATGGTAGAGATGGGATGGGGATGGGAGGGGAGGTAAGACATGCAGCATGCAGAAGACTAGCAATGCAAGAGTCTAGAGTATGAGCAGGGATGTAAAGCTCAAGAAAGTTGCAAGGTAGCAAGGCCATGAAGAGATATGAAAATGAAGACAAGGATTTTGTAGTTGATGTACAAGGGAACACAGCATCAGTTTCCACATGTACATTGAAGATAACCAGCTCTACTTCACCTCCACTGTCTCTAACTTGTCAGACTGCTGTCCATTTCTGGGTGAACAAGAAATTTCCTCCAACTAAATACCGAAAGACAGAAGTCATTGTCTTCAGGCCCTGTCGCAAACTGCCACTGACTCCTTCCTTCTCCCTGCCAATTGTCTGAGGCTGAAACAGATGGTTTGCAACCTTGGCGTTATATTTACCCCGAGATGAGTTCCTACCATACATTCGCACCATCACGAAGACAGCCTATTTCCACCTTCATATCACCTGATTCCACCCTTGCCTCAGCTTATCTGCTGCTAAAATTCTCAGCCATGCCTTTGTTACCTCCAGACTTGACTATTCCAATGCACTTGTGTTTAGTCTCCACAAAGTTGTGGTCATTCAAAAGTCTGCTGTCGATGTTCTAACTCGCACCAAATCCCCCTCATACATCACAACTCACTGATTTACATTGACTCCTGGTTAAGCAATGCCTTGATTTTAAAACTCCTTCTTGTTTTCAAATTCCTCTATGGCCTTTCCCTCCCATCTCTATTGTTCTTCAGCCTTACAACACCCCCCTCCCCCCCCCACCCACCTCCCCTTAGATCTATGCATTTTGCCAATTCTGACCTCTTGAGCATTCCCAGTTTTATTCACTCCACCACTGGCAGATGTGCCTTCAGCTGCCTTGGCCCCAAGGTCTGCAATTCCCTCCCTAAATCTCTCTGCCTCTCCATCTCCCTTTCCTTTTTTAAGATGCTCCTTAAAACCTACCTCTTTGACCAAGCTTTTGGTCATCTGACCTAATATTTCCTTTTGTGGTTCAGTGTCAAATTTTGTTTAATAACACTCCTGTGAAATGCCTTAGGATGTTTTGTTTTAAAGGTGCTATATAATAGCAAATTGTTGTAGTTGTTGGAGGAACAGGATGCCAGTATGGGTCAACAAGAATCAGAATGTCAGGTAAGCAGGATTTTCTGCAGCATAGGATGGCGGTTGTAATGTTCTGAATGAATCTGTGGCAACTAAAGTAGTGGGATATGGCAACAGTCTCAAATCACCAGCTTGGCCAATCAGCTAACAACTTGCACTGGTATTAGTCCCAAGTACAATGCTAGGGACTTGATAACCAACGTCAGCTACTAACTGGTACTGATTAGAGTTGGTGTTGGCACAGAGTCTGCAGCAATTGGTGGTACAGCAGTCTCCTCAATGTCTGCAAAATTTTCTCCTCAGCACTACAAGCTTCCCCCAGAAAATTCGTTCAACTAATATATGATGTTCTCTCTTTCCTACAATAGTGACTACACTTCAAAAAGTACTTCATTGGCTGTAAAGCGCTTTGATAATGTCCAGTGGTCATGAAAAGCACTATATAAATGCAAGTCTTTCTTTCCTTCTTCTGAGCTAGGGATTGAAGCAAGCATTACCAAATTGGATTCAAAGGTCTTCCTCTCTCAAGGCATCTGAGATCGGATATTCACCTCCTGTAAACCCCTTCAGCTTAGATCTAACCATCAGTAAAGCACAATGGAAAGCCTACTTGAATAAAGGCAAGTTGGTGCTTTGGCAATACAATGAGGCCAGGAATCCATTCCAATGATTTTGGCAAACTCTAAGTTATAGAGCTCAGGTTTAAGTAGGTGTGATTTGCAGAAATCATCATTGAACGGAAAACACAAGAAATGAGATTTATGGTGGTGGTTGGCTCTAAACAAATGTAAAAACAGTGTACACTTGAACCAACGACAGAAATCTCTTTTTCAAAAAAAAGCTCCAAAATCAAGAATCAATAAAACTGGTTTAATTATTTTTATAAATAAAGTACCCCATTTTTCAGTTGCAGTACATACTCTCCATTACAGCATAATTTTTCAAAAATGTGCAATACAGCTGATTACCTAATTTCTGATATCTTACCTGTTTTTCATTAGCCTGAGCTCCCGTTTACGTGTAGCCTCTTCTGCTAACTGTTGTGGACTATGCAATGTCCCTGGTGAGGTCGCCATCACTACTCCCTGAGGTAAGGTGGTAGTTGGGGTTCGAATTTGGTAAGTTGGCATATCTCCAGTGGCAGCTGCAGGATAAAATGTTTAATTTTAATGAGATGTAGGCAGTAGCACCTTAAATCTTCATTCTACACATATATAATTACACTTCTTTTAAAGGTAAATCACCATATCATTTCTTACCCACATTTTTCTTCCGACATACAGAAACTGAATATGTGCCCACACATTATATCACTGAGGGACAGTATGCATATCAGGAAAAAGAGGAAGCCAAAAATGAATAGAAGATTAAATGGCATATTACGTCTGCAGAGAAGTGGAGGAGGAGAAGGGAAGATAACATGCCACCCCATTGCAGTTACAAAGAATATTTGATGAATGGCTAGGATGATCTTGATGCTGTGGATAGGACAAAACTGGTTGAGGGATTCAAAAAAACAAGTTATAGGAGAAGTAAGCACAGAGCTTGGTGGCATCAATGCATTAAAAGGAACGTGGAGAGGAAAAGGTTAGATATGGGATTCTAACGCTTCTGACCTGTCTGCTTGGAAATAAACACAGTAGCCCAATGAGAACTTTAAAAAGAAAAATTCCCTCAGCATCTGTGGGAAAATGTCTGGTCTTTGTGCAGTGCTGCCAATACTGGAAACACAACGGACTGGGAAAATCAAACTTGCATCACACCACTGCCTGGAGGCTTGCATCAGTGTTAACACATTGTGCTATTGTGCTGCCTAATGAACATTAGGATTAATATATTTTAGCAATTTAATCAATCATGATTAATCTCAATTAAATTTTTTAATCTCAGTTCATCTTAGTGGTAATAACATATTGAATTGATAGGACTGCTGAAAGGGTCAATTACTATTATTAAACAGTTAGAGCAGAACATAAGAACATAAAAACTGAAGGTAACAAAAGTAGGATAATTGTATCTTGGGATGCTGAAAGCAAGTACTAAGCTCATTGCCTCTCTCTCACTATGATGCACAGTGACTGATGTTACAGGGACCTTTTCACCTCCATTTTTGCTATAAATTGTAAAATTAAATATCATCTATTGAAAACTGTTCTATACCATGAGGTCAGGCAAAAGTCTACTGTATATTTAAATACAAGCATTCTTCCAGTTCAGCTAATTATATACCTATATGTAAGTTAGGACTGTTAATTGATACTAGTTAACGTCTGCGATTAACCCACATTTAAAATATTAATCTCCAAAAATATTAACATGTTAATCACAGGTTAATTGTGATAATTGACGGCCCTACTCCAAATGTGACTACTGGGCATTGTGTTTCTGAATCAAGGTACCTGATGTAAATTAGATCCAGTAGTGGTCCTAAAGATCCCTAGGGCATTCGACTCAGTTCTTCCCCACTCTACTCAGCATAAATCCTGAGGAGTACTTATTTTCTAGCCTTCAGCCTACTTCTTATCTACTCACACGATTTACGCTAAATCTGCAGTTTTGAGTTTAACCAAGAGCATTTTGCCTGCAACTTACTCCAAAGCCTTGGTTTCTCCAAAGTAAGTGATTTTAATTATAAATAACAGCATGACTTATTTTATAGTATTTTCACAGTTGTCCAATCCTAACTTAAAATTATACAAACGTAAGAGTTCATAGCACTTCACGCTTTTAACTTTAAGTATTTAATAATAAAATACTAAGTTAATTATTTTCCAGTTTCATCCTTTTGTGAGTCTTCAAAATGAATGGTCTTTAACTGAATTTAAAACCCTACCCAAGACATGTGTTGATATTTAATAGATGATCAATTATTACCTTGGAAATCAAAATACTGCTTTTTATGGTGGGATGGGGTTGGGGTGGAGAGGGAAGAAGGCTTAAAGTTTTGCGTTTATAAATTGCAGATTTCAATATGTTCTAGATTGAGCTCCAGACACACCACCGCATTTAATAATGGTGCCATTTTCTCTATAAAGGTAACTACCACTTTTATCCAATTAAAATGTGCCCTGTTATTGCTTTGACAACATGAGTTGTGTTGTTTTACCTCAAGTTACATGAGGTTATGATTATCATGGTTGGAGAAACACAATTATTTCCATTTCCATTAAAATTCCTTTCCATTAAAATTCACCTGTGGAGTTTGCTCTCCCCCGCCCATCTCTCAACCACAGGAATAGTGCACTTGAAAAAGCTTTATCAAGTGGCATTCTGTGCACTTTTCCAAGACAAAAAGGATGCAAGAATAACCCAAAACTAAAGGTCATCTTTTTTAAAAACAGATTTAATAATGGGATAATATTGCTTTAAGAAATACTTTGAAACCAATCATTTTTTTCTCACTCAATTCAGTTAACCATAGAAATTTGAAGAAGCTTACTCATAAATCGTAAACAAAAACAAAAAGTGCTGGACATACTCAGCAGGTCTGGCAGCATCTGTGGAGAGAGAAGCAAAGTTAACGTTTCAGGTCTGTGACCTTTCCTCAGAACACAGAACCCATTCTGATGAAAGGTCACAGACCTGAAACGTTAACTTTGCTGCCAGACCTGCTGAGTATTTCCAACATTTTTTGTTTTTGTTTCAGATTTCCAGCATCTGCAGTCTTTTGCTTTTATTTTACTCAGAAATCTTGTTCATTACATTATTACAAACGTACATTGAAGGAGCCTGACTTTTGTCCAGAGAAGTTCATATTTCATCAGGTATTTTGTTTCGAATACCTTTTAGTTTGCATTGTATGTCAATAACTCATCTCTGTGTAAGAAACAAACACCAAGTAATCCAGTTCTTAAGAAGTTTATTATGCGTTATAAAAATACTAGCCATTGCCAAGGCTCATAGGAAATTTGTTACACCCACATCTGAGCATAAAATATAATATTTTATTGTACAGGTACATTTTAAAGAGCTGTTCCTACCCACGATCAACTCACATCACGGCGATGAGACACACAGGCTGGAATTTTACCCTCGGCAGACGGGAACCGTCTGCCGACTGAAAAGTCGGTAGCAATCACGCCTCCACCTGGACTGGGGATCCAGACTGCATTTTGTGGTTCCCAGGCCCTTAATTGGTCAGATGTGGGACTTCCACCTCATTGAGGCAGATGTCCCGCCTAATGGAGCGGCTGGCCAATCAGCGGGCCGGCAGTTCTCTGTCCTAGCAGCACCACCGGGAGCAGCGGCCATTGCTGGGACTGCAACCTAGCTGAAGACAGAAGATGTTGGGGAGCCCCAGAGAACAGGTAAGTTTTTGGGGCCTCGCCGGGGGAACTCGGTCTGGCCCTGGTGAGGCAAGCGTGGTCGATTGGGGGGACAGGGAGGCCTGTTGGGCGTTGGGGTTGGATGGGGCATTTGGGGCAGCCCTTCATCAGGAATAGGGTGCCTGATCAAGAGGGCCCCCCCCCCCACCCCAAGCCGTCAGAAAGCCGCCTACTTTTAACAGGCGGCTTTTCTCAGGCCTGGGCCACCTGCCAGCCAAGGGTAAAGTCCTTGTGGCAGCAGGAGGAGGCCCTTGTGGCCGTTAACTGGCCACCTAATGGCCTTGATTGGCCTGGGGCGGGCGGGCCGTTTTTCACTGCCACTGCCCTGCATATAATGGCGGCAGAGGTGGGAGCGGGTTGGGAAAGGCCCCCTGAGCCTCCCGCTCCATTTTCCGCACCTCCCACCACCATCCCACTCTTTGGGGTGGGGGGGTAAAATTCCGGCCATATTTTCTTTTAAATATACTGAACAACCTTTATGGTTATAAGTTAAATATTCCCAGTGCCAACTAAATACTGAACTCCTTAAGAAAATCTCATATAAATTGGAGCTGTCAATTGATTACAGTTAACTTCTGCAATTATGTTTTAAAAAATTAATCTCCAAAATTGGGCCATTTAAATGTTTAAAGCAACAGCTGTTTAAAAAAATTAAAATAAAATTTTATTCACACTACCCATTCCCTCCCCCATACCCCCAGTGAATAACCATTTTATTATTTGTCCTATCCCCCCCAAAAAAAGTAAATTTTTGATCATGAACTTCCCCCCCCAAACTCTTTCCTTTAACCTTCAACCTCTTCCCACCATCTCCTCAACCAATCGCATTCGTTTTTTGCCGCTCCCCTCTCCCCTACTCTGAAAAATTCACTCCTCCCCTTTCCCATCAGTGTCACGCCTCGGATCCCCGTCCCGGCTATTTAAAGGAGCTGCCGCGATCCTAGTGCAGCCCACAAAGGTGGGCCATTGTTTTCGCCCGCCACCGTGTTGGCAGCGGCAGTATAAATTTCAGCCCAATGTGTGACTTGGGTGGGAAATTGCAAGCAGTGGTGTTCCCATATCATTACAGCTCTTATTCTTGCTCTTTGAGATGAAAGGTCATGTAACTGGAAGATGCTGTTAAAGTAAGCTTGATGAGTTGCTTCATTGCATCCTGTAGATAGTATATAATGTAGTGACAATGTGCCAGGGATGGAGGAAGTGGATTCTGAGTTCATCAGCAGGAATGCTGATCAAGCAGACTGCTTCACCATGAATGTTGTCAAATTTCTTGAATCTCAAGGTGAACATTCTTTCACATGCCTGGCTTGAACCTTGTAGATGGTGAAAAAGGATTGCGAAGGCAGGTGGTAAGCTACTTGTAAGAGCTGTAAGGCCATGGTGTTCACGTTGGTCAATGATGAGCCCCTCGGAATGATATTGGGTTTGTAGATGGTTAAGCCAGGAAAACCTGGCTTACTGCCTGGAACCTATGAGAAAATGTTACCTACCACTTATCAGCCAACTGTTGTTGCAGAAAATCAAGTAGCATATTCAGCAGTATAAATTGTAGTTGATTTCAGAGTTACCTTTGAAAAAGTTGTAAAGTTTGTGTTTTTCACAAAACAAAATTCCAGTATCTTACACTCCTCCTAAAAATGGTTTCCCTAGGGACTTGCATCTACAGTCATTTTCCTTCATTATTCAGGAGTGCAGATGGGTAGTCTTTAAAACAGCAAGTCACAGTACACTTTGAATGGCTAATCTTGTGCTCAAAATCATAAAAACAATTCTGCAAATTAAAGACACAAATGCATGCTGGGAGTAACAGGCTGGGAGTAACAGGCTACTACCTTGCTGAATATCCTTAACTCAAACTATACAATCCATTGTCCACTTCCTTAAATATCTACCCAACTCTCCACTGAATTCTTCCATAGTATTATCTGCCTTCTTGTATAGTCCAATCCAACTCTTCTACAACCTTCTGTATAAAGTAGTTATATCTAAACTGTCTATGCATCTTCCCTCTGTTTATTTATTTATTTTTTATTTATTTAGAGATACAGCACTGAAACAAGCCCTTCGGCCCACCGAGTCTGTGCCGACCAACAACCACCCATTTATACTAACTCTACAGTAATCCCATATTCCCCAACACCTACCTACACTAGGGACAATTTACAATGGCCAAATTACCTACCAGCTGCAAGTCTTTGGCTGTGGGAGGAAACCGGAGCACCCGGCGAAAACCCACGCGGTCACAGGGAGAACTTGCAAACTCCGCACAGGCAGTACCCAGAATTGAACCTGGTTCCCTGGAGCTGTGAGGCTGCGGTGCTAACCACTGCACCACTGTGCCGCCATAACCTGTGTGGAATTAATTACTTAGATGCCTTGACTGGACAATTTCTTTTTCTGGGAATTAAAAATTAATGTACTTCGTGGTAAATCAATTTTGTATGCACCCAATAATTGTTGAGGCCATTACCTGATCTGTGGCAATCTCTAACATTTTATTGAGGTTCAATTCATTTATTCTATTAAAAATCTTAATAAATCAAACAATCGCCTTTAAAATGTGTTATATTGGTGATAAATAAAACAATCTGGGAAGGAACAACATTTGTGCAGCACAAAGAAAAATGCTGCGAATGCTGGAAATCTGAAATAAAAACAGAAAATGCTGGCAATACTCAGCAGGTCTGGCAGCATCTGTGGACAAAGAACAGAGGTAATGCGTCAGGTGTCTGTCTTTTCACCAGAACTGGGAAATGTTAGAAATGTGTAGGTTTTAAGCAAGTGAAAGGGGGGAGGGTGAGAATAAGAACAAGAGGGAAGGTCTGTGATAGGGTGGTGGGCAGGAAGGATTAAATGACACAAGGGTGCCTTTTTGTAGGCATTTTTGTAGAACTCATAGTAAAATTGTAAGATATGGCATATGGAGATGTAAGAACAGAATATCAAGAAATGTTTAATTTTATATAGATGGATATATTATATATATAAATTTATATGTATAACTAAATCATATCAAACATATTTTTAAATTCCTGTTCTTGAACAATAGCATTGGTGATCAAGTGAAAAGGCTTAAATATCTTGGCACGAAACTAATCTCTGCTTTATCAGGTTTGTGTGGAATTAATTACTTAGATGCCTTGACTGGACAATTTCTTTTTCTGGGAATTAAAAATTAATGTACTTCGTGGTAAATCAATTTTGTATGCACCCAATAATTGTTACACATGAAATTGCAAAATCACAAATTTCCACGGAATCAAACAAATCCACCGACTTTGGCAAATAGCATATGTTAAAAAATGGGAGTGTGAGATTTTGGTATTGAAAATTGTATATGCATTATTAGGCATCACAGACACAAATGGTGTACACCTTCAGGCATGTGGGTAGAACTGTGGCCTGCTGGGTTACCATGGCACACAGGAATTGTAGCTCAGTTTCCATGATGAGCACTTCTGTATAATAGCCTGGAAATACTTCCAGCAAAAAGTACTCTCTATTATCTCACACAGTGCAAACCTGGAAAGCAGTGAGACAGAATATCAGAACACTATGGCAGATCTTGGAACTCTCAATCCTTCTGTCTGTTTCTGGATTGGTAGAACCACCCAACTCCACCAGAGTGACTGAAGGAGAAGACCAGGGTATGGCAAGATTATCTAATCAATTTGAGGATTGTGAAATTTATTCTGTTAGAGAGGAAAAAATAACTTATGCAGCACCTCTCAGACATTTACTAAGCATTTCACATCAAACTAATTGCTTTTAAGTGCAGTCACTGTTCATTGTGGGTTTTGCATGTAGCAAGGTCCACAAACAGCAATGAGATGATTGTTCAGTTTATTTTTGGTATTATTGATTAAGGGAACAATGTTGACCTGAATCCCAGAAAAACTTTCTGTTCATCTGTGAATAGTGCCATGGGGTCTTTAACATCTACCTGAACAGACAGACAAGCCCATCCATGGTTTAACGTTTCATCTGAAGGATAGCAGCTCTGACAATGCAACACACCCTCACTGCTACACTTAAGTATCAGCCCAAATTATGGGCTGAAATTCTAGAAAGAGACTTGAAACCATAAGGACCATAAGGACATGAATAAAAGATCTGAAGGCCAGAGGACAGCGACTACCCTAAAAATCAAGGCAGCATTCAACTGAGTATGGCACTAAGGAGACCTAGCAAAACTGAGATTAATGGGGGTCAAAGGGAAACCCCTTCAGTGCCTGGAATCATATCTGACACAAAAGGAAGATGGTCACGGTAAAAACGTCTTAAGTGTTTCGCTCCATTCGCATAGCTGACAAAATGCAGCCCATGCCAGCCAGAGAGAACTTTGACAATACTCAGGTTTGGGCTGTGAAGTGCTAAGTAATGTCAGTGTCACATAAGTGCCAGATAATGCCAACGACAAAGAAAAGAATGCCCAACCATCATCACCTGACCTTAAACAGCAACACCATCACTAACCCCACACAAACAGCTTGAGGGTCACTTGACCAGACGTTCAAGTGGACCAGCCAATATGAACACCATGACGTCAAAAGCAAGGAAGAGACTAGGTTCTGTGTAAAGTGACTCACCTCCTAACTCTTCAAAATCACTCGACCAGTGAGAAACACAAATTATGTGTGCAATGAAATATTCACTAATTGCTTTGATGGTTACGGCCATAACAGCGCTCACAAGTTCAACACCATCCAGACAGAACAGTTCATTTAATCAGTGCCCCTGCCATTGGAGTTCACCATCTCTATGACCTGCCCATTGTGGCTGCAGTGTGCACAATCTACAGGATGCACTGCAGCAACAGCACCTCCTTCCCTGCAACCTCTTCCGTCAAGAAGAGCAGCAATGCAACATCATTACCTCTAAATTTGTCTCCAAGTGGCAAGCATTCCAACATGGACATATATCACAGTTCTTTCACTTTTGCTGGATCAGTATCCTGGAATCTACTCTTAAAAACCATTGTGGGAGCACTATCATCACAAGGACTACAGCAGTTCAAGGTAGCCCACCTCCATTAACTTCAGAGTAGCTGAAGATCGGCAATAAATGTGGCCTTGCAAGTGTCACCCACCTCTCAAGAACAAATTAAAAAAATTCACCACAATGGAGGCTGAGGCCTGGAGATTGGCTGATGATTCAATCCCACTAAATTAAACCAAAATAGAAGGTTGCACAATGAATCCATGCAGGAAGATGGGTTGGAAGCAAAATTAGCTGTAGCCACTTGAGTCCATAATTTAGTGGTGAGGAATAAGGGAGGTACTGCCATATGCTAGGTAGTGCCTAGAAGATCCTAATTACTGTGCATCTATGGAAGAGTAAAGTCTGTTGGACAGGCAGTCTCAAGAGCAATTAGGAATGGATAACAAATGTTGGCCTTACCAGCAACACCCACATCCCTTGAAAGAATAAAAAAAAGGCAGGGGTTCCAGCACATTCAGTCTTAGCAGCCTTTAGGACTGTTTTGGGTTGCTACAAAATGAGCTAGCCAAGCCATGAAAATATTACTTCATCTACTTCCAGGAGAAAGGCACATGCAAGTATGGTCAATGCTTTGAATGAAAAGCATACAGCTCCAAAAATTAAGTGAGAGCAGGTGATCTGCAGGTGAAGAATAAAATTCTTGTGGCACCTCTCGCTGAAGAAACAAAGTGGCCTGACACACTTACAGTTCCCAGCAGCCCACTGTCTTGCTTCAATTGGGATCTGCAGTATTGCTGAGAGCGAGGCAAATGTCAGAATAGTGTCGAGAATACCTGCAGTGCTCCGTTATTTTTATTCTCCACCAGCAAATCTATTGACCACTAGTTGATTGTTTAGGTGATGAAAGCTCGTGCTGTACAGCAACTGAATTGTAAAAAAAAATACAAATTTCAAAGGAAATCCTGGAGTCATGTAGTAGTTTTATGATTGTAGACCATAACTTGAGCGACGAAAAGAAGAAAATTGCTTTCACCTTAACACTGCATTCATGAACTTATAGCAAGATCAAACCACAATTTGAAGTTTTGAGAGATCATACTAATAGCCTTACACTTTTAGGTATGCAGAATTAGAAAGATAATTTATTTTTTCTCATCTCGTGCACAAGCTCATCATATAATTTATATTGCACTTTTAGTTGGCTGCGAGAAAACCAAGTGTCTTGGGCTACCATATTTTGAAGAAACAGAAGAACTTCCATGCAACTTACAAAAACTTGTGCTCACAGACACAGAAAGGCTGAGGTATTGCTCTGAGAATTGTTCTCTCTCACTCATGCGAGCAGCTGTTTAGAGACTGTTGCGTTATATTGACTCTCTCAGGTAGAATTTAAAAACAAAACCAAAACTATCAAAGTTCTAGAATCGGGCACACTCGACAATTACAACAGCCTTTATTTTCAAACCTCTTGCCATTCCAAACTGAGATGACTGAGATTTATTGTTTCTGTCTAACATCTTGTTTGTTACTATGCAGGATTGAACATTTTCAATTTCATGTCTGACACAGTGGCCCGATATTTACGGTGAGGCAGGGTGGGTGTGGGAGTGTGTGTTTGCGCCGAGTTTAAGCAGCAGAACCTCATTATCATTTTTTCTTACTCTGTTTCCTGCCTAGCAATTGATAGTTTGAGGGGCTGGCCGTCTGCCAGGCGGGTAAGTCAATGGTAGAAAGCCGCAGACAGAATGGCTGGGGACAGTCCAGCAATCAGAAAAAATCAGGGCATAACTGGGTGGCACAGAGTGCAGCAGCAAAGATTGGGTGAGGGAAAGATCAGGCACAGTGATGGAGGTTGGCAGTCTGTGGGGAGGCTGTTTGAGGGGAGAGGGGCCAATCGCGAGGGAGTCAACACATCTTGCCAGAAGATTTGCTCGAGGGGCCGGAGTAAACACTCTTGCTCCTCCTGACCCATAAATAGTGCTCTAAAAAGCACTTACCCCCTGCTAGATCTGCCAGCTTCTGCCTCTTCCAGGTCTCCAGAGTCCAGAGAAATTCAACCTACAGTTGCTAAATTCAATAGCTCCCAAAATCTGAGGAACAGAGCCACATTAATATTTTACAATGAGGGATCTGCCTCCCCACAGCTGGTTACTCAGAGGTCTCCAAACCCTCCACAGTTAACTCGGAAGTAGGTGCATTCACAGCAGGTTGGGATCAGTTTCCACACATTACCAATTCAACATCCCTGCCCCTGATCCTCTACTGCCCGTCTAGAAGGTGAGTTAAAAGGACCCCCGATGCTTTAGGTTGTTTACTAGTGGATTATTGAAAGAATAAAATACAGAACTGCATTTATAGAGTACCTTATACGTCCTCCAGACATCCCAAAGTGCTTTACTACCAACGAAGTACTTTTGAAGTGTAGCCACAGGAACACAGCAGCCAATTTCCCACAGCAAACAAGCGCTGATCAACAAATTCAATTCACAGCAAAAAGACACCTTTATTTTCCAATAACAAACATCTGATAGGTTTATCAATTAAATTTTTAAATGCAGCAAGACCTGGACAACATTCAAGCTTGGGCTTTTAAGCGCCAGGCATTGACCATCTCCAACAAGGGAGAACCCTCGACATTCAACAGCATTACCATAACTGAATCCCTTACCATCAACATCCTGGGAGGTTACCATTGACCAGAAATGTAATTGCACCAGCCACATAAATACTGTGACTACAAAAGCAGGTCAGAGGCTAGGAATTTTGCGTGAGTATCTCACCTCTTGACTCCTAATACCTGTCCGCCATGCAAAAGGCACAAGTCAGGAGTGTGATGGAATACTCTCCACTTGCATGGATGAGTGCAGCTTCAACAACACTCAAGAATTCACCATCATCCAGGACAAAGCAGCCTGCTTGATTGGCACCCCATCCACAACCTTGAACATTCACACCATTCACCACAGGTCCACATGGCCGCAGTGTGTACCATCTACAAGATGTACTGAGGTAACTCGCCAAGACTCCTTCGACTGCACCTTCCAAAGCCGTGACCTCTACCACTTAGAAAGACAAGGCCAGCAGACACATGGGAACACCACCACCTGCAAGTTCCCCTCCAAGTCACACAGCACTCTGGCCTTGAAATAGATCACCGTAACCTCACTGTTGGTGGATCAAAATCCTGGGACTCCGTCCCTGACAACACTGTGTACCTACATCACACAGACTGTAACAATTCAAAAAGATAGCTCACCACTACCTTCTCAAAAGTAATTTGGGATGGGCAAAAAATGCTGGCCTTGCCAGCAACACCCACATCCCGTGAATGAATTTAAAAAACATTTAAGAATCATTTCTGAATTATAATTGGAGAATGGTTATAGTACTTTGATTCAGATATTCATCAATTTTAATTTAATATTAACGCTAAAATTCACTAAGAATCATAGAATGTTTATAACACAGTCGGCCATTTGGCCTGTCGTGTCCGTGACAGCTCTCTAAAAGAGCAACTAATTTCACTCCCCCATAGCCCTGCAAATTTTTTCTCTTCAGATAATTGTTCAATTCTTTCTTGAAAGCCATGATTTAATCTGCCTCCAACAAATTCTTAGGCAGTAGATTCCAGATCCCAACCACTCACTGCGTAAAAATGTTTTTCCACATCCCACCATTGACTCTTGCCAATCAACTTAAATCAGTGCCCTCTGGTTCCCAAACTTTCTGCCAAAGGAAACAGTTTCTCCCCATCTACTCTGTCCAGACTCCCTCATGATTTTGAGCAACTATATCAAATCTCCTCTTAATCTTCTCTTCTCCAAGAACTACAGCTCCAGCTTCTCCAATCTATGCACGTAACTGAAGTTCCTCATCCCTGGAACAATTCTCCCGAATCTGTTCTGCACCCTCTCTAATACCTTCACATCTTCCCTAAAGTGTGGTGCCTAGAAGAGGACACAATATTCCAGTTGAGGCCGAACTAGTATACTATACAGGTTTAGTAGAACCTTCTTGCTTTTGTACCCTGTGCCTCTACTTATAAAGCTCAGGATCCTGTATGCTATATTAAGCGCCTTCTCAACCTGCCCGTCCACCTCCAATGATTTCTGCACAGGTCCCTCTGCTCCTGCACTCCCTTCTGAATTGTACCCTTTATTTTAAATTGCCTCTCCTTGTTCTTCCGACCAAAATGAGTCACTTTACAATTCTTTGCACTAAATTTCATCTGCCATGTGTCCACCCATTCCACCAGCCTTCTATGTCCTTTTGAAGTTTATCACTATCCTCAATACTTCCAAGTTCTGCATCATCCCCAGATTTTGAAATTGTCATAGAGAGTGTCATAGAGAGATACAGCACTGAAACAGGCCCTTCGGCCCACCGGGTCTGTGCCGACCATCAACCACCCATTTATACTAATCCTACATTAATCCCATATTCTCTACCAACTACCCACACTAGGGGCAATTTACAATGGCCAATTTACCTATCAACCTGCAAGTCTTTGGCGGTGGGAGGAAACCGGAGCACCCAGTGGAAACCTACGCAGTCACGGGGAGAACTTGCAAACTCCACACAGGCAGTACCCAGAACCGAACCCGGGTTGCTGGAGCTGTGAGGCTGAGGTGCTAACCACTGCACCGCCCATTGTGCCCTGTGCACTCAGGTCTAGGACATTAAACCCCACTGTATACTTTCCTCCAGTCAGAAAAAATGTTCACCACTACTCTCTGTTTCCTGTCACTCAGTCAATTTTGTATCCAAACTGCTACTATCCCATTTATTCCATGAGCTCTAACTTTGCTCACAAGCCTGCTAAGTGGCACTTTATTAACTGCCTTTTGGAAGTCCATGTACGCCACATCAACCTCATTACTCTCATCAACCCTGTTACCTCATCAAAAAACTCAAGGAAGTTAGTTAGTTAAACACTATTTGCCCTTAACAAATTCATACTGGCTTTCCTTACTTAGTTCACATTTGTCCCAGTGACTGCGAATTTTGTCCTTAACTATTGTTTCAAAAAACTTTCCTACCACCAAGGTGAAACTGACTGGCTTGTAGCTGCTGGGCTCATCCTTACACACTTTCTTGAACAAGGGTGTAACATTTGCAATTCTCCTGTCCTCTATCACCACCCCTGTAGCTAGAGAGGTTTGGAAGAGTACGGCCAGTGCTCCCGCAATTTCCACCCTTACTTCCCCCAGTATCTTTGGATGCTTCTCTTCCAGTCTTGGTAATTTATCAACTTCAAGTATGTCCAGCCTATTTAATACCTCCTTTTTATCAATTTTTAGCCCATCCAGTGTCTCAACTATCTCCTCTTTCACTAAGACTTAGAGACATAGAGTGATACAGCACTGAAACAGGCCCTTCGGCCCAGCAGGTCTGTGCCGACCAACAACCACCCATTTATACTAATCCTACATTAATCCCTACCACATCCCCACCATTCTCCTACCACCTACCTACACTAGGGGCAATTTACAATGGCCAATTTACCTATCAAACTGCAAGTTTTTGGCTGTGGGAGGAAACCGGAGCACCCAGTGGAAACCCACGTGGTCACAGGGAGAACTTGCAAACTCCGCACAGGCAGTACCCAGAATCGAACCCGGGTCGCTGGAGCTATGAGGCTGCGGTGCTAACCACTGCGCCGCCCCAATATCTTCTTCCTTGGTAAAGACGGATGCAAAGAACTCATTTAGTACCTCAGCTATGCCCTCTGCCTCCATGCAAAGATCCCCTTTTAGGTCCTGAATAAGTCCCACTCCTCCTTTTACCACCCTTCTACTATTTATATGCCAATAGACTTTTGGATTCCCTTTTATGTTAGCTACCAGTTTCTTCAGATACTCTCTATTTGCTTCTCTTATTTGTTTTTTCACTTCCCCTCTAAACCTTCTATATTGAGCCTGGTTCTCACTTGTATTATCCACATGACATATGTCATATGCACCCTACTGCTGCTCCATTTTACTCTCTATCCCTTTTGTCATCCAGGGAGCTCTGGATTTATTTGCCCTACTTTTCTCCTTGGTGGGAATGTACCTTGACTGTACCCAAACTATCTCCTCTTTAAATGCAGCCCGTAGTTCCATTGCACTTTTGCCTGCCAATCATAGATTCCAATTTACTTGGGGCAGATCAGTCCTCACCCCATTGAAGTTAGCCCTTCCCCAATTAATTATCTTTACTCTGGATTGTTCCTTGTCCATTTCCATAGTGCACCTAAACCATCGTCACTGTCCCCTAAATGTTCCCCTACTGACACTTGATCAACTTGATTCTCCTGAATCAATTCTCCTGAAAACACTCTGGAAACTCTTGCTCCTCCCTGCCCTTTACACTATGACTATCCCAATCTATATTAGGATAATTAAAGTCCTCCATTATAACTACTCTATAGTTGGTGCGATACTCTAATTTTCTGGCAAATTTCTTCCTCTATATCCATAGAACCATAGAAAAATTACAGCACAGAAGGAGGCTATTCAGCCCGCCATGTCTATGCCAGTTGAAAACTAGCCGCCCAATCTAATTCCACCTTCCAGCACCTGGTCCATAGCCTTGCAGGTTACAGCACTTCATGTGCGTGTCCAGGTACCTTTCAAAAGAATTGAGGGTTTCTGCCTCCACCAGCATTCCTGGCAGTGAATTCCAGACACCCACCACCCTCTGGGTGAAAAAGTTTTCCTCATGTCCCCTCTAATCCTTCTACCAATCACCTTAAATCTGTGCCCCCTGGTAATTGACCTCTCTGCTAGAGGAAACAGGTTTTTCCTGTCTACTCTATCTAGGCCCCTCATAATTTTGTACACCTCAATTAAGTCACCCCTCAGCTGCCTCTGTTCTAAGGAAAACAACCCCAGCCTATCCAATCTTTCTTCAGAACTGCAACTTTCAAGCCCTGGCAACATTCTTGTAAATCTGCTCTGCATTCTCTCCAGAGGAACTATGTCCTTTCTGTAATGTGGCGACCAAAACTGTACGCAATACTCCAACTGTGGCCAAACCAGCATTTTATACAGTTCCAGCATTACATCCCTACTTTTGTATTCTATACTTCAGCCAATAAAGGAAAGCAGTCCATATGCCTTCTTCACCACTCTATCTACTTGTCCTGCCACCTTCAGGGACCTGTGGACATGCACTCCAAGGTCTCTCACTTCTTCTACCCTTCTAAAAATCCTGCCATTTATTGAGTATTCCCTCACTTTGTTTGTCCTCCCCAAATGCATTACCTCACACTTTTCTGGATTGAATTCTATTTGCCACTTTCCCGCCCACTCAACCAAACCATTGCTATCATTCTGGAGTCTAAGGCCATCCTCTTTACTATCAAATACACAACCAATTTTTGTGTCATCAGCAAATTTCCCAATCGTGCCTCCCACATTTAAGTCCAAATCATTAATATATACCACAAACAGCAAGGGATCCAACACTGAGCCCTGTGGAACGCCACTGGAAACAGTTTTCCATTCACAAAAACATCCGTTGACGACTACCCTTTGCTTCCCGTCACTGAGCCAACTTTGGATCCAACCTGCTACATTCCCCTGTATCCCATGGGCTGCCATTGTACTGACCAGTTTGCCATGCAGGACCTCGTCAAATGCCTTACTAAATTCCATATAGACCACATCCACTGCACTACCCTCATCAATCCTCCTTATTACTTCCTTGTATCTTTCCCACAAGATGGCCTATAGAATACACCCTGCAATATAATGGTACTTCTATTATTTATTAGCTCTAACAAAATAGATTCTGTCCTTGACCCCTCTCTGGCAATGTAATGTTCACCTTAATCAATACTGCTACCACTCCTCCTTTATCATCTTCCCTATCTTTCCTGTGCTGCTTGTATCCAGGAATATCTAGTACCCAGTTCTGCCCTTTTTTGAGCAAGGTCTCCGTTATCGCCACATCATAATTCCACATGGCCTTCTGCACCTGCAGCTCATCACACTCTGCAAATATCATGCAGAGTGAATCGAATTGGCTAAAGTCTGGCATCTGTGATGCTGGGGACTTCAGGAGGAGGCCGAAATGGATCATCAACTCGGCACTTCTGGCCGAAGATTATTGCACATACACCCCCAGGTCCCTCTGTTCCTGCACACTCTTTAGAACTGTTCCATTAAATATATGTTGCCTATCCCTATTCCTTCTGCCAAAATGCACCATCTCACACTTGTCAGTATTAAATTCCATCTGTCACCTCTCTGCCCATTCTGCTTGCCAATCTATATCGCGTTGCAGGCGGTTCACATCATCCTCACTGCCACACCTCCAAGTTTGGTGTCATCGGCAAGTTTTGAGATTCTACTCTGTATTCCAAGATCCACGTCATTTATATATAGCAAAAAAAAAAAGCTGTGGTCCCAGCACTAACCCTTGCGGAACACCACTGTCTACCATCCTCCAGTCTGGAAAAACAACCATTTACTACGACTCACTGTTTTCTGTCCTTAAGCCAATTTTTAAAAATCTAATTGGACACTGATCCTCCTATACCATGAATCTCAGTTTTGTTAACCAGCCTTTTATGTGGTACCATATCAAATACTTTCCTAAGATCCATATAAACATCCACCACATTCCCTTCATCAACCTTCTGTTACTTTATCAAAAAATTAAATTAGATTGATCTGCCTTTTACAGATCCATGCTGGCTATTCTTAATTAACTCGAATCACTCCAAGTGTGTTATTTTTTTCCTCCTGATTATTGTTTCTAAAACCTTACTCACCACTGATGTTAAACTAACTAGCTTGTAGTTGCTAGGACTGTCCTTACACCCATTCTGGAATCAGGGTGTCACACTTGCCACTCTTCAATCCTCTGGCACCTCCCCCATATCCAGGGAAGATTAGAATATTATGGCAAGCCCTTCGCTATCTCCAACCCTACTTCCTTTGGCAACCTGGAATGCAAGACATCAGACCAGGTGACTTATCTACCCGAAGCATAACCAGCCTTTTTAGTACCTCCCTCACTCTCAATTTTTACCCTATCCATTGCCTCTACTCTCTCCGCTTCTATCAATATTTTGTCAGATTCCACTTCCTAATACAAAGTACTCACTAAATATCTTAGCCTTGCCCTCTGCCTCGAAGCATATATTACCTTTTTTGTCCCTAACAGGCCCCACTCCACCTCTTACTATCAGCTTACCATTTACATGCCAGCAGAAGATCTTTGGGCTCCCTTTTATGTTGACTGCCATTCTATTCTCATATTCTCTCTTTGCCAGTCTTATTTTCCTCTTCACCTCCCCTCTAAACTTATTGTATATGTCCTGGATCTCACTTGGAAGTATTCACCTGACATGCATCATACACCCTCTTTTTTTTCATCATAATCTCTATCTCCCTCGTAATCCAAGGATCTCTGTTATTGATTCCCTTACCTTTTGCCCTCGTTGGAATGTACCTAGCCTGTACCTGAAGCATCTCTTCCTTAAAGATAACCCATTGTTCTGATACAGCTCTTCCTGTTAGTCTTTGATTCAATTCTACCATGGCTAGATCCCTTCTCATCACATTGATATTAGCCATCATCCTATCAAGACACTCTACCTTATTTTGTTCCTTGCTTTTCTGCATTACGAGTCTAAACTTTATGATACGATGGTTAATCTTACCCAAGTGCTCCCCGACAGACACACAGCCCACCTCATTTCCCAGCACAGCATCCAGCAATGCCTCCTTTCTCATTGGACAGACAACATATTTCAGAAATTCCTCCCCCTCCTTACCTTTTACTCTAAAATTATTCCGATCGATATTTGAATAATTAAAGTCTCCCAATGTCACCATTCTATAGTTCTTGCACATGTCTGATTTCCCTGCAGGTTTGCTCCTCTCTCTCTCACTATTTGGAGGCCTAAAGATTGTCCCTAGTAATATGATCATACCTGTTTTGCTTCTCAGTTCTAACCAAATACATCCACACTTTCCAACACTGCTAATCAGTACTGCCACCCCACCTCCCTTTTTCCCTCCTCTATCGTTTCTGAACAATTCATATCCTTGTATATTAAGTGCCCAGCCCTCACCATTTTTAAGCCAGGTTTCCGTTATTGCCACGACATCATATTCCCACAGTGCTATTTATGCTTGTAGCTCACCAACATTATTCACCACACGTTGTGCGTTTACACGTATGCATTGTAATCCCGTCTTTGAATTCCTCATTGTCCTGCTCAGTCCGCTCCCATCTAATACGGAACTACTCCCTTCTCTAGTACTGTCTAACACTCTCACCTTATGCACCTTATTCCTCATTTATGGTGTTGGTGTCATCCTCCTGCTAATTATTTAATTTTAACTTTAACTGATTGGTTTCAAAAGGAAATTGGATGGACACGTGAAGAAATTAACTTACAGGGCCTATCAAGATAGAACAGGGGAATGGAAATCACTGAATTGCTCTACGGAGAGCTGCATAGACTCGATGGGCCGAAGGACCTCCTTCTGTGACGTTATGACTTTACGATTAATTAAGCACTGATTTTAATTATGATAGATTATCAAATTAATTGATCAAGTCTTACTTTATAGTTGATCAATTTAGATTAAATTAAAAGCTTACCAGTGTACTCACCCCAAGTAATTCCATGTCCTGTGATCTCACTTGTCAATTATTTCTCTTTTTTTCTCCTCTCCTGTTTGGTTCAGACTCACAGACCACAGCCCCATCCACTCCTGACCTACTTCACACTGGTCCCAACTTATGTCACCTTCTTTGGGTTAAATGACAACAGCACAAACTTTTAATTTCTCTGTATGTTACCAAGGTTTATGTATTTTTAAACCTTTGAACAACTTCTTTTGCAAAGAAAATGTGGGTTGCCTCTAGACAATCATGTACAATGAATATTGCAGTTGAGCCTGATATCCAAAAAGGCACTCTACCCCTTACAGACCTGTGAATTCAACAATTAAAGTACCTACAAAATTTGCTGCTCGAAGCCACTAAATCATTAACCCATTTATTCAAACTTTAAATATGAAATGTTAGGATAAATATACTGCCCAGTTTTACCTAAGGACATAATTGCCCTAGAGGGAGTGCAACAAAGGTTTACTAGACTGGTTTCCTGGGACGAAGGGAATGTCCTATGGGAGTGTCATGCAGGCACTCTGGAATGAGAGTTGCTCCACCTTCAACATCTGGTGATCAAAAGTCCATTGTGGGTTGAATGTGTCAGGGAATAGCTGCTTTGTCCTTACAAACACTGTCTGTTAATATGAAAATGTCTTTCCAGCCAAGATCTGGCAATTTTTTAAAAAGCAAGTCCTTTCTTTAAGGACCTGTCAAGCATGAGGCATATTAATTTTGCCACATGGACATTAAAGTTCAAACTGTTGTTGAAGTGAAGAAAGGACTTGCTTAAAAAAAAAAATTGCCAGATCTTGGTTGGAAATACATTTGCATATTAACAGAGAGTGTTTGGAAGGACAAAGCAGCCATTCCCTGACGCATTCAACCCCAATGGACTTTTGATCACCAGACATTGAAGGTGAGGGAGCTCACATTCCAGGTTGACTGCTAAGATGGCTGAATACCCAAACAGACATGGTCAAACCAGCTAGTCAAATGACTAACCTGCTGGGCAACCTGAGTGTTTTCCAATTTGTACCAACAGTTTTGGGCAGAAAGCAGAATGCCCCTGGACTGAGAAGCTCTCTCCTGGATGGCTCGTCACAGCTTCCCGTCTGCCTGCTCCCATCTCTTTCTCACAAGCCTCTGAATCCACTGAAGATACATGAACCCCAAGAGAGAAAAGTCTCCTACAGTGAACAAGGTTTAAGAATAATACTGGGCCCCAATGAAAAGCAAGATCTACCTACAAAACAGGACACTACAGTGAGCTCTAAGAACAGTAACACAAAAAAGTTCCTCCGATATTGCCTCAAACTTTTCCACTTTATTTCTTCTGTTTTCCTTCTGTTTCTATCTGCATGTGTGCATCACGTAGGCATGCTAGAGTGGGCGCGTCGTGTATCCATAGGCGTCAACTGAAGTAGAGCTTAAGTTTAAGTTTAATAAATTTCAACTTTTCTTTTTCAAACCTGAGAAAGCCCGTTTGTGCTGGTTTCTTTGCCTTATAATTGGAAAGCAATGAGCAAGGATTCACCAAGGGGGAGCAAAAAACATAATGCATGTTTAAAATTAAACCCTGTTACAGTAAGACCAGGTGAAGGCTGAGAGGGGTCCCTTGACACCTTCCTCACCTGGTCATAATAGGAGAGATCGAGCATACCAGGCCAATTGTTTAGAAGAATGAGAGATGATCTAACTGAAACATATAAAATTGTTAAGGGGCTTAACAGTGCAGATGCTAAGAAAATGTTTCCCCTGGCTGGGGAATCTAGAACACAGGGTCATAGTCTCAGAATAAGGGGTCAGCCATTTAGGACTGAGATGAGGAGAAATTTCTTCACTCAAAGGGTTGTGAATCTTTGCAATTTTCTACCTCAGACAGCTTTGTCATTGAATATATTCAAGCTAGAGACTGATAGATTTTTGGGTACTAGGGGAATTAGGGGATTTGGGGCTAGTGCGGAAAGGTTGAATTGAGGTAGATCAGTCAAGATCTGGATGAATGGCAGAGCAGGCTTGAAAGGCCAAATAGCCTACTCCGGCTCCCCTCTCTCACGTTGTTACGAATACAACAATTAGAGTACCTATAAAATGTACTTTTTAAAGCCACTAAATAACTAATCCATTTATTCAACTTTTAAATATGTAATGTAATAAAGAGGCTGCCCAGTTTTATTTGAAGTGCTATGCAGACCAAGAGCTGGTAAGTGGGATTAGGCTGGATAGCTTTTTCCAGCTGCCAAGAACTTGATGGGCTGAATGGCCTTACTTCTGTGCTGTTAATTTCTATGAATCTATTTACCTTGGCATCTTATGGATTTAATTTTTGAAATATATCAGGCTTGATTGGCTAATGGCAAAATTCCAAGGAAAATAATAACTGTCTATTTATAATTGACTCAATTTGGTCATGCAATATAAATAAAGGGTACAAAATGATCCTTTGTGTTCAGTACATAACTCATTTGGCCTTTCAATCAGACTGAATGATAGCTTGTGTAAGACTGTCACTATGTTTTTACATTGCTTTAGTTTTAATAGAGACATAACTATATTATGGAAAGGATGTGTTAAAATGTCCTTGAGAAAGTCTGTTTCTCCCTGTCAAATTCACAAAACCCTTCTCAAAACTGCTGATAAAGAAGTGTTTGAAACACAGGCTTTTATCACAGCAAGGGGTGTCATGAGTGCATACACCAAGGGATCATTTACATTAGATTAGATTAGATTAAAGATACAGCACTGAAACAGGCCCTTCGGCCCACCGAGTCTGTGCCGAACATCAACCACCCATTTATACTAATCCTACACTAATCCCATATTCCTACCAAACATCCCCACCTGTCCCTATATTTCCCTACCACCTACCTATACTAGTGACAATTTATAATGGCCAATTTACCTATCAACCTGCAAGTCTTTTGGCTTGTGGGAGGAAACCGGAGCACCCGGAGAAAACCCACGCAGACACAGGGAGACCATGGGGGCAATAAATAAGTAATAATCTGATGTAAAAAGTGCATAAATAAGGGCTCTCATCTCTGGTAAACCATTTTGAACAAAAGGGCAGTAGTAAAACATGAGGTAAGGGTTGCATTTGGCAGGAAGAGAACTATAAACTAAAATTGTACAACACAGTTTTACTCAGCTAGAAAAAAGAAACGAAAGAAAACTGCATTGGAAACCCTGGGAGGTTTGGAGAAGCAATCTTTACGACTTCGCATCAACTCTACATACAGTAAATTTTGGGCGCAAGGCTAAGGTGCAATATTGTGGATGGCTGGTTAGGGTGTTTAAGATTAATACTTTGTCGGCTAGGGTGTTTCTTCTTAGGCAGACTCTTGGAACCAAGAATGATTTGCTTCCACTCTGGTTCAGTGAGCTCTAGCATGGCTAACAGGTCCAATACGCAAACTGCAGACCCTACCACATGTGGAGCAGGTGGTGTTTGAAGAATTGGATAAGCAACTTACTTGGGGGGCTGTGCGCTTCTTGCATCGCCTGGACTCGGCTTCCGCGTGCTCCCATCGAAATCTCACGAGGTGCTTGGTACCTTCCCGAATGCACCTTCGCCACCTTAAGTGGTCGAGGGACAAGGCCTCATGAGTCAGCGGTTATGTTGGATTTCTTCAGGGATGCCTTGTGAATGACCCGAAAGCATTTCCTTTGTCCTCCCGGGAGTCTTTTGCCACAGCGAAGCTCACAATAGAGCAGTTGCTTCGGGAGCCTGGTGTCAGGCACACGAGTGACGTGACCCACCCGTAAAGCTGGTTTTGGGTGATTGGGAATGTTGGCTTGGGAAAGAATGCTGACCTTAGACCATCTTTCCTGCCAACGAATGTGAAGGATGTTGCGGAGACAGCGTTGGTGGTATTTCTCCAGTGCCTTGAACTGCCTGCAGTATGGTGTTTAGGGTTAAGACTGTTAGCAGTGGCAGAGAAGTCCCTCTCCATGGACTTGAGCACAAAAATCTAGGCCGACACTCCAGTGCAGTACTTATAGTATGCTGCACTGTTGGAGGTGCCATCTTTCAGATGAGACGTTAAACTGCTGCTCTCCCAGGTGGACATAAAAGATCCCATTGTATTATTTCGAAGAAGAGCAGGGGAGTTATTCCCGATGTCGTGGCCAATATTTATCCCTCAATCAACATCACAAAAACAGATTATCTGGTTATCACATTGCCATCTGTGGGAGCTTGCTGTGTGCAAATTGACTGCAGCATTTCCTACATTACAACAGTGACTACATTTCAAAAGTATTTCATTGGCTGTAAAGTACTTTGGGACATCCTGTGGTCATGTAGGTGATATAAAATGCAAGTCTTTCTTTTAAGATTAAAGTTTGTTGGTAATAAATGAAGTGAATTATCAAATATATTACTGTCTCTAATTGTACAAATCTGTTAAAAAGGTAAGGAAAAATTATCTAACACAGCTTGTTCTTCTGCAAAGGATTTAGGTCTTGTATCTTTGCACGATGCATCAATGTAGTATCCATAATCAGACATACAAATTTACATGTTTGAATATAAAAATTAATATCAACTATTTACAATTTCTATCAATGACTTGGACAAAGGGACCAAATTTACAGTTGCTAAATTTGCAGATGACACAAAGATAGGTAAGAAAGTAAGTTGTGAAGAGGACATAAGGAGTCTGCAAAGGGATATAGATAGGTTAAGTGAGTGGGCAAAAAATTGGCAAATGGAGTATGATGTGGGAAAATGTGAACTTATCCACTTTGGCAGGAAGAATATTAAAGCAGCATACTATTTAAATGGAGAGAGATTGCAGAGCTCTGCGGTACGGAGGGATCTGGTGGTACATAAATCACAAAAGTTTGGTATGCAGATACTGCAAGTGATTAGGAAGGCAAATGGAATATTGTCATTTATTGCAAGGGGAATGGAATATAATCGTAGGGATGTTTTGCTACAGTTGTACAGGGTATTGGTAACACCACATCTGGAGTACTGTGTACAGTTTTGAGCTCCTTATTTAAGAACAGTTATAAACGCTTTAAAGGCAGTTCAGAGAAGGTTCATTCGACTGATATCTGGGATGGGGGAAGGGGGTTATCGTATGAAGAAAGGTTGGACAGGTTGTGTCTGTATCCATTGGAGTTCAGAAGAATGAGAGGTGATCTTATTGAAACATATAAGATCCTGAGAAGATTTGACAGGATAGATGCTGAAATGATGTTTCCCCTTGTGGGAGAGACTGGAACTAGGGGACAGAGTTTAAAAATATGGGGTCGCCCATTTAAGATGGAGATGAGGAGAAATTTTTTTCTAAGAGGGTTGTGAGTCTTTGGATCTCTCTTCCCCAGAGAGCGGTGGAGGCAGGGGCATTGAATATTTTTAAGGCAGAGGTAGATAAATTCTTGACTAACAAGGGAGTCTCAAAGGGTATCGGGGGTAGACGGGAAAGTGGAGTTGAAGCCATAATCAGATCAGCCTTGATCTTATTAAATGGTGGAGCAGGCCCGAAGGGGCAGAATAGCCTACTCCTGCTCCAAATATGGGTCATTTGTTGTTCAACAGGAAAGGAATGTTGAGAATGCAATGGACATTGTTCCGACGGCAGATCTTTGAAAGAGCTCCCAATTAGTCCCGACTCCCCTGCTTTCTCCCAAAACCTGGCAAACTTTCCTCTTAAGTAGAGATCCAATTCCCTTTTGAAAGTTACAATTGAATCTGCTTCCACCACCCTTTCAGGCAGTGTATTCCAGATCAGCTGAATTCCAGTTGAGAAAAAAAAACTACTCATAGCTCCCCTGGCACTTTTGCCAATAATTTTAAATTGGTGTCCTCTAGTTACCATTCATCCTGCCAGTGAAAATAGTTTCCCCCTATCTACTCTCTGAAAACCCCTCAAAATTCTGAATATTAAAACTCCCTGTAACGTTCTCTGCTTTAAGGAGAACAATCCCAGCTTCTCTAGTCCCTCCAGACAACTGAAACCCCTCATCCCTTAATGTTCCCTTATCTTTGACCCACGCAAACCATTCTAAATTTCTGACTGGCTAATTGTAAAAACATTGAGTTTAGGTTTTCTTCTGGCATTTGAATGGCTCATTGAGGCCATGTCACATTCTAGTAATTGGATTGAGACTGCACCATTTAAGTGCCTTACTCTTGTCGTGATGTGAACCATCTTACCTAGGAAGGACTTAATGGATTTCCTTTCTTCCAATAATTGCTGCTGTTACGCCATGCCTCTTCCCATTCCAGCTCTCATTGAAAGTTCAATGGTTGGAGACCACAGGTGTTCATTTTGGGACCGTGTCCACTGGTCACAGTCTCCTTACTTGGCCTCAGCTGAAAAGGGGTGGAAGTTGGTGCATTTTTGTTTACTGTAGCAGGTGCAACCAGTTTGTTACCTTTCATATTGGCATCCAAATTGAGTTCCCTTTCCCAGCAAATACGGAAGAGCTCATCTCCTGCTCTCCTTACACAAGTCAATCTCAGCAGCCAGGGTCTGTGGGGATTAAGTGCAGCCAAAGAACAGTAGAGAAAGTGGACTAATGGCCTCACCACATTCACTGGTGAACTGTACTAAATTGAGTGATACCTGTTTTTGATTATAATTGCTCTCGCCTTGTTATAACAATGCTTTCTCAAACTTTTCTTAACATTTGGCAACAGAAAGGCAAATGACTCAAAACACATCACACATCTCTTTTTAACATTCTGCACAAATGCAAATATTCAAATGTGTCTCACAGTGCTGGCAGTGCCTTCTGAATGCTCAACAGGTATTTCTACTTGTTCACCACAACAATTCATAGCTCAAGAGGTTATATAGTCTAAAACAGCAATGTTTTGATGCATTGATGCCCTGCACTATTTAGTGGAAAGACATAGTATGGCACTGCTCTTCTTCAAGTATCCCTGATCTAATGGTAAGGAATGAAAGCATTTCCTCACGTGGACAGAAAAAAATCAATGGAAGACATCTCTGTTTCCAGCTTCAAAGTATTATTAGCAGAAGCTTGAAATAAAACTAGCTATATTTTCCTCTCACTGTATGGCCTCAAGTAACAATGCAACAAGTCAATGAAAATTCATAAAATTCTACAATAAGGCAAACCAGTTGTAGGGATAGGAATCCCTTTGACTGAAACACAATCACCCAAGGATCTATCCTTGAACACCTGTTTTTTTCCATCTACATGCTGCCCCTTGGCAACATCATTCAAAAACACAATGTCAGTTTCCCCATGGACAATGATGACACTGAGCTCTACCTCACCACGCCCTCACCCACACAAGTGTTGATGTGCAAACAGACTTGGGTGTGCTTGTACAAGGAATGCAGAAAGTTAGCATGCAGGTACAGCAAGCAGTTAGGAAGGCAAATAGCAAGCTGGTCTTTATTGCAAGGGGATTAGAGTGCAGGAATAATTAAGTCTTGCTACAATTGTACAGGGTTTAGGTGAGAGCACATCTAGAATACTGAGTGCAGTTTTTGTCTCCACATTAAAGAAAGTATATACTTGCATTGGAGGTAGTACAGCGAAGGTTCAATAAATTGGTCCCTAAGATGAGGGAGTTGTCCTATGATAAGAGGCCGAGTATATTGTCGGGAGTTTAGAAGCAGAGGTGATCTCATTGAAACATACAAGATTCTGAAGGGGCTGGTTAGGGTAGACACAGAGACTGTTTCCGCTGGTCAGGGAATCTAAAACATGGGAGCACAGTCTCAGGATAAGGCGCTGATCATTTAGACTGAGATGAAGAAAAATTACTTCACTCAAAGGGTTGTGAATCTTTGGAATTCTCTTTCCCAGATGGTTGTGGATGCTCCATTGTTGAACACATTTAAGGTTGGGATAGACAGAATTTTAGTCTCTAAGGGAATCAAGGGATATGGCGAGTGGGTGGGAAAGTGGAGTTGAAGCCCAAGATCAGCCATGACCACACTGAATGGTGGAGCAGGCTCGATGGGCTATATGGTCTACTCCTGCTCCTATTTCTTGTGTTCTTGTGAAGTTTGCCGGGTGGATCACGATCCTGACGCCTGCCTCAATTCCAAGTTGGGAACCAGAAGTGGCCACAGCAGGGTGTCAGTCCCGATCTTCCTGGCGACGGCCAATTAAGAAGCCGTTTCCACGTACCCCGTCCAATTAAGGACTGCAGGAGGCCAAATAGGAGGGCCTGCAGTGATGTCAGGCTGCCAGATCCACCAGGAGAGGTGAACGTTGCTGGAAAAGAGAGATACCAAGGGTGCTTCAAAATGGAGGTGCTTTGAAGGCCTCCTTCATCATCTGAAATAAAAGAAGGCACAGTACTGTGAGGGGGCTCAGGGTGTTGGGATAACCTCTCTGGATGAATGCCTGTAGCTGCTCCTTGACCCCAGAGAGCCTTGCATCCTACTTATGCCTGCGCTGGCCTGCCAACTTCCTGGTGAGAGGCCACCCCCAAGGAGCTGGCGGGCTCCCTACTTGGCTGGGCGGGCCACTCAGACGGTGGAAAACTGTCACCTTCAGAAAATAGCCCCTTAGTGGGGCCTTACTTGGCTGCCCACCTCCTGCCTACCACTGGGAAATTTCAGCCTCCAAACCATCTCCACGAAAACAGGAAAATTCAGCCCTTGGTGTCATATTTGATCCCAAGATAAGCTTCCAACTACGCATCTGTGCCATTACCAAGTCCATCCATTTCCACGTCTGTAACATCACCGGACTCCACCCCTGAAACCCTCACTCATTCCCGTCACCTCCAGGCTTGACTATTCCAAACCATTCCTAGCCAGCCTCTCGTGTTCAATGCTCTGCAAACTTGAGGTCCAAAATTCTCTGCCCTTGTCCTAACTTGCATTAAATCTGTTCACCGATTACCCCTTTGCTCACTGAGGTGGCTAAGTAACACCTCGATATTAAAATTCTCATCCTCTTTTTCAAATCTCTTCATGGCATCAACCCCTTCCTATCTCTGTAATCTCCCCCAACCCTACAAGCCTCCAAGATATCTGGGCTTCCCCAATTCTGGCCCCTTGAGTATCGCTGATTTTAATTGTTCCATCATTGGTGGCTGCACTTTGAGCTGACAAAGCCCCAAGCTCTGGAATTACCTCCTTAAACATCTCCAATTCTCATCCCTTCTTTAAGACGCTTCTTAAAACGCACCTCGTTGACCAAACTTTTGGTCATGTGATCAGATATACCCTTATGTGGTTCACTGTCAAATTTTGTTCTACAACGCTTTTGTGAAAAGCCTTGGGACATTTTCTTTACATTAAAGGCACTATACATGTGTTGTTGCGGGTGTTAATTGGGAGTAAAGAAATTTTCCACTTTAAGATATGCTGCAGCCTATCACACAGCAAAATAAAATGGTCTTCCTGGCATGATGATTCCCTCTCCCAAATAAAACCTCACAGCTTGGCAACCATTAAAAGTTGGCTGATGGTCGATTCTCATTTATCAACTATTCCTCTGCTACGGACACCAGAAAGTGTGCAAGAGGAGTATGGACCGATGTGATCTTTATTCACTCCATGAAAGTAAGCTGTGACTAAATTTTAGTGCTCGTTTGCAAGAGGAACTGAATGCAGAGTTAGAATTACAATTCAACAGATTGTACTAAGTACCCAAGAGAACTTTTTCCATTCTTTTTCATGTTCCAATCTTCTACCTCAGTCAGTGGAGGTCTCCCTGATTACCACTGACTTCAGGTTTAACAGGGCTCCTTGATGTCACACTTGGTCAAATGCAGACTTGATTTCACTCACCTGACCTCTGGAATAAAGCCCTTTTGTTCATGTTTGGACCAAGGCTGTAATGAAGTCTAGAGCTGAGTGGCCCTGGTGGAACCCAAACTGACAATCAGTGTTGTTGGTGACTAAGTGCCATTTGACAGCACTGTCGACGGCACCTTCCATCACTTTGTTGATGACTGAGAGTAGACTGATGGGATGGTAATTGGCTTGATTAAATTTGTCCTGCTTTTTGTAGACAGAATTTAGTTGGGCGGTTTTACACTTTGTCAGGTAGATGGTTTAAACTAACTTGGCAGGGATGTGGCAACCAGGAGATAATACAAGAGAGAAACACCAAGGTACACAAAGACAGATAGCATGAGGGTAGGAAATAGCAAAGTATTAAGTGTGGTCAGAGTGAGAGTGGTTGACAGTAGAGAAGGGAGTAGTTCCATATTAGATGGCAGTGGACTGAGAAGGATGACGAGGAATGCAAAGACAGGATTAGAATGCATGTGTGCAAATACACAAAATGTGGCAAATAAAGCTGGTGAGCTACAAGCACAAATAGCAGTATGGGAATATGATGTAGTGGCAATAAGTGATGAGTGCATGTGATGAGCCTATTCACCTTAGCAGAGAGGCCAATGACGAAGGGGCATGCATTTAAAGTGATTGGTAGAAAGATTAGAGGGAAGATAAGGAAAAACCTTTTCACCCAGAGGATGGTGGGGGTCTGGAACTCACTGCCTGAAAGGGTAGTAGAGGCAGAAACCCTCAATTCATATAAAAAGAGTCTGGGTATATACCTCAAGTGCCGTAAACTGCAGGGCTACTGACCAAATGCTGGAATTTGGGATTAGGCTGGGTAACTTGTTTTTCAGCCAGCGCAGACATGATGGGCCAAGTGGCCTGTTTCTGTGCCGTAAACTTTCTATATTTTGGCTGAAGATGATTACAAACATTTCAACCTGGTCTTTTGCTTAGGCTACAGGTTGCAGGAAGGTGGCACAGTGGTTAGCACCGCAGCCTCACAGCTCCAGGGACCCAGGTTCAATGCTGGGTACTGCCTGTGCGGAGTTTGCAAGTTCTCCCTGTGACCGTGTGGGTTTTCGCCGGGTGCTCCGGTTTCCTCCCACTGCCAAAGACTTGCAGGTTGGGAGATAAATTGGCCATTGTAAATTGCCCCTAGTGTAGGTAGGTGGTAGGGACTAGGTTAGTATAAATGGGTGGTTGTTGGTCAGCACAGACTTGGTGGGCCGAAGGGCCTGTTTCAGTGCTGTATCTCTAAATAAAAATAAAAATAAATAAATCAGCAGGACTGAGATTGGAGGCAGGATATTGGATTAGTGGAAGAATGTTCTGAGTTTCTGACAGCTGGGGATGGAGCTGTTCCGCAAACATTAGGGTGCCCTAAGCAGAGCATTAAGGAAAGAGAGTGCAGGTGCATTGAGTGGAAGGGATGCTGCATTGGCACCAATGAGGCTTGTTGTAGGTTCAGACCCAAAAAGTGACCACCCCCCATTGAACCCCTGTTGAATCAGGAACAATCTGCTCGTAACGTCTCTCTTGAACTACCAGTTTGTCTCCTAATGCATACTTTGTCTTAAGGCAGGCATCTGTTTTAAGTTGCTTAAAGGACTTATGGCACTTTTACTCTTCGATGGGTAACCAATTCACAATGAAGGCATGGTTTTAGAAACATAAGCACTATTTCCCATAGGCACAACAACTGACATTGGACAGAATCATGCCTTGCCAAAGCTAGCTGAAACTAGCATTAGTTACTGCTAATAAACTAGCATTTATTGCTAGTAATAAATTGTTGCATTTATGTAGTGCCTTTAATGTAGGAAAATGTCCTGAGGAACTTCACAGGAGTGAATAAGACAAAAATTGACACTGAGCCAAAGAAGGAAATATTAGGACAGATGACTAAAAGCATGCTTAAAGGAGGTACATTTTAAGGATGGTCTTAAAGGAGTTGGAGAGGTTTATGGAGGGAATTTCAGAGCTTATGGCCTAGACAGCTGAAGGCCATCAACAATGGAGCTAAGGGATTGGGGGATAAACATGAGTCCAGAGTTAGAGGAAGTGAGAATTCTTGTAGGACTGAAGAAGGTTACAGACATAAAGCAGCAGGGGCATGGAGGGATTTGAACACACAGAAGAGAATTTTTTAAATGAGCCAATGGTGGACCAGGAGCCAATCTAGGTCAGCAAGTACAGGAGTGATGGGGCAGTTGGACTTAGTGGGCATTAGAATACAGGTAAGATGAGCTCAAGTTTGTGGAGGGTGGGAAGATCCAATGCCAGCAGAAGAGCACTGGAATAGTTGAGTCTAGAGATAACTATTTTTATATACATTTATTTATTTTCTGAACATTTGGTTATTTAATGATCAATTCAAATCTACAAAGGAAAAACTGCAAGGCTGTTCTGCTGGTTCTGCAGGATATAGAAATGGGAGCTCCAACATTTTAACCCTATCACCACCCTTTGTGTCTATTGAGACTTGTGTTGACAGCAAATACTTGTAATTTCTGCCTTACAATACTTCAAATAACTCAATGTCTTTCTTGTGCTTATAAAATTATCCAATATTTTACAGTTAACATAAGTAACACAATGAAGGGGAAATTTAGTGCTAGAGATGCACTCAAGAAGGAGTTAGATATAGCTCTTGGGTCTAAAGGGATCAAAGGGTATGGGGCGAAAGCAGGAACAGGCTACTGAGTTGGATGATCAGCCATGATCATAATGAATGGCGGAGCAGGCTCGAAGGACCGAATGGCCTACTCCTGCTCCGATTTTCTATGTTTCTATGTAAAAATTGAGTAATCGGAGAACTGAAGCAAGCAACTTTGAATTAAGAAAAAGTAGACTGGATATTTCTTGGTAATTTTTTTTTTAAAACATACACTACACATCCCATTATGGAAAGGATATTAAAACCATGGAAAAGTATAACAATCCTTGACTAGAATGATATCAGAAATAAGAAATCATAAAAAGGGCAAAGAATTAGGCTTTTTCATTGATATAAAGGGTGATGATATTGGCATCGCGCATATGCACAGACAAAGCAGTTCACGGAGTGCTGAAAGTATAGCAGGCTTGGCACTCTTGATTACCAAGAGACCAAGTGGGCCCACATCAGAAACACCATCAATGACTCAGCAATGACCACCTTTGGCAAACGTGAGAAGCAGAATGCAGACTGGTTTCAATCTCACTTTGAAGAGCTGGAACCTGTCATAGCCGCTGAGCGCATTGCACTGTTGAACTACAAGAAAGCCCCCAGCGAGTTTACTTCCGTAGCACTTAAAGTAGCCAGAAGTGCTGCACAAAGAACAGCCAGGCGCTCTGCAAATGACTACTGGCAACACCGATGCAGTCGTATTCAGCTGGCCTCAGACACCGGAAACATCAGAGGAATGTATGATGGCATCAAGAGAGCTTTTGGGCCAACCATCAAGAAGATTGCCCCCCTCAAGTCTAAATCAGGAAACACGATCACTGACCAAAGCAAGCAAATGGACCGCTGGGTGGAGCACTACCTAGAACTGTACTCCAGGGAAAATATTGTCACTGATACCGCCCTCAATGCAGCCCAGTCTCTGTCAGTCATAGATGAGCTGGACGAACAGCCAAAAAAATCGGAACTCAGTGATGCCATCGATTCTCTAACCAGTGGAAAAGCCCCGGGAAAGGACGGCATTACCCCTAAAATAATCAAGAGTGCCAAGCCTGCTATATTCTCAGCACTCCATAAACTGTATTGCCTGTGCTGGGATGAGTGAGCAGTACCACAGGACATGCGCGATGCCAATATCATCACACTCTATAAGAACGAGGGTGACCACAGTGACTGCAACAACTACCGTGGAATCTTCCTGCTCAGCATAGTGGGGAAAGTCTTCGCTCGAGTTGTTTCAAACAGACTCCAGAAGCTGGCCGAGCATGTCTACCTTGAGGCACAGTGCGGCTTTCGAGCAGAGAGATCCACCATTGACAATGATGTTCTCCCTTGGCCAGCTACAGGAGAAATGCCGTGAACAACAGATGCCCCTCTATGTTGCTTTCATAGATCTCACCAAAGCCTTTGACCTCGTCAGCAGACGTGGTCTCTTCAGACTACTAGCAAAGATCGGATGTCCAGCAAAGCTACTAAGTATCATCACCTCATTCCATGACAATATGAAAGGCACAATTCAGCATAGCGGTGCCTCATCAGACCTCTTTCCTATCCTGAGTGGCGTGAAACAGGGCTGTGTTCTCGCACCTACACTGTTTGGGATCTTCTTCTCACTGCTGCTCTCACATGCGTTCAAGTCTTCAGAAGAAGGAATTTTCCTCCACGCAAGATCAGGGGGGCAGGTTGTTCAACCTTGCCCGTCTTAGAGCGAAGACCAAAGTACGGAAGGTCCTCATCAGGAAACTCTTCTTTGCTGACGATGCGGCATTAACATCCCACACAGAAGAGCGTCTGCAGAGACTCATCGACAGTATTGCGGCTGCCTGCAACAAATTTGGCCTAACCATCAGCCTCAAGAAAATGAACATCATGGGACAGAACGTCAGAAATGCTCCATCCATCAATATTGGCGACCACGCTATGGAAGTGGTTCAAGAGTTCACCAACCTAGGCTCAACTATCACCAGTAACCTGTCCCTAGATGCAGAAATCAACAAGTGCATGGGAAAGGCGTCCGCTGCTATGTCCAGACTGGCCAAGAGGGTGTGGGAAAATGGCGCACTGACACGGAACACAAAAGTCCGAGTGTTTCAAGCCTGTGTCCTCAGTACCTTGCTCTGCGGCAGAGAGGCCTGGACAACCTATGTCAGCCAAGAGCGACGTCTCAACTCATTCCATCTTTGCTGCCTCCAGAGAATCCTTGGCACAGGTGGCAGGACCGTATCTCCAACACAGAAGTCCTTGAGGCAGCCAACATCCCCAGCATATACATCCTATGAGCCAGCGGCGTTTGAGATGGCTTGGCCATGTGAGCCGCATGTAAGATGGCAGGATCCCCAAGGATGCATTGTACAGCGAGCTCGTCACTGGTATCAAACCCACCAGCCGTCCATGTCTCTGCTTTAACGATGTCGGCAAATGTGACATGAAGTCCTGTGACATTGACCACAAGTCGTGGGAGTCAGTTGCCAGTGATCGCCAGAGCTGGCGGACAGCCATAAAGGCGGGGCGAAACAGTGGCGAGTCTGACAGACTTAGCAGTTGGCAGGAAAAAAGACAGATGCGCAAGGAGGGAGCCAACTGTGTAACAGCCCCGACAACCAATTTTATCTGCAGTGCCTGTGGAAGACTCCGTCACTCTTGAATTGGCCTTTAATGCCACTCCAGGCGCTGCTTCACAAACCACTGACCACCTCTAGGCACTTACCCATTGTCTCTCGAGACAAGGAGGCCAAAGAAGAAGAGTAGTTAAGACGGTATTTAATAAACATGAACATCTTGGAGCTCATCATTAATCAGAAGCTTAACTGGACCAGCCACATCGAGACTGTGGCTACAAGACCAAGGGAGAAGCTGGGAATCCTATGACAACTGGCTCACCTCCTGTCCCCTCTAAAAGCCTTTCAGCCTCTCCAACATCTAAAACTCAGGCAGGAGTGTGATAGATCACACACTAGCCAACAAAAGACTTAAGAAGTTTGATATCACTCAGGACACAGCACTTTGCTTGATCAGCTTCATGTGTCATTTAACCAAGTATCCTCTATGCTTAATATACTGTGGCTGCAGAATGTACAATTTACAGGATCCACTGCAGGAATTCGCCAAGATTACTTTGACAACACCTCCACCCCTTGCAAGCTGTACTACAGAGAAGGACAAGACCAGCAACGTCATGGGAACACCATCACTACCAAATTTACCTTTAAATCACAGACCATCCAGACTTGGACACATTGCCATTTCTCCATTGTCACTGAAATTCCCTTCCCAGCACCATCATGGGAGCACCATCACCATGAAGACTGAAGCAGTTCAAACAGAAGCCCTACAACCACCTTCCCAGAGACATCTAAGGACTGGAAATAAATGCAATTGCCATGAGAGCCCACAGTTCAAGAATAAATAGCCTAAAAATTGTGAAACATTTTGAAAGTGAAAGTAGTGAAAGATTGATACGCCAACCAATGGAAACAGTCATGAGGGCCATAAACTGAAGATTACTACAAGAATCATGAAAAAAATCACACACACACAAAATTATTAGAACATTGATTGCTTTATCATAAGTGACTATTAAGGAAGAGAAAATAGCACTATTTAAAAAAGAATTGGATAAATATTTCCCAAATATAAAAGTATATGGCAAAATGCAGAAATATTGAATTTTCAGTTTAATAGCACTGGAACAAGCACTATGGGCCTAAAGACCTCCTTTTTCTACTGCAATTTTTATGATTTTAAAACTTATCATGACAAACAGAATTTGGCACTAATAAAGCAACACATAAAATAGTTTTGTGATTCCATTCAGACGTCATTAAGCTTCTCCTATTCTACTGAATATTTACATTTCCCTGCTGATACCAAATTCCAGGAAATCTAATGATGTCAGCAAGCTAAACTCACTAGACTGTGGAATCTACCATCTAAAATACACAGAAAGGAGGGAAAATACATCAGCAAAGTCTTCATTAAAGCAACTGCATCGAGGGCACAGCTGGCATTTAGCTACCTCACAAGACAAACAAATCATAATTCCTTGAATTCATTTATGCCAAACATGTACAACTCATTTAATACAGTAACTTCCTCTTCCAGAATATATCATTTGTTCAAAAGTGGAAAATTTAAACAGGTGTAGCAGAAAGCCTTTATAATAAGATGCATGATACTGCATGAACTTTAAAGCTATCTTTTAAAGAACAAATAACAAGCAAACTTTGATACAAGACCAGGGACATTACCTTACTATACATTTGTACCTAACCAAAAGACTTTTTGCAACATTGAGAAATTATCAATAACGCTACAAAAATAAATTACATTCATTACTTTCACTTATTAATACTAGCCTGCTTTGCAACAAAATCATAATTTTTCAGCAGGCTGAATGGGAAATAATTTCAACTATGCTAATATTTTAATATTCTCAAAATGTAGCTACGCAGTGCCAGAACTGAAAACTGAATATTTAAGATTATCTATTTACTGAAGGATTCAAAAATAAGTTCCCCCTATCTTGCTGTTATTTTACCTGTTTCTGTTTCATCTTGTGTCACAGCCATGCCTAACCCTTACTTTGCAGACTGCTTCTTATCTCTCTCCTTCCAGTCTACATGAAAGGTTCTTAGGCAACAGGCTTTTATGGGATTACAGTAAGAAACAATGACATCAGAGTGACATCATTGCCTTTCAACAACAGGTTGCTAACTGGATCTTTTCTATGCTGCAAAGGTCAAAAATAATAAGTTGCCATTGTAAATGTAGGATGTAATAATTTTTATTGTAATGTTTTAATCATTTATATGGTTTCTCTGTTTTTTTGAAGATAAAACATGCCTCCTACACTGAACGACTTAGTTTTAAGAGGATAAATATTAGCGAATTGTACTCAGACAAAATTCCAGCTTGCAAAGAAAATGCTTTGAAGAAATCCTAACTATAATCAAGCAAAGCATTTGTTGAATGAATATTGCTTTTTAAAAAGGCCTCTAATTATTATAACAGCTTTCTACAATTTTTCCACAACAATAAATGCTTCCTGTATTTTCCCAATTTCTACAGGAAAAATACATTTGTTTAGGTTTGAAGAATATTTCTACATGGCACAAAATCTGTCACTTTGAGGCTCCTTCCACAACAGCTTTAATGTTGTTACCTGCAGCTTCATTCATTTTCATGTGGTGTAACTTAGGACCAGTTTGGAAGTCAATCAAGAGCCACCTGACCTAAGGAAAGTACACTTCCAGTTGAATATGCAGAAAGAAATTAGTGTATGGTAGCCTAGTAGTTGTGGTACTAAGCTAGTAGGCAGAGATTTTGAGTTGATATTTCAACAGGAGAGGTTGTGAAATTGAATTTAACATATCTGGTAATTTGTGGACTAGCAAAGGATTAATTACCATGTAAGATGCTGGATTTTTAAAAAATCTGTTCCTGGGATGTGAGTATCGCTGGCAAGACCAGCATTTGTTGCCCATCCCAAATTGCCCTGGAGAAGGTGGTGGTGAGTTGCCTTTTCAAACCACTTCAGTCGATGTGGTGCAGGTTCACCCATAGTGCTTTTTGGAAGGGAATTCCTGCTTTCTGAGTGAGCGATAGCCAAGTCAGGATGGTGTGTGGCTTGGAGGGGAGCTCGCAGGTGGTGGTGTTCCCACGTGTCTGCTGCCCTTGTCCTTCTGGATGGTAGAGGTTGCGGGTTTGGAAGGTTCTATCAAAGCAGCCTTGATGAGTTGCTGCAGCGCATCTTGTAGATGGCACACACTGCTGCCATTGTGCACCGGTGGTGGAGGGAGAGAATGATTAAGTTGGTGGACGGGGTGCCAATCAAGCGGGCAGCTTTGCCCTGGATGGTGTCGAGCTTCCTGAGTGTTGTTGGAGCTGCACTCATTCAAGCAAGTAAAGGGTATTCCATCACACTCCTGACTTGATGGATAGGCTTAGAGCAGTCAGGAGGTGAGTTACTCGCTGCAGAATTGCCAGCCTTTGACCTGTTTTTGTAGCCACAGTATTTATATGGCTGGTCAAGTTAAGTTTCTGATCAATGGTAATATCCAGGATGTTAATGGTGGAGTTTCAGCAAAGGTTTGACTGTTGAACTTGAAGGGTAGATGGCTAGATTCTCTCTTGTTGGAGATCGTCATTACCTGGCACTTGTGTGGCGTGAATGTTACTTGTCACTTATTAGCCCAAACCTGCATGCAGGCACTGTCTTCTTCAAGATCTGAAGAATCACGAATGGTACTGAGCACTGTGCAACCGTGAACATCCCCACTTCTGACTTTTTGATGGAGGGAAAGTCATTGATGAAGTAGCTGAAGAAATTTGGGCCTAGTGCACTTCCTTGAGGAAGTCCTGGGGCTGAGATGTGGTAAAATCCCAACTGGTTCACTAGCATGCTTCAAAGTAGGGAACCTGCACCCCCTATCCAGTCTGGATTTATTTATTTATTTAGAGATACAGCACTGAAACAGGCCCTTAGGCCCACCAAGTCTGTGCCGACCAAGAACCACCCATTTATACTAACCCTACAGTAATCCCATATTCCCTACCATCTACCTACACTAGGGGCAATTTACAATGGCCAATTTACCTATCACCTGCAAGTCTTTGGCGGTGGGAGGAAACCGGAGCACCCGGCGAAAACTCATGCAGTCACAGGGAGAACTTGCAAACTCTGCACAGGCATTACCCAGAATTGAACCCGGGTCCCTGGAGCTGTGAGGCTGCGGTGCTAACCACTGCGCCACTGTGCCTACTTGTCCACATAACATGATAGGCTCAATATCCTCTAAAGTGGCCTAGCCAGTCAACTATACAATCAATCACAAGAAGTTGCGATGGCCAATAATGGCTAAAATGCCATGCTATCTGCGTTAATTATAACAAACTTTTTTTTTAAACTACCTTTTTGGAGTCAGTCACCTCTAGATCCATGCCAGGCTGTTCAAGAATGTAGATGGTTTCTTCCAGTCAATGACAACACAAAACTGCATTTATATAGTGCCATAAGTGTAAAAGGAATGTCTTAAGGGCACTCCACATAGAGGTGCAAGGAAAATGTTACACGGCTCATCTTGTACTTAACTCTAGTCCATACTATGTGGTTGACGTACAGTGCTCTCAGAAAATAGCCTACAATCCACATTGTTATGAACAGGTGGGAAGTGATATGGGTGGCTTCCACTTTTCACCTCCCAACTAACTGCATTCGTATTTTGTTCAAAATGGTACGTTAGTCCCCGAGTGTTTTAGGTCAAATTAACAGACAAATAACAGGTTTTCTCGTAGGTTAAAAAAGAAAGATAACTATTTTTAAACAATTACCAAAATGGTCACAACCTTCACCCACTCACGCATTCATACACACATGCATACACAAGAATAGATAGACAGAGAGAAAGGATAGGATGCATTTATCGTCCAAGAAGATATAAGAGCTCATGGTTTACAGAATACTGTTGAAACTTCTCAGCAGGAAAGTTTTTTTTAAAAAGCAAAAAGGTGCAGGCCTGGATGTTTGCAGTCTTGAACTGCTGAGGTGTTGTAGAGTTCCAGTGGTTAAAACTCATCCCAAAGTTGGTGGTGTGAATTTGGTTCACCTTTACAAATGGAGACAGTCACTTTGTAATTTCTCTGATGCAACGGCTGTTCGGTTCTTGTTCAGCAGGGTTACTCTGGATCGCTCTCTCTGGCTGGAAACTGGCTTTCTGTGGTCTTGGCTTGATCTCCCTCTCTCTCTTCAGAGGTTTAACTTTTAAGGTAAAAATCCATCACATTTGAGTCTCTGTCAGGTGTCACAGGGACCTCTCCCCTGGTATGACCACACAATGGTCCAGGATATGGAAACCATGGCAATGTCTCAAAGGGGACCATTCTATTACAATGGTGCTACTTTACTCCTATTCAATCTGTCTCCAAACCCTTTGTTAGTTCATTCATGTAGATAGGAGTCATCAATATGCAATGGTGCTCCTTTCAATTTCAATGGGCTCTCCCCAAAGCGATTACAGGCGAACTCAACGAGTTTCATCCTCAACAGATGAAGCTGTGTATTGTCAATACAGGAGGGATCATGTAACCACTACTCCATTTTGTCTGTGGTACAAGTGTCCATGTTCTTGTGGTTCAGTTTAACAGTTGACTTTTTATTTCCATAATTCCTCCAATTCATTGTTTATTTCACCACGCTTCTTCCGAGCATAAAATAGTTGTTAAAAAATATATAACTAGGAAAAAAGAAATGAAAGCGAAATGGAGCCATTGGCAACAACCCACCAGTTGATCCTGTAGCTTCCTTCTCAATAACATCTGGAGACTGGTGCCCATTTGGAAAGTTGTCTCACAGGTAAGTAAACCACTACCTTGAGATAGTTCCACTTTCAGAGTTGCATCTATCAGACAACATCCCAAAGTCCTCTGTCGTTATTGCTAAATATGCCCCGCCCAGCAATTGGACACACCCACCAGAGATGGAGGCACCATGGTACACAGTCAAGTATGAGTCCTCTACAGCAATTCCAGCCCCTATTAAATACAAACAATTGAAGTATAACAAGGACTTAGAAACCTTTTACTGTTCAAAATCTACTATTCTTTTGAAGTGAAAATCAGTACTTCTCCCCACAGAGTATCAATGAAAGTAGAACTGAGGGACGCAAGGTGCATATAGATTGTAATTTGTGATGAATTGGCAGACTGGGCCTGTGTCAGGCATTGAGCTGACCTTGTCCTCACCAACCTACCTGTCACAGACAGACATTTACAACAGCACTGGTAGGACTATCCAAGTGCAGACAGTCTCATCTCCACAGTAAAGAAACCTCCATCAGATAGATGGATTTGCATCTGTTTGGAGACTGGTCACCAGTGCTGCCCTGCAGGGACCAGTTTCACTATTTCACTATTTCTATTAATGATCTAGATATAGACATTGGGGACACGATTTGCAAGTCTGCAGATGATTTTAAGATTTTAGATGAGGCTTGGCTGTTTTAGGCAGATCTTGAAGCATTGGGGAATTGGGCTCGTTGCTTCAGGTAAAAGCATTAAAGCAGGTGGAGAAAGATAGGATATCTGGACATATCCTAGTGCATAGATCTCTAAAGATTCATGAGCAATGCTGTGAGGTGATAGCTAAAGCGAATAGGGTGTAAAGGTGCATTTATAGAACAACTTGCATTCATATCTCATACTGTAGCATTCTTTCTTTCTCTTTTCTCTTCTTTTGGGCCTCCTTATCTCGAGAGACAATGGATACGCGCCTGGAGGTGGTCAGTGGTTTGTGAAGCAGCGCCTGGAGTGGCTATAAAGGCCAATTCTAGAGTGACAGGCTTTTCCACAGGTGCTGCAGAGAAATTTGTTTGTCGGGGCTGTTGCACAGTTGGCTCTCCCCTTGCGCCTCTGTCTTTTTTCCTGCTAACTACTAAGTCTCTTCGACGTGCCACAATTTAGCCCTGTCTTTATGGTTGCCCACCAGCTCTGGCGAACGCTGGCAACTGACTCCCACGACTTGTGATCAATGTCACAGGATTTCATGTCGCGTTTGCAGACGTCTTTAAAGCGGAGACGTGGACAGCCGGTGGGTCTGATACCAGTGGCAAGCTCGCTGTACAATGTGTCTTTGGGGATCCTGCCATCTTCCATGCGGCTCACATGATCAAGCCATCTCAAGCGCCGCTGACTCAGTAGTGTGTACAAGCTGGGGATGTTGGCCGCCTCGAGGACTTCTGTGTTGGAGATACGGTCCTGCCACCTGATGCCAAGTATTCTCCGGAGGCAGCGAAGATGGAATGAATTGAGACGTCGCTCTTGGCTGACATACGTTGTCCAGGCCTCGCTGCCATAGAGCAAGGTACTGAGGACACAGGCCTGATACACTCGGACTTTTGTGTTCCGTGTCAGTGCGCCATTTTCCCACACTCTCTTGGCCAGTCGGCACATAGCAGTGGAAGCCTTTCCCATGCACTTGTTGATTTCTGCATCTAGAGACAGGTTACTGGTGACAGTTGAGCCTAGGTAGGTGAACTCTTGAACCACTTCCAGAGCGTGGTCGCCAATATTGATGGATGGAGCATTTCTGACATCCTGCCCCATGATGTTTGTTTTCTTGAGGCTGATGGTTAGGCCAAATTCATTGCAGGCAGCCGCAAACCTGTCGATGAGACTCTGCAGGCACTCTTCAGTGTGAGATGTTAAAGCAACATCGTCAGCAAAGAGGAGTTCCCTGATGAGGACTTTCCGTACTTTGGACTTCGCTCTTAGACGGGCAAGGTTGAACAACCTGCCCCCTGATCTTGTGTGGAGGAAAATTCCTTCTTCAGAGGACTTGAACGCATGTGAAAGCAGCAGGGAGAAGAAAATCCCAAAAAGTGTGGGTGCGAGAACACAGCCCTGTTTCACGCCACTCAGGATAGGAAAGGGCTCTGAGGAGGAGCCACCATGTTGAACTGTGCCTTTCATATTGTCATGGAATGAGGTGATGATACTTAGTAGCTTTAGGAGATTCATATCTCATACTGTAGCATTATCAACATGTTAAGTGGTATAAATAAAGGACAGATCTAGAAGCCTAAAACCAGGCAACAATGAGGCGCTGTAGGACATCAGGAGACAAAGCTAAGTGATCACAAAATCAATAGATCAGAGAAAAGTTCTGTAGCTCAACCACATCCAGTTGAGAATGATAAAAGACAATGAGGCAACTAATAGGAGAAGCAAGCGACATGAACACTCCCATCCTCAAATGTAGCAGAGCCCAGCAGGAGTGAAAAAGATAAAGAATCATAGAGTCAAAGAATGATACAGCACAGGAGGAAGCCTTTTAGCCCATTGTGCCAGTGCCACTCATTGAAAGAGCTATCCAAATAATCCCACTTCCCAGTTCTTTTCCCACAGGGCTGCAAGTATTCCCATTCAAATGTTTATCCAATTCCATTTTGAAAGTTATTATTGAATCTGCTTCCACCATCCTTTCAGGCAATGTATTCCATATCATAGCACACTGCATAAAAAAAATTAATCCTCACCTCAACTTTGTTTTTTCTGCCAACTACCTTAAATCTGTTTCCTCTGGCTACTGACTCTTATGCCACTGGAAACAATTTCACCTTTTTTACTCTATCAAAGCCCTTCATGATTTTGAACACCTCTATTAAATTTCCCTTAAATCTGCTCTACTAAGTAAAACAAACCATTTTTAAAATTCATTTCATGGGATTTGGAATCACTGGCAAGGCCAGCATTTGTTGCCCATTCTCAATTGCCCTCGAGGTGGTGGTGGTGAGCCACCTTCTTGAACCACTGCAATCCATCTGGCATGGGTACACCCATAGTGCTATTCGGCAGTTTCAGGATTTTGACCAAGAGACAGTAAAGGAACGGCAATATATTTCCAAGTCAGGATGGCGTGTGGCTTGGAAGGGAACTTGCAAATGGTGCCATTTCTACACATCTGCTGCCCTTGTCCTTCTAGGAGGAAGAGGGCATGGTGAGTTGCTGCAGTGCATCTTGCAAATGATACACACTGCTGCCACTGTGCCTCAGTGGTGGAGGTGGTGGATGGGGTGCCGATCAAGCAGGCTGCTTTGTCCTGGATGGCGTCAAGCTTCCTGAGTGTTGTTGGAGCCGCACTCATGCAGGCAAGTACAAAATATTCCATCGCAGTCCTGACTTGTGCCTTGTAGATGGCCAACAGGCTGTGGGGAGTCAGGAGGTGGGTTACTCGTTGCAGAATTCCAAGCCTCTGACTTGCTCTTGTAGTCACAGTATTCATATGGCTGGTCCAGTTTAGTTTCTGGTCAATAGTAATCCCCAGGATGTTGATAGTGGGGGATTCAGCAATGGTAATGTTGTCGAATGTCAAGGGGAGATGGTTTGATTCTTGTTGGAGGTCGTCATTGCCTGGCACTTGTGTGGCACAAATGTTACTTGCCACCTATCGGCCCAAGCCTGAATATTGTCCAGGTCTTGCTGCATATGGACACAGACTGCTTCAGTATCTGAGGAGTTGCGAATGGTACTGAACATTATACAATCATCAGCGAACATGCCCAATTCTGACCTTATGATGGAGGGAAGGTCATTGATGAAACAGCTGAAGATGGTTTGGTCTAGGACACTACCCTGAGGAACTCCTGCAGCAATGTCCTGGTGCTGAGATGATTGGCCTTCAATAACCACAACCATCTTCCTTTGCGCTAGATATGACTCCAAGCAGTGGAGAGTTTATCCCGATTCCCAGTGACTCCAATTTGGATAGGGCTCCTTGATGCCACACTCGGTCAAATGCTGCCTCGATGTCAAGGGCAAACACTCATCTCTCCTCTGGAGTTCAACTCTTTTATCCATATTTGGACCAAGGCTGTAGTGAGGTCAGGAGCCGAGTGGTCCTCGCAGAACCCAAACTGAGCATCAGTGAGCAGGTTGTTGCTGTTTAAGTGGCACTTGATAGCACTGCCGACGACACTTCTATCACTTTGCTGATGATTGAGAGTAGACTGATGGGACAGTAATTGGCTGGATTGGATTTGTCCTGTTTTTGTGAACTGGGCATACCTGGGCAATATGCCACATAGGGTACATGTCAGTGATGTAGCTGTAGTGGAACAGCTTGGGTAGGGGCACAGCTAGTTCTGCAGCACAAGCCTTCAGTACTACAGCTGGGATGTTGTCAGGACCCATAGCCTTTGCAGTATCCAATGCCTTCAGCCGTTTTTTGATATCACGTGGAATGAATCGAATTGGCTGAAGACTGGCATCTGTGATGCTGGGGACCTCAGGAGTAGGCCGAGATGGATCATCCACTGGGCACTTTTGGCTGAAGGTGGTCGTAAATGCTTCAGCTTTTTCTTTTGCAGTGATGTGCTGAGCGCCTCCATTATTGAGGTTGGGGATAATTGTGGAGCCTCCTCCTCCTCCGGTTAGTTGTTTAATTGTCCACCACCATTCACAACTGGATGTGGCAAGACTGCAGAGCTTTGATCTGATCCATTGGTTGTGGAATTGCTTAGCTGTTTGTTGCATACTGTTTCTGCAATCTGATATGCAAATAGGACTGTGTTGTAGCTTCACCAGGTTGACCCTTTATTTTTAGATATGCCTGATGCTGCTCCTGCATGCTCTCTTGCACTTTTTACTGAACCAGAGTTGATCCCTTAGCTTGATGGCAATGGTAAAGTGGGGATATGCTGAGTCATGAGATTACAGATTATGTTTGAATACAATTCTGTTGCTGCTGATGGCCCACAGCGCCTCATGGATGCCCAGTTTTGAACTGCCAGATATGTTCTGAATCTATCCCATTTAGCACAGTAGTAGTGCCACACAACACAATGAAGGGTATCCTCAGCGTGAAGATGGGACCTCATTTTCACAAGGATTATGCAATGGTCACTCCTACCAATACTAATATGGACAGATGCATCTGCAACAGGTAGATTGTTGAGAACAAGGTCAAGTAGGCTTTCCCTCGCCACCTACTATAGGCCCAGTCTGGATGTACTTCAGGATTCAGCCAACTCAGTAAGTAGGGGTGCTACCAAGCCGCTGTGGTTTCAAGCTACTTCAGCCAAAAATGGTTTGACCTTACTCGGTCTTCAACGGAGTTCCCTACCAGCATAAATGCCAGTGCCCAGCAAATTCATTTCCCTCCATCTAACCTAGAAGCCACAGAATATGCTCCTTCTTCTCTCTGGTAATTTCATTTCTTTCCCTTCTCTCTCTGGTAATTTCACATATATCTCTCCCTCTCTGCTAATTTCATGTACATCTCTGACTCACTCCCTTCTGGAATTTCAGGGATCTGGCAAAAGAGCAGGGGAGAGGGACTAATTGGACTACTTTTCCCAAGAGCCAACTGGCTTCCTTCTCTGCCCACACCCCTTAAACGGAAGCTGCAATGTGGCTGGAGGTGATTTTTTTTGCCCAAATGTTCGACATGCCAGAATTTTGGTCAGATCCTTTGAGACGAGTAAAACTCCCGGAAGCGACAGCTCGTTGACTGCCGCAGAAACGCCTGACTATCGAATCCCCTTTCACTATTGCTCTTCCACTCTTCTTCCTCCCCTCCTGTGCAACTGAGCCACCCGTGGTGCCACGAACTTTGCTCTGGCTGCACTTCCCCGAGGAACCATCGCTCTCACCAGTATCCAAATGAAAAACCCATTAGCAAGCAAGACAGACTCAAGGGACTCCTGGTTCTCTTAGACTTGATTTGTATTGAGTTGTATTCAACTCTGTGGGACTGGAATGGCCCAGACCTGTTAGAAGCATATGAGAGTATGATCCTGACCGGCAGCATATCTGAATCCATGAGGAAAGGCACCATCACCCTCATCTACAAGTGGAAGGGGGAGAGGGAGGAAATCAGAAATTTGCAGCCCATCTCACTGCTCAATGTAGACTACAAAATTCTGTCCAAAGTCATCGCCAGTTGACTTTGGAGTTGGTGATTCACCCTGATTAGACCTGCACTGTACCCGGCAGGAAGATCTCAGATAGCCTTGCGCGACTCAGGGATACAATCGCCTATGTACAGGACAGCAGGGGTGGACACCTGTCTCATCAGCTTGGACCAAGAGAAGGCTGTTGACAGGATATCGCACACCTACAGAATGGACGTGCGCTCCAAAATGGGGTTTGGAGAGGGAATCCACAATTGGAGCAAACTGCTCCACACAAACATCAGTAGCGGAGTCTCAATAAATAGGTAGGAATGAGGAAGCTTCCCGATCAAATCTAGAGTCAGACAGGGCTGTCATCTCTCCCCTGTCTTGCTTGTTTGCTGTATTGAACCTTTTGCAGAGTCCATTAGGAAGGATGTGGGCATAAGAGGACTGACAATTCAGGGGACACTCGGTGCTGCTCGTCTGCACAGGAGGGCACAGAGTGTTAAGAAGGGAGATTGGTACTTGAGGGAGTTCGGTAAGGAGGGGAACTATAAATTAATAAGAAAATACATTTGAGTGCACAGAGTGCAAAGTGGGAGTTTGGTGCATGAGGGTGGGGCTCCTTTCTTCCTTCTACCTTTTCTCAGCCTCCAGTAGCTGCTTCTCTCTTCGGTACAGGGGAAGAAGTTGATTGGTGAGTAACTGGTAAGTTATTTTACTTCTCACTGTAATAAAAAAGTTTTTAAAGTTACGTTATGGCAGGCCAGCTCGGCCAAGTAGAATGTACGTCCTGCAGCATGTGGGAAGTCATGGACGCACCATGTGTCCTAGACGAACACATTTGCAGGAAGCGTCACCAGCTGCAGAAGCTTGAGCGCCGGGTTTCGGAACTCGGGCAGTGGCTGGAGTCACTGTTGCGCATCTGCGAGGCAGAGGACTGTGTGGATAGCACGTTTAGGGAGGTGGTCACACTGCAGGTTAGGAGCATGCAAGCAGAGAGGGAATGGGTGACCACCAGGATGTCTAAGAGAACCAGGCAGGCAGTGCAGGAGTCCCGAGTCTATCTTGCTTGCTAATCGGTTTTCCATTTTGGATACTGGTGAGGGCGATGGTTCCTCAGGGAGGTGCAGCCAGAGCAAAGTCCGTGGCAGCACGGGTTGTTCAGCTGCACAGGAGGGGAGGAAGAAGAGCAGAAGAGCAATAGTGAAAGGGGATTCGATAGTCAGGGGATCAGACAGGTGTTTCTGCGGCAATCAACGAGACTTCAGGATGGTGTGTTGCCTCCCTGGTGCCAGGGTCAAGGATGTCACAGACTGTGAAAAGCCAGAGGTCGTAGTCTACATCGGTATCAATGACATAGGTAGGAAGAGGGATGAGGTCCTGAAAACAGATTTTAGGGAGTAGGGAAGGAAATTAAAAGCAGGAACTCCAAAGCAGTAATCTCAGAATTACTCTGTGATCAGCGGTAGCGGTGATAGTGCGAGCCAGGGGGCAGCCGGGAAGGTGAGTTTCACTATAAAGGACTTACCTCATGATTCAGCGGACGCGGACACGGGGACTGCTGGGTAAGTGAACTTATATATTCGGGCAGTGGCTAAACCCGAAACATTACACATGTAGTGTCTCCCACCCATCCTCCTCCTCTAACCAAAAAAAAAAGGACTCTTGTGTGGAGGGTTTGGTAAGGTAAGGTTTTCCTTTTTTTTAAAATCTCTGTTGTCTATTTAGTGCAGGGGGGATGGAAGCTAGGGCAGTTGCATGCTCCTCTTGCAGGATGTGGGAGGTAAGAGTCACCACTTGTGTCCCTGCTGACTTCACCTGTGAGAAGTCCACCCAACTCCAGCTCCTCTAGGGAACTGGAGCTGGAGGAACTTCGGATCATGCGGGAGGCTGAGGGGGTGATAGAGAGCGGTTATAGGGAAGTACTGACATCTAAGTCACAGGATAAAGGTAGCTGGGTAACCGTTAGGGGAGGGAAAGGGAATAGGCGCACAGTGCAGGGATCCCCTGTGGTCGTTACCCTCAATAATAAGTATACCGTTTTGGATACGGTTGGTAGGGGATGATCGACCAGGGGAAAGCCACAGCGGCCAGGTCTCTGGCACTGAGCCTGGCTCTGCGGCTCAGAAGGGAAGGGGGGAGAATAGGAGAGCGATAGTGATAGGAGATTCAATGGTTAGAGGAACAGACAGGAGATTCTGTGGTCGCGAACGAGACTCCCGGATGGTATGTTGCCTCCCGGGTGCCAGGGTCAGGGATGTCTCGGATCGAGTCTACAGGATTCTTAAGGGGGAGGGGGAGCAGCCAGAAGTCGTGGTACACATCGGTACCAATGACATAGCTAGAAAAAGGGATGAGGACCTGAAAAGCGAATATAGGGAGTTAGGTTGGAAGCTAAAAGGCAGGACGAGCAGAGTAGTCATCTCAGGATTGATACCGGTGCCACGTGCTAGTGAGGCTAGAAACAGAGCGCGAGTGCAGCTTAACACGTGGCTACAGAGCTGGTGTAGGAGGCAGGGTTTCAGTAATGTGGATCATTGGGATACCTTCTGAGGAAGGTGGGACCTGTACAAGAAGGACGGGTTGCATCTGAACTGGAGGGGCACCAATATCCTGGGCGGGAGGTTTGCTAGAGCTCTTCGGGAGGGTTTAAACTAGTTTGGCAGGGGGATGGGAACCGGAGCCATGGATCAGTGGATGGGGTAGCTGTTGAACAGGCAGATACAGAGTGCAGAGAGTCTGTGAGGGTTAGACAGTTGACAGGGCAAAGTTGCAGCAAGTACGATGGGTTGAAGTGTGTCTATTTTAATGCAAGAAGTGTCAGGAATAAGGGTGATGAACTTAGAGCATGGATCAGTACTTGGAGCTACGATGTTGTGGCCATTACGGAGACTTGGATATCACAGGGGCAGGAATGGATGTTGGATGTTCCGGGGTTTAGATGTTTCAAAAGGAATAGGGAGGGAGGTAAAAGAGGTGGGGGAGTGGCATTGCTAATCAGGGATAGTATCACAGCTGCAGAAAGGGAGGTCGTCGAGGAGGGTTTGTCTACTGAGTCATTATGGGTGGAAGTCAGAAACAGGAAAGGAGCAGTCACTTTATTGGGAGTTTTCGATAGACCCCCCAATAGCAACAGAGACACGGAGGAACAGATTGGGAGGCAGATTTTGGAAAGGTGCAGAAGTAACAGGGTTGTTGTCATGGGTGACTTCAACTTCCCTAATATTGATTGGAACCTCCTTAGTGCAAATAGTTTGAATGGAGCAGTTTTTGTCAGGTGTCTCCAGGACGGTTTCCTGACTCAATATGTAGATAGGCCGACTAGAGGGGAGGCGATGTTGGATTTGGTGCTTGGCAACGAACCAGGCCAGGTGGCAGATGGGAGAGCATTTCGGTGATAGTGTTCACAACTCCCTGACCTTTACTATAGTCATGGAGAGGGATAGGAGCAGACGGGATGGGAAAATATTTAATTGGGGGAGGGGGAATTACAATGCTATTAGGCAGGAACTGGGGAGCATAAACTGGGAACAGATGGTCTCAGGGAAATGCACAACAGAAATGTGGAGGTTGTTTAGGGAGCACTTGCTGCGACTGCTGGATAGGTTTGTCCCGATGAGGCAAGGAAGGGATGGTAGGGTGAAGGAACCTTGGATGACAAGAGATGTGGAACAGCTAGTCAAGAGGAAGAAGGAAGCTTACTTAAGGTTGATGAAGCAAGGATCAGACAGGGCTCTAGAGGGTTACAAGGTAGCCAGGAAGGAACTGAAGAATGGACTTAGGAGAGTTAGAAGGGGACATGAAAAAGTCTTGGCGGGTAAGATTAAGGAAAATCCCAAGGCGTTCTACACTTATGTTAGGAACAAGAGGATGACCAGAGTGAGGGTAGGGCCGATCAGGGATAGTGGAGGGAATTTGTGCCTGGAGTCGGAGGAGGTAGGGGAGGTCCTTAATGAATACTTTGCTTCAGTATTCACTAGTGAGAGGGACCTTGTCGTTTGTGAGGACAGCGTGAAACAGGCTGATATGCTCGAACAGGTTGATGTTAAGAAGGAGGATGTGCTGGAAATTTTGAAAGACATGAGGATAGATAAGTCCCCGGGGCCAGACGGGATATACCCAAGGTTATTAACGGAAGCGAGGGAAGAGATTGCCGCGCCTTTGGCAATGATCTTTGCGTCCTCACTGTCCACTGGAGTAGTACCAGATGATTGGAGGGTGACAAATGTTATTCCCTTGTTCAAGAAAGGGAATGGGGATAACCCTGGGAATTACAGACCAGTCAGTCTTACGTCAGTGGTGGGCAAATTATTGGAGAGGATTCTGAGAGACAGGATTTATGATTATTTGGAAAAGCATGGTTTGATTAGAGATAGTCAGCATGGCTTTGTGAGGGGCAGGTCATGCCTCACAAGCCTTATTGAATTCTTTGAAGATGTGACAAAACACATTGATGAAGGAAGAGCAGCGGATGTGGTGTATATGGATTTTAGCAAGGCGTTTGATAAGGTTCCCTATGGTAGGCTCATTCAGAAAGTAAGGAGGCATGGGATACAGGGAAAGTTGGCTGTCTGGATACAAAATTGGCTGGCCCATAGAAGACAGAGGGTGGTAGTAGATGGAAAGTATTCAGCCTGGAGCTCGGCGACCAGTGGTGTTCCGCAGGGATCTGTTCTGGGACCTCTGCTCTTTGTGATTTTTATAAATGACTTGGATAAGGAAGTGGAAGGCTGGGTTAGCAAGTTTGCCGATGACACGAAGGTTGCTGGAGTTGTGGATAGTGTGGAAGGCTGTTGTCAGTTGCAACGGGACATTGACAGGATGCAGAGCTGGGCTGAGAAGTGGCAGATGGAGTTCAACCTGGAAAAGTGTGAAGTGATTCATTTTGGAAGGTCGAATTTGAATGCGGAATACAGGCTTAAAGACAGGATTCTTGGTAGTGTGGAGGAACAGAGAGATCTTGGGGTCCATGTCCATAGATCGCTCAAAGTTGCCACCCAAGTTGATAGGGTTGTTAAGAAGGCGTATGGTGTGTTGGCTTTCATTAACAGGGGGATTGAGTTTAAGAGCCGCGAGGTTATGCTGCAGCTCTATAAAGCCCTGGTTAGACCACACTTGGAATATTGTGTTCAGTTCTGGTCGCCTCATTATAGGAAGGATGTGGAAGCTTTAGAAAGGATGCAGAGGAGATTTACCAGGATGCTGCCTGGACTGGAGGGCATGTCTTACGAAGAAAGGTTGAGGGTGCTAGGGCTTTTCTCATTGGAACGAAGAAGGATGAGAGGTGACTTGATAGAGGGGTACAAGATGATGAGAGGCATAGATAGAGTGGATAGCCAGAGACTTTTTCCCCAGGGCGGAAAGGGCTATCACCAGGGGGCATAATTTTAAGGTGATTGGAGGAAGTTTTCGGGGAGATGTCAGAGGTAGGTTCTTTACACAGAGAGCGGTGGGTGCGTGGAATGCACTGCCAGCGGTGGTAGTAGAAGCAGATACATTAGAGACATTTAAGCGACTCTTGGATAGGTACATGGATGATAGTAGAATGAAGGTTATGCAGGTAGTTTGATCTTGGAGTAGGTTAAAGGTTCGGCACAACATCGTGGGCCGAAGGGCCTGTACTGTGCTGTACTGTTCTATGGTCTATGTACTCCCAGTGGCACATGCCAGTCAACATAGGATTAGAAGGATTGATCGATTTAACACATGGCTGGAGAATTGGTGTCGGAGGGAGGGCATCAGATTTCTGACGCATTGGGACCGCGTCTGGGGCAGGTGGGACCAGTACAAGATGGACGTGGTACACCTTAACAGGACTGGAACTAACATCCTCACAGGGAGATTTGCTAGTGCTGTTGGGGAGGGTTTAAACTAGCTTATCAGGGGGATGGGAAACTGAGGGGTAGCTCCAATTGGAAGGAAGTAAAGCTGGTAACAAGAGGTAGAAAAGTAGCAAGTGATATTAGAAAGCAGACAAAACAAAGGCGAGCACCAACCAGGCTTAGAAAACAGAATGTCAAGAAGACAAGGTTAAGGGCACTCTACCTGAATGGACACAGCATTCGCAACAAGGTAGATGACTTAAAGGCCCAAATAGAGGTAAATGGGTATGATCAAATTGCCATTAAGGAATGTGGCTACAAGGTGACCAAGACTGGGAACTAAAGATTCAAGGATATTCAACATTTAGGAAGGACAGGCAAAAAGAAAAATGGAAGTGGGGTTGCACTGATAATAAGGGATGAGATCAGTACATTAGTAAGGGAGGATCTCAGAATGGAAGAACAAAACGTGGAATTTGTTTGGGTGGAGCTAAGAAACAGCAAGGGGCAGCAAACAGTACTGGTAGTGTGGGGCATGACATTAATCAGGAGATTAGAGAAGCATGCAGCATGGGTAATACAGTAATCATGGGTGACCTCAATCTGCATATAGACTGGATAAACCTAATGCTGTGGAAGACGAGTTTCTGGAGTGTTAGGGATGGTTTTCCAGAGCAGTATGTTGAGGAACCGACTACAGAACAAGCTATTTTAGATCTAATATTACTTAATGAGAAAGGGTTAATTAATCATCTTGTAAAAGAACCTTGAGGGATGAGTGACCATAATATGATAGAATTTTACATTATGTCTGAAAGTGAGGTAGTTCAATCTGAAGCCAGGGTGTTAAATTTGAACAAAGGAAATTATGAAGGTATGAGGGGCAAATTGGCTGAGATGGATTGGGAAAATACATTAAAAGGTATTACAGTACATCGGCAATGAATACTCTTTAAAGAAAAAATACATAGTTTACAGCAACTATACATTTCTTCAAGGCACAAAAACCCCATAAGTAAAGGCAGTCAACCGTGGATAACAAACAGAAGTTAAGGATTGTATAAGATTAAAAGGAAAGTTCTATAAAGCTGCCAGAAATAGTTGTAAACCTGAGGATTGGGAGGATTTTAGAATACAGCAAAACAGGACCAAGAAACTGACAAAGAAAGGGAGAATAGATTATGAATGTAAGCTAGCAAAAGATATAAAAATAGACTGTAAAAGCTTCTATAGGTATGTAAAAAGGAAACGTTTGGCTAAGACAAATATGGGTCCATTACAGGCAGTCAGAAGAATTTATTATGGGGAAGAGAGAAATTATTACTTTGTGTCTGTCTTCACTGAGGAAGATACAAGAAATCTCCCAGAATTAAAGATCCAAGGGACTAGGGAGAATGAGGAATTGAAGAAAATCAGTATTAATAAGACGGCTGTATTGGAGAAATTAATGGGGCTGTTGGTTGATCAGTCCCCAGGATCTGATATTCTACATCCCAGAGTATTGAAAGAGTTAACTATGGAGATAGTGGATGCATTGGTGATCATCTTCCAAAATTCTATAGATTCTGGAGCGATTCCTGCAGATTGGAAGGTCGCAAATGTCACCCCACTATTTAAGAAGGGAGGGAGACAGAAATTACGGAATTACAGACCTGTTAGCCTTCCATCAGTCATTGGGAAAATGCTAGAATCTATTCTAAAGGATGTGATAAATGAACACTTGGTTAATAATGATCTGATTGAGCATAGTAAACATAGATTTATGAATGGGAAATCATGTCTGACGAACCTGTTGGGAGTTTTTTTGAGGATGTTACTAACAGAATTGATAAAGGGGAGTCGGGGAACATGGTATACTTGGATTATCAAAAGGCCTTTGATAATGTCCCCCACAGGAGGTTGGTTAGCAAAATTAAAGCACATGGGATTGGAGCTAATATACTGGCATGGATTAAGGATAGGTTGACAGGCAGAAAACAGAGTGTAGGAATAAACAGGTCATTCTCACCTTGGCAGGCTGTGACTAGTGGGGTACCGCAGGGATCAGTGCTTGGGCCACAGCTGTTCACAATATATATCGAGGATTTGGATGTGGAGACCAAATGTAGTATTTCCAAGTTTGCAGATGACACATAACTAGGTGGGAATGTGTATTGTAAGGAAGATGCAAAGCAGCTTCAAGCGGATTTGGAAAGACTTAGTGAGTGGGCAAGAACGTGGCAGGTTGAATATAATGTGGAAAAATGTGAGGTTATCCACTTTGGTAGGAGGAACAGATGTGCAGAGTATTTCTTAAATGGTAAGGGATTAGAAAGTGTAGATGCATAAAGGGATCTGGGTGTCCTTGTCAATAAGTCATTGAAAGCTAACAAGGCTTTTAAGAAGACTAATGGTATTGTTATGACCGACCGCTCCAGTCAAAGCCCCCAATCTAAACATACGATTCTGATTGTGGTGGGAGAAACGCACTGTTAATTCAATACCGTCGCTCCACAGATTGCCTAACATATCATTTAAAACTTTCCAAATGAAAGAAAGACCCAGCCAAATTGTACCATCTATTAACACCCGAATGAGGCTAACCAAACCAGGTGTCTTTAAATGAGCAAATTAACTGTTTAATTAAAAAAACTAAATTCTTAAACACTATGAAGAAATAAACAACAGTTAAAATAGAAAAAATTAGAGTCCTTGCAAATTTACAGTCCAATGTTGCTTGAAGTCATCATAGCTGTCCGATGGGGAAAAAAGGTTCTTCCACAGAAGAACAGTCCGTAGTCTAATACCAGCAGTAAGTGATGCTTTCCTTTGCCAGTGAATTTGAACAATTAACAACTTGCAAACACTTTCAATAGAATCAATCTGACTTTAGAGTTTTTGAGGGATAAAAGATTGTCACTGTCTAACTTCCCTTCCTTCAGTTTAAATTACCAGAGATCTATGTTTTGGCTTGACTTTTTTTTTGAAAGAATTTTGAGAGATAATAATTAAACAGACTAAAATTCTCTTCCTTCAGTTTGAATGGCTGAGAGCTCTTTTTCAGGTGCTAACACCACAGCGGTCTTTGTGTTCCCTGTTAGAACAAACTGTCTTCAACTAAAAAGCCAGTTCAAAATTGAATTGCAACAAATGTATCGCTTGATACTCACTCCAAGTGGCTGCATCTATGGTAACAAGAATGCACCTTTGAATCACAGTCTCCAGATGGTTGTATCCAACGGCAACCACAATTGTATGTTTTCCACCTCCTGAGGCTTGCTGGTTCTTAAAGCAGTACTGATCCTTTGCAAGCCTTAAAGGCAAACTGCATATTCCCGGGAAAAAAAACTACAGAACCATGACAGTATGTTAGCCATTATCGCAAGAGGATTTGACTACTGGAGTAGTGAAGTCTTACTTCAATTGTTTAGAACCTTGGTTCAACTGCACCTGGAGTACTGTGTGCCATTTTGGTCCCCTTATCTTAAGAAGGATATTGTTGCCATAGAGGGAGTGCAATGAACGTTCACCAGGCTTGTTCCCGGATGACGGGACAGTCCTATGAAGAGAGATTGGGGAAACAGGGCATAAAGCCTGGCTCGGGTATAAAATTAAAACCCGACCCGGGCCCAACCTGACAACAGCCAACCTGAACCTGACCCGGGCGCGGATCCTTTAATTTTTTTAAATGCCTGACCCGAAAATAACAAACATATTAACGAAAAAGAAAAAAAATCATAGATTAAAACAAAAAAAAACAAAACAAAACAAAACAGTACAGTCCACCTGACCCGACCTGAGACTGAATGCTGGATGCAGAATACAGACCTGACCCGACCCAAACCCGACACGTAATCGGGTTTGATCGGGTTCAGGTCAGGTAGCCAGGCTTTAACTGGGCCTGTATTCTCTAGCGCCCGCGGGAGATGGCTCGGAGAGCATCTGCAGCGCACTGTCGGCAATGCTGCATGCCTTTATTTAAACCACTGCAAAAAAAAAAAACCCTTAGCAAATGTAATCACCTCTAAGTCTGCCAAATGATGCTTCACCTCCCGAAGGACGTGGATGAGCTTTCCGGACGTCGATGGTGGGCACTGAGGAAATGGCTTATTACCTGCACCAGATTCCACCACCCCTCCCCCCACCCTTTACCCCCCCCCCCCACCCCCGTCCCCTTCCCTGCTCCACCCTCTCAGCTCACCCCCTCACAACCCCGTCCCAGCCCGCCCCCCCCTCGCACCATCTTCACCCCGCACCCCCTTCCCCTGCACCACCCCCCCACCCCCTCCCTCTACCCCTCCCCCTTGCATCCCCTCCTCCCACCGGCACCATCCTACACCTGTGTAGGGGCCCCAACAACCCCACTGCCTTGTGGGCGTCTCGGGAGAGACCAAGGCTAAGGGAGTAAACCCTAACAGAAAATCCGGAGCGGAACCCCGCAGGCGGTCATGTGTCACCTTTGGCATGTTTCCGGCAGTTCCTGCAGCCATACTGGTGCCAAACGTCGTGTCCTGCACTCCTTTGGACCCCACCAGAAAGGCCGAGAGGGGGGTTTTGACGACTGGGCAACTCTCAACCCCCATAAATTTGCCCAGGCATGCGCCATGGAGAGGTCACTCCATAGTTGCCTCACAGCGACTAAAACAACACGGAAGGCAGCAGTTACGGGTTATAAGTCCAGATAAATTGGCGTAGAAACTGGGCGCCACGGGTTGCCTTTGTCGGTGGGAGAGGTCATTGCATCTCACTGGACAGCTACCGCCCGCCTCAAACCGGGCAGCCCCCGGTCAATAAGGTTCTGTCCCGCCACAGTCTGCCTGCTTCAATGGGTGCTTGGAGCTCAGGGTCATTGCCCGAAAGGTGGACTGATACACCGCACCAAACAACATGAAAAAAGGAAAGAAGGTACCAGCCCTTCGCTTTGCAAGCTGGAACGTCAGAACTATGTGTCCTGGCCTGTCGGAAGACCTTACACAAATCAACGATTCTCGGAAGACCACCATCATTAACAACGAGCTCAGTAGATTCAATGTGGACATTGCAGCACTTCAGGAGACTCGCCTCCCCGCGAGTGGCTCTCTAGCAGAGCAAGACTACACCTTCTTCTGGCAGGGCAGGGATCCTGAAGAACCAAGACAGCATGGAGTGGGCTTCGCCATCAGAAACTCCTTGCTCAGCATGATAGAGCCTCCCTCAAATGGCTCGGAACGCATACTGTCCATCCGACTGCTCACCACCTCTGGTCCAGTACACCTACTCAGCATCTATGCTCCAACACTCTGCTCCGCACCTGAAGCTAAAGACCAGTTCTATGAACAACTCCATAACATCATTAGCAGCATCCCCAACACCGAACACCTATTCCTGCTGGGGGACTTTAATGCCAGGGTTGGGGCCGACCATGACTCATGGCCCTCCTGCCTTGGGTGCTATGGCGTTGGAAGGATGAATGAGAACGGGCAGAGACTGCTTGAGTTGTGTACCTATCATAACCTCTGCATCACCAACTCGTTCTTTCACACTAAACCCTGTCACCAGGTTTCATGGAGGCACCCAAGATCACGTCGTTGGCACCAGCTAGACCTCATTGTCACAAGGCGAGCCGCCTTAAACAGTGTTCAAATCACACGCAGCTTCCACAGTGCGGACTGCGACACCGACCACTCCCTGGTGTGCAGCAAGGTTAGACTCAGACCAAAGAAGTTGCATCATTCCAAGCAGAAGGGCCACCCGCGCATCAACACGAGCAGAATTTCTCACCCACAGCTGTTACAAAAATTTCTAAATTCACTTGTAACAGCCCTTCAAAACACTCCCACAGGGGATGCTGAGACCAAGTGGGCCCACATCAGAGACGCCATCTATGAGTCAGCTTTGACCACCTACGGCAAAAGTGCGAAGAGAAATGCAGACTGGTTTCAATCTCATAATGAAGAGCTGGAACCTGTCATAGCCGCTAAGCGCATTGCACTTTTGAACTACAAGAAAGCCCCCAGCGATTTAACATCCGCAGCACTTAAAGCAGCCAGAAGTACTGCACAAAGAACAGCTAGGCGTTGCGCAAACGACTACTGGCAACACCTATGCAGTCATATTCAGCTGGCCTCAGACACTGGAAACATCAGAGGAATGTATGATGGCATGAAGAGAGCTCTTGGGCCAACCATCAAGAAGATCACCCCCCTCAAATCTAAATCGGGGGACATAATCACTGACCAAAGCAAACAGATGGACCGCTGGGTTGAGCACTACCTAGAACTGTACTCCAGGGAGAATGCTGTCACTGAGACTGCCCTCAATGCAGCCCAGCCTCTACCAGTCATGGATGAGCTGGACATACAGCCAACCAAATCGGAACTCAGTGATGCCATTGATTCCCTAGCCAGCGGAAAAGCCCCTGGGAAGGACAGCATTACCCCTGAAATAATCAAGAGTGCCAAGCCTGCTATACTCTCAACACTACATGAACTGCTATGCCTGTGCTGGGACGAGGGAGCAGTACCCCAGGACATGCGCGATGCCAACATCATCACCCTCTATAAAAACAAAGGTGACCGCGGTGACTGCAACAACTACCGTGGAATCTCCCTGCTCAGCATAGTGGGGAAAGTCTTTGCTCGAGTCGCTCTGAACAGGCTCCAGAAGCTGGCCGAGCGCGTCTACCCTGAGGCACAGTGTGGCTTTCGTGCAGAGAGATCGACTATTAACATGCTGTTCTCCCTTCGTCAGATACAGGAGAAATGCCGTGAACAACAGATGCCCCTCTACATTGCTTTCATTGATCTCACCAAAGCCTTTGACCTCGTCAGCAGACGTGGTCTCTTCAGACTACTAGAAAAGATCGGATGTCCACCAAAGCTACTAAGTATCATCACCTCATTCCATGACAATATGAAAGGCACAATTCAACATGGTGGCTCCTCATCAGAGCCCTTTCCTATCCTGAGTGGTGTGAAACAGGGCTGTGTTCTCGCACCCACACTTTTTGGGATTTTCTTCTCCCTGCTGCTTTCACATGCGTTCAAATCCTCTGAAGAAGGAATTTTCCTCCACACAAGATCAGGGGGCAGGTTGTTCAACCTTGCCCGTCTAAGAGCGAAGTCCAAAGTACGGAAAGTCCTCATCAGAGAACTCCTCTTTGCTGACGATGCTGCTTTAACATCTCACACTGAAGAATGCCTGCAGAGTCTCATCGACAGGTTTGCGTCTGCCTGCAATGAATTTGGCCTAACCATCAGCCTCAAGAAAACGAACATCATGGGGCAGGATGTCAGAAATGCTCCATCCATCAATATTGGCGACCACGCTCTGGAAGTGGTTCAAGAGTTCACCTACCTAGGCTCAACTATCACCAGTAACCTGTCTCTAGATGCAGAAATCAACAAGCGCATGGGTAAGGCTTCCACTGCTATGTCCAGACTGGCCAAGAGAGTGTGGGAAAATGGCGCACTGACACGGAACACAAAAGTCCGAGTGTATCAGGCCTGTGTCCTCAGTACCTTGCTCTACGGCAGCGAGGCCTGGACAACGTATGCCAACCAAGAGCGACGTCTCAATTCATTCCATCTTCGCTGCCTTCGGAGAATACTTGGCATCAGGTGGCAGGACTATATCTCCAACACAGAAGTCCTTGAAGCGGCCAACACCCCCAGCTTATACACACTACTGAGTCAGCGGCGCTTGAGATGGCTTGGCCATGTGAGCCGCATGGAAGATGGCAGGATCCCCAAAGACACATTGTACAGCGAGCTCGCCACTGGTATCAGACCCACCGGCCGTCCATGTCTCCGTTATAAAGACGTCTGCAAACGCGACATGAAATCGTGTGACATTGATCACAAGTCGTGGGAGTCAGTTGCCAGCATTCGCCAGAGCTGGCGGGCAGCCATAAAGACAGGGCTAAATTGTGGCGAGTCGAAGAGACTTAGTAGTTGGCAGGAAAAAAGACAGAGGCGCAAGGGGAGAGCCAACTGTGCAACAGCCCCAACAAACAAATTTCTCTGCAGCACCTGTGGAAGAGCCTGTCACTCCAGAATTGGCCTTTATAGCCACTCCAGGCGCTGCTTCACAAACCACTGACCACCTCCAGGCGCGTATCCATTGTCTCTCGAGATAAGGAGGCCCAAAAGAAATTCTCTAGAGTTTCGAAGAATGAGAGATGATCTCATTGAAGCCTATAAAGTACTTAAAGGGACAGACAGGGCAGTTGCAGGTAAGATGTTTCCCCTGTTTGGGGAGTCTAGAACCAGGGGACACAATTTCAAAATAAGGGGATAGCCACTTAGGACAGAGATGAGGTGAAGTTTCTTTACTCAGAGGGTTGTGAATCTTTGGAATTCTCAACCTCAGAGGCCTGTGGAGGCTCAGTCATTGAGTATGTTCAAAGCAGAGATTGACAGATTTCTAAATACAAATGACATAAGGGGATATGAGGATAGTGTGGGAAAAGGCACTGAAGTGGATGATCATCCATGATCGTATTGAATGGCGAAACAGGCTTGATGGGCTGAATAGCCTACTCCTGCTCCTATGTTCCTATCCCAGGCAGCGGAGGCGCTCAAGTTAAAGCCTCCATGTACATGGACGACATCACTGTCTTCTGGTCAGATCCGCTTTCTGTTCACAAGCTGAACACCTGTGACCAGTTCAAACTGGCCTTGGAAGCCAAAGTAAATCGCGGCAAGAGCGAGACCATGTTCTTTGGGAACTGGGCTGACCAATCCTTTGTCCCCTTCTCCGTCAGGTCAGACTACCTGGAGGTGCTGGGGATATGGTTCAGAGGGGCCAAAGCGGATGCCAAAAACTTGAAGTAGTGAGTAGCCATGGTAAAACAGAAACTGGGCATGTGGGAGCAGCATTCTCTCTCCATTGCAGATAAGAACCTGGTTATCAGGTGCAAGGCGCTCACGCTGTTACTGTAGGTGGCGCAGGTCTGGCCCATGCCCTTCTCCGGCGCCGTGGCGATCACCCGAGCCATCTTCCACTTTGTCTGGAGATCAAAAATGGACCATGCCCGCAGCGACACGATGTTGAAACCTCTAGTTAAAGGGGGAAAAAAACGTACCCAATGTCACCCTCATCCTGATGGCCACCTTTGCCTGCGGCTGCATCAAGCTGTGCGTAGAACCCCAGTACGCAAACACCAACAATACGTGCTGAGGTTCTATGTGTCCCCGGTGTTGCGAAGGATGGGTCTGGTCACATTGCCGCGGAATGCTCCAATCAGTTGGACCGTGCCGTACCACCTATCCTTGGTGGAAAAGTCAGTATATAAAAACACCTTTGACCACAAATCCATCAGGCAGCAGTCTGCACGGAATGTCCTCAAGGCCCTCCGGAAAAGGAGATGATGGATCCGGTTGGATGGTTCCCCGAGCAGACTGCCAAAGTCATTTGACAGAATACCTCATCGCCAGAACTTTCAAAGAAGCATCAAGACATAGCCTGGCTGGTGTGAGAAGGGCCCTCCCTGTCAGAGCCTTCCTGCGTGCCCAGAGTCTCACTGCCTCCGCACGCTGCCCTTGAGGTGGCTATGGCAGGGAAGTGACTGTCATCCATCTCCTTCTGGAATGTGCCTTTGCAACGCAGGTCTGCAAAGAGATGCAGTGGTTTGTGTTGAGGTTCATCCCGAGCAGCTCTGTAACACAGGTCTCTGTGCTCTATGGGCAGTTCCCAGGGACACTGACCGACATAAACATTAACTGTTGCTGGAGGACCATCAACCCGGTGAAAGACCCTCTTTGGTCTGCCTGAAACCTGCTGGTCTTCCAGTGGAAAGAGTTGTCCACGACCGAGTTTTGCAGACTGGCACATTCCAAGGTCCAGGACGATGTGCTGAGGGTCGCACTAAAGCTTGGGGCAGCCGCCACAAAGGCTCAATGGGGAAAGGCCACTCTGTAAGGTCCTCCCACCATAGTATACCGTGTAAAACCCCTCGGCTGTATGCACCAAAATATGGTTTTGCTTTGTAAGGCAAATGTACATTGCCTCTAAAATGGAATGGAAAGAGTTGTGAGGCAACTCATGTTCTGTATCGACAGAATTTGACCGCTAATGTACTTCCCAAAATGTCAAATTTCAACTGTTTTGTAATGTATTTTTCACAAATTTTTAATAAAGTATATTTTTCAGAAAAAAAATTTAGTTGCCACAATTACCTGGCAGGGGAGAAGTCTTGATCACGAAAGAGGCTTTCCTGGGTGGAGAGTAAGTTCCGGTTTGAGAGTGTGAAGATCTTCAATGACAATGGCAGATTGAGGGCGGCAGCGGCGACGACGACTATGTTTGAGCTCTGCTGGGGTTGGCCTAAGGCCAATGTAATGACTCAATGTTTTGAACTATGGCTGCTGCAAGTACCCGAGCTCCAGGCCAAGGGGTGCAATACTGTCAGGATGACAGTGAAGACTTCGGAGAAAGGCGCGCCCTTGGACCGCATCTTTTTTGTGAAGCTGGCCCTTTGAGTGGTGTGGTTTTGAAGCTGCGGACATCTTCTGCCTGCAGGACCTCCCCAGCGGTGGATATTTCGACGTGACATTTAAAAACGTTGCAGGATGCGCCAAACTCCTTCACATCTTCAAGGAGAGAGAAAGCCAGGCACCACTGTCGATCCTCACCGCCAAGCCTTTGTTTACTCTGCGAATGCAAAGGAACTGGGTGGTGACCATTCACATGTACAACCCCCATATCCCTGTGGTGGATGTGCTCACCTTCCTCAGCAGGTATGTTGAATAGGCTGGAAACAGCACGGAGGTCAAGGACCCCTTTGGGATCTGGACAAGCAAAAGGCAGGTCAGGGTGACCTTGAAGGTGGATGCCAATGGAGCCAACCTCCACCCTCTTTCCAGCTTTGCTATTGGAGGAAGTCAAGGTTATTTAGTGTATGCGGGACAGCCCAAAGTGTGCCGCACCTGCGGCAAAACTGGTCACTTGGCAGTCAACTGCCAGAACTTCAAATAGCAAGGGATAGGTGGAAATGTGCAGTAATCAGTTCAGCCATGAACTTATTGAATGGCGGAGCAGGCTGAAAGGGCCGAGTGGCCTACTACTGCTCCTAATTCGTATGTTGGTATTTGACAAAGGATTGCAAATAAAGCAAGTGCTGCAACCTGTGTGGGGAGGGCAGTCATCTTTACAAGGCCTGCCCAAAACGCTGTGCTACCTATGCGCAGGTCATTAAAGCAGAAGCAACAATCAGGGCTGCTGCAAAGGAGATTCGCACCCCACCCTCCACCAACACCGTCAGTGCACAAGATAATGGGAAAGGGGGCATGACATCCAAACAAAACATGAAGGACACTTCAGAAATTAGCCAAACCACTCAGCCTCCTCCAGAGAAAGCAGAATTGATGGGAGAGGAGGCAGCACCAGAACAAGGAGAGAAGCAAATTGTGAAAAGTAAAAATACAAAGAAGAAAACAGAAAAGGGGAAAGCCACCCTGCAAACAAGCAGCAAGAAGCGGCTGATGTCCCAGACAGACACCAGTGGCTGATCCTCCTCGGATAAGGAAGGGCAAGAAAGCCGCCATCAATAAAAAAAGTGGCAAAGCGCCAAGGTGGTAGAGGAGACAAAGGGCCCTCAGCTGAGCAACATTGGAAGCAGCAAAGGGCCCAGGGAACATCTGCTTCAGGATGCCAGAAGCAGCAACGCAACCAGCGACCCCCCCAGCTCCGTGAAACGGGGAGCAGCAGCAGCCTCGATGAGGAACAAAGTGGAACAATGGCACCACCTGAGCACAAGGCAACCCCCACCACCCCCCCCAACCCAGACGTCACCCAGATGGCACAACGCTCCTGTGGCAAAGCAGGACTGGTTTCTCAGCCTTGCAAAAGTGCAACAATCTGCAAACACCACAGGTATGCAGGAGCAAACCCTGGAGCTGGAACATGCATAGACTTTCAGACTGGTTAAAATCTTTAAAATGGTTTTAAAAAATTGCTTCTATTAATGTGGGGGTTAATGTGGGTTACCTGGCCAAAGTCAAAGCTGACCTGCTATTTCTGCGGGAGTGTGCGATACCGCACCTCAGCAATTACAGGCAATGCTCAAGGTGGTGGTCCCATGGGCCATTGATCTGGTCCGGGGAAATGATTTCCGTTCCTCTGGCCTAGCTATTCTGCTGCAGGGAGGCAACTTCACCATCTCCAAAGTTAAGGAGGTGGTGGGCAGTCGCCTCCTCACAGCAGACATAACGTACAACAATGCTCTGCTCCGGTTAATTAGTGTGTACGCCCCAGCCCAAACAGCGAGCAGCTGATAGTCCTCCAGTAGCTCCCACTGCTGCTGGTGACGTCCATTATAGGCGGTGACTTGAACTGCATCATCGATGTAGCTGGACAATCCGGCAGAGACATCAGCAAACTGGACGCCACGTCCAGAGTCCTAATGGAAAAAGTAAAAGATGCCAAGCTGCATGACGTCTTCAGCAACCCTGCAGACAGAGCGCAGCATAGATACACCTGGTCAAGACCAGACGGGTCCGTCCGTTCCAGGGTTCACTTCCTGTTTGTATCCTGTGCATTCATGGTCAGATCCACCAACATCAAGCCGGTGTTCTTCTCTGATCACTACTTCCTACTGGCCAACTGTCACTTACAAGACGACCAGCGGGTTGGCAGGGGGACATGGAAGTTGAATGTAAAACTGCTGACCACAGAGAACATTGAGGAACTCAAAAGGGATTACAAAGGTTGGAGAACCGTGAAACCGCTCTTGGAGTCTCCGGTGCACCAGTGGGAGGTAATCAAGGTGAACATCAAGAGGTTCTTCATCGTCAAAGGTGTTCAGAGAGAGACAGAGAGAGAGAGAGAGAGAGAGAGAGATACGTCCAGAAAATAATGCAGAATCCGCTCCTGATGCAGTCGATGGGGGTCAAGGCCAAGGAGGATCTCCAAGAAGTGAAGAGCTAACAGGCCTCACTCTTTGCCACAGAGGCCTCCAAGATCATCTTCCGGTCCAGAGTCCATTCCGCTGAGTAGGATGAGATATGCTCGCGTTTCTTATTTCAAAAGGTGCAGAGAGAGAGCTCTGTGATCAGCAGCCTGAAGGAAGAGGACAGCCTGGTAATGTCATAGCAGTCTGACATACTAAGGATCAGCAAATCCTTTTATTTGGTGAAGCCCACGGACAGCACAGCCTCCTAGTCGTTCCTGTCATGCATCACAGAGGTCTTAGATGACAGTCTGCGAGACAGTCTGGACAAACTTCTAACTCTGGACGAGCTGACAAAGGCCGTCAGGTCCTTTGAGACAAGTAAAACTCCCAGAAGTGAAGGCTTACCGGTGGAATTGTATTCAACTCTGTGGGACAGGATCAGCCCAGACCTGCTGGAAGTGTAAAGAGTATGCTTCTGGCCGGCAGCAAGTTGGAATCCATGAGGAAAGGCATCATCACCCTCATCTAGAAGCGGAAGGGGGAAGAGGGAGGAAATCAGAAATTGGCAGCCTATCGCACTGCTTAATGTGGACTACAAAATTCTGTCCAAAGTCATCGCCAGTCGGGTCAAGTTTGCTCAGGAGTTGGCGATTCACACTGATCAGACCTGTACTGTACCCGGCAAGAAGATCTCAGATAGCCTTTTGCTACTTAGGGATACGATCGCCTATGTGCAGGACAGGGGGATGGACGCCTGCCTCAGGAGAAGGCTTTTGACAAGATATCACCGACATGATGGACGTGTTCTCCAAAATGGGATTTGGGGAGGGAATCCACAATTGGATTCAACTGTTCTACACAAACATTCGTAGCACAGTCTCAATCAATGGGTGGAAATCAAAGTTTTCCGATCAAATCTGGAGTCAGACAGGGATGTCCTCTCTCCCCTGGTCTTGTTTGTTTGCTGAATCGAACCTGCTACTGAGTCCATCAGGAAGGATGCGGGCATAAGAAGGGTGACAATCCCAGGCAGCAGAGACGCGCAGGTGAAAGCCTCCCTGTAAATGGACGACGTCGCCGTCTTCTGCTCGGATCTGCTCCATCCAGTTGGACCGTGCCGTAGCTCCCATCCTTCGTGGAAACGTTTGTGGAGAAAAACACCTACCACAACTCCATCAGGCAGTGGTCTGCACGTAATGTCCTCAATGCCGTGCGGGAAAAGGAGATGATGGATCCTGTCGGATGGTTACCCGAGCAGACCGACAAAGTCATTTGGCAGAATGCCTCATCACCAGAACTTTCAAACAAGCATCAAGATGTAGCTTGCTTGGTGATGAGAAGGGCGCTCCCCGTCAGATCCTTCCTGCACGCTGCCCTCGAGGTGGCTGTGGTGGGGAAGAGCCCGTCATCCACCTCCTTCTGGAATGTGCCTTTGCAAAGCAGGTGTGGAAAGAAATGCAGTGGTTTTTGTCAAGGTTCATCCCGAGCACCTCCGTAACACAGGACTCGGTGCTGTACGGGCTGTTCCCAGGACGCTCACCGAGATAAACATCTGGAGGACCATCAACTTCGTCAAAGATGCTCTTTGGTCTTCCCGAAACCTGCTGGTCTTGCAGTGCAAAGATTTGTCCATGACCGAGTGCTGTAGACTGGCACATTCCAAGGTCCAGGACAATATGCTGAGGGTCACACTAAAGCTTGGGGCAACCGCCGCAAAAGCTCAATGGGAATGGCCACTGTGTAAAGTTCTCCCGCCATAGTATACCGAGGGGCTGGAACCCGTGTAAAACCCCTTGGCTGTATGCACCAAAAATGTTTTTGCTATGTAATGCAAATGTACATTGCATATAAAATGGAATGGCAAGAGTTGTGAGGCAGCTCATGTTCTGTATCGAAGGAATCTGATCTCTATTGTACTTTCCAAAATGTCAAATTCCAACTGTTTTGTAATCTATTTTTTACAAATTTTTATGAATAAAGTATATTTTAGAAAAACAAGATTTTAGTTGCTACGATTATGACTTTGAAAATGCAATTCCTCAACTAGCACAAATCTAAAGATAAACTGAATTTGCAGATATTCTTCTTCAAACTTAATAGGTTTTACTTTAAATGCTGAAGTTTCATCCACCTATAACATGTCTCAACCCAATCCCCAATTACACAGCACAATCCTAATGAGAATGAGGGAAAGTTACATTTGGTCATAACCATATCATTAAAATGCATTATAATGTTACAATGAACCCCTAGCATTGTTTTCAATAAGACCGCCTAAGGCTCGCCTTAAAATTCAACTGGTGCAGACTGGACAGAATTCTTGTAAGCTGAATATCTGGCCTGTTCTTTGACCGCTGTGATATTAGTTGGAAATTTCCTCTATTATGTCAAAGTTTCTGTATTATTTAAGAATGGCAATTTACTCAACATTTTAACCACAAATCACAAGCTCCATGAGGACAACCATAAATGTTCATCTTTTTTGCTTTTGTTATCCAATTTATCTAAGTCATCCAAAATATCAAGACATATTCTGGAGGGAAGGAAATACAAGTTATCTTTACTACACCTGCTGGAAATTACCTGTACAGATACTGGATGAGGACATAACTGCTGTTATGCCTCTCCATGGTTAAGTAACTAGCTGATGTTCACTATATAAGCTTACATAAGAATAAATATTTTGGCAAGTTAGTAGGGAACTGGTAATGTGGTGCTCATGGGGCTGTGGAGGTAGTGTGCCAGAGTACCTACTTATGAGGAATCTGGCCCATTACCAATGCATTTTGGAAAATAGGGAAATGTCTGTGAATAAGGTGCTTTATATGTCATGCATCTGTGAAAATTGAAGGCTAATATCTCTACCTAACTTACTGTCTTCAGGAGAGGAGCAGAGAAAATATGATAAGCATTTTGCTTTAAAACTGTGATAATATCCTTTTGAAATTTTTGGTTAAAACGGCAGTATTGTTTATATGATATAAAGCCAAATTTTGTTTCTGTTAGCAAATACTGAACAATACAAATTCATATTATTGACAGTGAAATTGCAGAATTAAAAAATGTTTCTCCATTTTCTTCCAAGCAGTCACACAAAGCATGCTTGGCTGAAACATAACAGAGTTGCTTTAGACCAGATTTTCCTTCCTTTCCCAGTCCATCCCACTTAGACCAACAAACTTACCCTTAGGTAATCCTGTGCACAAAACACATGAAATTTAAATTCAGGTCTACTGGTCAAGAGCCCAGCGTTTCACTAGAGTAGCTGTTGGGTTGCCTTGAAGATTATATGGATGTCAGATCAAATAAATCATATGTCATCTGTTATTTTTCTAAATTACAGCCTTGCTGGATACTGCATAAAATACTATATATAAAACAAGTCCTTCCTTTTGTCAGAGCATCATCTCTCAACAGAACCTTTTATTCCTTCAATGTTTTTCTTCTAAAACACTGCTGCATTATCATTCTGTCAAATAAATCTACTTCTCATACCTTGAACCACAACTTGGCTGCCTGGAACAAAGAACTGTTGTGTCCCATCACTTGACTGTGTAGCATATTGCACAATGGTTGCCCCAGGCTGAGGCGCTCCAGCATTTGTCATTGTAAGTGTCTGTAGTCCCTGCACACCGTCAGCTCCTGGATTTGCAATCTGGATAGTTCCACCTTGAGCGATGGCAACTAAAAAGAACAAATCAAAGTAAATAAGTGAAAATGCCACACAAGGTACAGAACTTTTTTTTAAATTATCTTTGATGACATGGAAGAGAAATTGCAAAAAGAAACTGCCTTGACAAACTGAAATACTGAACTACATTGATTAACTTCAAAATGATCATAAAATCGAAGATGCTTTCAGAAAATATTTTTTAAAAATTCATATTGTGCTTCTCACTAAGGAAGGAATATGCTACAAGGACAACCTTTCATTTCAGCAATGCAGAATTAACGACAACCAGAGGCTTATTTGTGCCCCTATTTTAGTTTAGAAGTGAAACTAAAATGTTTACGAGATAAAGGTTTAACACTGAAATAGATTAAAAGGTTCAAACTGTGAATGTTTATACATATTAAAAATCACCAAAGAGACCGTGATTATTGATAGCAGATTTTATTTTGTTTAAGGACACCAGATGATTGACGTTAAAAGGTCAATGAAAGCATGAAGAACCAGATAGAATCTGACCAGTCAGACGAACATAGTTTAGGAAGCAAGCCAGTGATCAGCTAGCCAACTAAGAGGTGGAGCTAACCACATGATTAACTCTTCTGGTATTAAAAATATCAATTTGGAAAAAAATTTGAGAGTCTGAAATAACATAGAAAACATACTTTATTTGTAAGTTTGAGCAGTAGATTGCTGCATTCCATACCATGTTCTAGTTTTCTTTTTAAAGTTTTACCCCCCATTTTCTCCCTTCCTGAACTTTTGTAGCAGTATAGTGCTACTGACATTTACAGTTCCCCAAAACTCTTACAAATATGAGCCTAGACAGCAAAAGTCAGTAGATTACGACCAAGGAAAGCATAGAGCCCTGGCATTGTGTCAGCTGACTCGCACACACAAACTCTCCAGCAGGACACTGAACAGCAATCTGATTTTACCCCTCAATTGGCCAGGGCTTTGAACAGATTGTCCCTGAATTCAACTCATTATGCACAGAGCAAGACATAAGTACAGAAACTTTCTGTACTGTATGCCTTTTCACCCATTTAGATGATAGGAGGAGCTCCTAAATTCTCTAATTCCGACTAGATAATTTTAATCTATTAATATGCCTTGCTAATGCTGATGAAAAATTATATATTGTATCACTGTAAAATAGATAAGAAATAATATTAAGTAACTATTTAAGATCACCAATGCAAGCATCAGTACATCAATAAATATGTTAAGGTAAAAAGATAGTACATACTGTATTGGCCAGTACTTGTCTGGTAGATAGATGTTGGTACTGCCATTGTAGTGATAGCAGCTGTTGCTCCCTCTTCCTCAGATTTTTCTTCATCAATCTTTGGAACACCAGGTGCATCAGAAGATAATTCATTTAGGATTTTTCTGAAATAATATTATCCAAGTTCAGCTAATTGTGATATAAAGACTGTCACAAATGTGATTTTACTAATTTTTTAATCATAAAACCTGGCTCTTTTACAATATCTTCTATATACAATTCCACAGAATGAGAAGCTAAAACTAATTACCAAACGTACAGTCCACCAAATAAATAAGGGGTTAACCCACAGATTCCCAATATTTAATTGAGGGAGCAACTAGGAATTACACATTGAAAAATAAATCCCAAATTGTCTTGTTACCATCTAATTGTTCAGAGATTAAGAGAATTTTATCCACAAAATAAAAGTACTTTCAGAAAACAATTGCATCTAGAGGTTTCCATATGCACAATTGTTTTCATAACCATGTTTCGAACCAGCAGCTGTGAAAAATCTACATAAAATAAAGTGTATCGAGTCAGAACTAAACCAACTGGGCCCCGACGTCTATGTTGCTGGAAACCTCAGGAGAGGGCCATGTGAGATTGTCTACTGGCATTTTTGGGTTATAATATTTCAGCCTCATCTCTTGCACTTAAGTGCTGGCCTCCACTACAATTGAGAACGGGAATGTTGATGGAGTCTCCACTTCCCTTAATTGCCCAATTGTCTGCCAGTATTCTCAACTGGATGTAGCATGATTACAGAAGTTTACTGGGAAAGAAGACTGTCAAAAAAATAAATGGCCACCACTACCAGCCCAAATGCATCCTTACAGTTAAATAACACAACATTATGAATTTGATTTCTTTTGTTGCATACACACCACAGTTGGGGCAGAATTTTTTTGAAATTATTTTGAACAACTTTATTCCAACAAAGAAGCTATTTCAGTATTGCTGAAAACAGACATTTTATCGAAGCTTTTCGTCTTGCACTCATCAAGACAATCCGCAAGAATACCAATGTAAGGGAAGCAACAAATGAATACTATATGAGAAGAGAGTGCTGATTGGTTGGCAAGTGAACTCTGATTGATAGAGACATTGTCATGGAGAATGCACCAGTTTATGGGGACTGACAGTTAACTGCCATGCTTTGTTTGAAATTTAAACCAGGCAGCTTGACTCTGATTAGTCCAGGCATTGCCCTGAGGAATGAACCAGCGAATGGCTGTCATTTACTTTGTTTAGCTGAAATAGGTGCAATGTGTGTAGATGTTGTTTCTGTCTGCAAAAAAAGGACCCTGTGTATTAATACAGAGAAGCCATCTGAACAGTTTATGAATATAAATTACAGATCTCAGAATTACCTCAGTATCTAAAACATTACTCTATCAATGATCTTCCTTCCACCGTAGACTCACATAGGGGGCTGATCTCTGATGAATACACAGCGTTCATCACCATTCGCAATTCCTTGAATAATCAAGCAGTCCATGCCGGCATGCAGCAAGACCTGGACATCATCCAGGCTTGGACTGATAACAACAATTAACATAGTAAAACATCCCAAAGGCACTTCACAGGAGCATTATCAAACAAAAATTGACACTGAGCCACATTAGGAGATACATGAACAGGTGAAGAAGAGCTTAGTCAAAGAGGAAGGTTTTAAGGAGCTTTTTAAAGGAGGGCAGAGAGGTGGAGAAGTTTAGGGAAGGAATTCCATACTAGGCAGCTGAAGGCACGGCTGCCAATGGTAGAGTTTTGAAAAAGGGGATGTGCAAGAGGCTGTAATTGGAGAAGCACAGAGATCATGGAGGGTTGCAGGGCTTGAGGAGGTTGCAGAGTTAGGGAGAGATGTGGGCATGGGGTGGGGAAGTGGGGTGGAAATATGAAAACAAGGATAAGAATTTTAAAATCGTGGTGTAGCTTAACCGAAAGACACGAAAATGTCTGCGAGCATAGGAGTGATAAATGAACAGAATGGTGCGAGTTAGGATACGTGCAGAGATTTGGATGAGCTCAAGTTTATGGAGGGTGCAAAGTGGCTAGGAGAGCTTTGGAATAGTTCTTAAAGTTGGAAAGTAACACCCTTGCCACACAAGTGCTGGGCCATGGCCATCTCCAACAAAAGGCAGCCTAAACCTTCTTTACTGCATTATTATCACCGAATCATTCACCATCAATATCTTGGAGGTTACCATTGACAAGGAACTAAACTAGACCAGCCACATAAATGCCACGGCTACTACAACAGCTCAGAGCCTGAGTATTCTTAGCAGTAAGTATTTCACTTTCTGACTTCCCAAAATATCACTGCCACTTACAAGGCACAAGTCAGGAATGTGACTAAATACTGTCCACTTGACGGGATGGAGGCAGCTGCAACACAAAAGCTTGACACTATCCAGGATAAACCAGTTCATTTGATCAGCACCTCATCCACAAGTCTAAACTAATCCATCCCCAGCGTACCATCATTGCAGTGTGTACAATACAGGATGCACTGCTGTAACTTACCAATCCTACTTCAGCAGCACCTCCAAAACTGCAACCCCGACAATCAAGATAGACAAGGGCAGCAGATGCAATGGGAATACCATCACCTCATAGGTACAGTCCAAGTCATCCACTATCGTGACATGGCCATAGAATGCTGCTCTCCCTTCATTGCTGGGTCAGAATCTTGAAACATTTTGTGTAACAGCATTGTGGAAGCACTTTCACCTCATCGACTGCAACAGTTCAAGGTGGCCCAGTGCTGGCCTTGCCAACAACGCCCACATCCCAAAGCTAATTATTTTTTTCATGAATTTAGAACAGAACAGACTACAGCATAAACAAAAGCTGCACTACACCCTTAATGTAGAAATACAACTCTGAAGGTAATCCTCATAATAGTTTGAATAATCCACAGGCTATTCTTGATTACAATTTACATGCAAACGTTCAGTATTACTCGAACACCTGCAAGTTAAGTTCAACAGGCATCACTTTACAGTGACCAGACATAATTTTTATATTCTCATGAAACAGATTCATGATCTCCCTATTTTAGAATTCATTCAGAAAACATCAGTTGTAGCTTCACACCTCATGTAATGCAGATGAATCTCCTCTCGTCCTAGTCTAGTCCTGAAACACTGCAGACTGACTGTTGAGAATCTCTAATGTGGTTCAAACGATCAATTGTTTAACATCACCATTGTACACTGAAAGGTATTGTGAGGTCATCCAGAACATTTGCATGTACAACCCACCACATTACTTACTCCCTTTTAGCTAAGGGCATGACCCAATTTTCTCTTCCCCTCTCATTCATTTCAATGAACCTGGAGCATTTGTTTAAAGATAAAATGAAATATAACATATTATTTTTCTACATAATTCAATTTTTAAGCCAGAATTAATTGTGGGAGAAGGTGGTTTTTTTCTTATTCTTAGCTGTGTGAGACTCTGGCAATGTCATCATTATTGCAATTCCTTACTTGTCCTTGAGAAGGTATTGGTGAGCCACCTCCTTGAACTGCTGCTGTCCATGCCATGAAGGAACTCCTACAGTGCTATTCAGGATGGAGTTCCAGAATTTTGACCCAGCAACGATGAGGAATGGCATTATATTTCCAAGTGAGAATGGTGTGTGACATACAGAGGAACTTGAAGGTGGTGGTGCTCAGATGTGCCTGCTGCCCATGTCCAACTAGGTGCTAGAGGTCCTGGGTTTGGGAGGTACAGTTGAAGCAGCCTTGTCAAGTTGTTGCAGTGCATCTTGCAGATGGGTGCACACTGTAGCCACGGTGCACTAGTGGTGGAGGAAGTGAATGTTTAAGGTGGTGCATGGGGTGTCAATCAGGTAAGCTTCTTTGCCCTGGATGATGTTGAGCTTCTTGGAATCCTGGAACTCCCTGCCTTGATAGCACTGTGGGTGTAGCTACACCCAGATAGACTGTAGCAGTTCAAGAAGGCAGCTCACCACCACCTTCACAATGGCAATTATGGATGAGCAAAATAGCCAGCCTTGAGAGTGATGCCTACATCCCATGAAACAAATGAAAATAAAATTACAGCCTTGGTCCAAACGTGAACAAAAGAGCTGAATTCCAGAGGTGAGGTGAGGGTGACTGTGTCCTTAATATCAAGGCAAATTTGACTGTATGTGGCATCAGGGAGTCTTAATAAAATTGAAATCAATGGGAATTAGGAAGAAAACTTTCCGCTGATTGGTCATGCCTAGCACAAAGGAGGCCTATCTTCTCTACCTCAGGGCAGTGTTCTAGGCCCAACCATCTCAGCTCCTCCATCATAAGGTCAGAATTGGGGATGGTCGCTGATAATTGCAGTGTTCGGTACCATTCACAACTCCTCAAATAATGAAGCAGACCATGCGTACGTGCAGCAAGACCTGGACAACATTCAAGCTTAGGCTGATAAGTGGCAAATAACATTTGCACCAGGCAATGGCCATCTCCAACAATGACTTGTTACAATTGTCCAATTTCCCCCATCAACATCCTGGAGACCACCATTGACCAGAAACCTAACTGGACCAGCCACATAAATACTGTGGCGACAAGAGCAGGTGAAAGGTTGGGTTTTCTGTGGTGAGAGACTCACCACCTGCCTCTCCAAAGCCTGTCCATATTCTACAAGACACAAGTCAGGAATGTGATGGAATATTTTCCACTTGCCTGGATGAGGGCAGCTCCAACAAACCTCCAGAAGCTCAACATCATCCAGGACAAAGAAGCTTACCTGATTGACACCCCATGCACCACCTTAAACATTCACTTCCTCCACCACTAGTGCACCGTGGCTGCAGTGCGCACCATCTGCAAGATGCAGTGCAACAACTTGACAAGGCTGCTTCAACAGTACCTCCCAAACCCAGGACCTCTAGCACCTAGTAGGGCAAGGGCAGCAGGCACATCTGAGCACCACCACCTCCAAGTTCCCCTCTGTGTCACACACCATTCTCACTTGGAAATCTATTGCCATTCTTCATCGTTGCTGAGTCAAAATTCTGGAACTCCTTCCTGAACAGCACTGTAGGGGTTCCTTCACGGCATGGACAGCAGCAGTTCAAGGAGGTGGCTCACCAATACCTTCTCAAGGACAATTAGGGAACTGTAATAATACAGCGACAGTGAAGAAATGGAGATATAGTTCCAAGTCAGGATAATGTGCGACTTGGAGGGGAACTGGCAGATGGTGATGTTCCCACACAACTGCCACCCTTGTCTTTCTAGGTGGAAAAGGTCGTGGGTTTGGAAGGTGTTGTCGAAGGAGGTGTGGTGAGTTGCTGCAGTGCATCTTGCGTATTGTACACACTGCTGTCACTATGCATTGGTGGTGGAGGGTGTGAATGTTTAAGGTGGTGAATTGGGTGCCAATCAAGGGGACTGCTTTGTCCTGGATGGTGTCAAGCTTTCTGAGCATTGTTGGAGCTGCACTCATCCAGGCAAGTGCAGGGTATTCCATCATGCTCCTGAATTCTGCCTTCAAGATGGTCGACAGGCTTTGCGGAGTCACAAGGTCAGATACTCGCCACAGAATTCCCAGTCTCTGACCTGCTCTAGTAGCCACAGTAGTTACGTGCCTGGTCCAGTTCATTTTCTGGTCAATGGTAACCCCCAGGATGTTGATAGTGAGGGATTCAGCAATGGTAATGCCATTGAGTGCCATGGGGAGACGGTTAGATTCTCTCTGATTGGAGATCGGCATTGCCTGGCACTTGTGTGGTGTGTAAGTTCCTTGCCACTTATCAACCCAAGCCTGAATGTTTGGCTCCAGGTGTTCATAGCAGAACCCAACCCGAGCAGGCTGTTGATGAGTAATTACCTCTTGACAGCAGTGTTGAGAACCCCTTCAATCACTTTGCTGATATTGAAAGTAGATAGACAGGGCAGTAATTGACCGATTTAGTTTTGTCCTGCCTTTTGACAGGACTTAGCTGAGCAATTTATTGGGTAAGTGTCAATATTGCAGCTGTACTGGAATAGCCTGGCCAGAGGCTTTACTAGTTCTAGATTACAAATCTTCAGCTCTACAGCTGGGATACTTTTGGAGGCCATAGCCTTTACTGTATCCAGTGCACTCTGCCCCTTCTTCATATCACGTGGAATGAATTGAATAGAATTAATGGATATTTTTCGGGCTGGAGGAAGGTTTGTAGTGGAGTTCCCCAGGGATCAGTTTTGGGACCCTTGCTTTTGCTGATATATATTAATGACCTAGACCTTGGTGTACAGGGCACAATTTCAAAGTTTGCAGATGATGTGAAACTTGGAAGCATTGTGAACAGTGAGGAGGATAGTGTAGAACTTCAAAAGGACATAAACAAGTTGGCGGAATGGGCAGACGAAGTTCAATGCAGAGAAATGTGAAGTGATTCATTTTGGTAGGAAGAATACGGAGAGACAATATCGAATAAAGGGTACAATTCTAAAGGGGGTGCAAGAGCAGAGGGGCCTAGATGTATATGTACATAAGTCATTGAAGGTGGCAGGACAGGTTGAGAGAGGGATTAATAAAGTGTACAGTATCCTGCGTTTTATTAATAGGGGCATAGAGCACAAGAGCAAGGAACTTGTATAAGACACTAGTTCGACCTCAGCTGGAGTATTGTATCCAATTCTGAGCGCCGCACTTGAGGAAAGACGTGAAGGCATTGGAGAGAGTAGAGAAAAGATTCACGAGGATAGTTCCAGGGATGAAGAATTTCAGTTATGAAGCTAGATTGAAGAAATTAGGACTGTTTTCCTTGAAGAGAAGGCTGAGAGGTAATTGGTTAGAGGTATTCAAAATCATGAGGGGTCTGGACAAAGTAGATAGAGAGAAACTGTTCCCACTCATGAAAGGATCGAGAACAAGAGGGCACAGATTTAAAGTATTTGGTAAGAGAAGCAAAAGTGACATGAGGAAAAACTTTTTCATGCAGCGAGTGGTTCAGGTCTGAGAATATGGTGGAGGTAGGGTCAAAAGGGAATTAAACTGTTATATGAAAAGTAAGACTGTGCAGGGTTTTGGGGACAAGGCAGGGGAATGGAACTGAGGTAGTTGCTCTTTCAGAGAGCCGGTGCAGACACGATGGGCTGAATGGCCTCCTCCTGCACTGTAACATTCTGTGATTGGCTGAAGTCTTGCTTCGATGATGGTCAGAACCTCAGGAGGAGTCAGAGATGGATCACCCATGTAGCATTTCTGGTTGAAGATGGTTGCAAATGCTTCAGCCTTGTCGTTTGCACTCAAGCACTCGTCTCTGCCATCATTAAGGATGGGATGTTCATGGAATTTCCCACTCCTCCCATTAGACGTTTAGTTGTCCATCACTGTTCATGTCTGGATGTGGCACAATTGTGGACCTTTGATCTGATCTGTTAGTTGCGGGATCTCTTAGCTCATTCGATAGCATGCTGCTTCCACTGTTTAGTAGGCATGTAGTCCTATGCTGTAGCTTCACTAGGTTGGCACCTAATTTGTAGGTACATCTGGTGCTCCTTCTGGCCTGTTCTTCTACACTCCGCAACGAACGAAGGTTGATCCCCTGGCTTAATGGTAATAGTAGAGTGAGGGATAGGCCAGGCATGAGGTTACAGATTGTGGTGGAATATAATTCTGTTGCCAATGGTGGCCCACAGCACCTCATGGATGCCATTTTTAACCATTAGATTTGTTCTGAATCTACACCATTTCACACAGTGGTACTGCCACACAAGCGATAATGTCCTCAGTGTGAAGATCGGACTTCGTTGCCACAAGGATTGTACAGTGGTCACTCCTACCACTACTGGCATGGACAAATGCATCTGTGACATGAGGATGACATCAAGTAGTTTTTCCTTCACGTTGGTTCTCTCATCACCTGCCACAAGCTCATTCTGGCAGTGGCGTCTTCAGGACTCAGCCAGTTCGGTCAGTCGTGGTGTCTCTGAGCACTCTTGGTAATGGGCATTTAAGTCCCCCACCCAGAGTATATTCCTGTGTCAAAACTGTAAATCAACCATTGACCTTTATTTTTATATATTAGTGGACTGCCTATGGCATTGATTTTGGTTAGTTAGAGGTTAGGAGAGATATTGTTCATGGTGAGTTCGAGGGTAGAGAGGGGAAAGCGTTAGGCCCAATTAGGGGTACGGTGCATGAGTTGGTAAATTTAAGGATCTGAAGTGGAAGGACCTTTTTTTTTAAAACATTAATATATAAACTTTTGTGATATGCCATGGTGTTGCTAATTTTAAGTTGCAGAATATGATCTGTGTCTTGCGTGTCTCTGATTCCCTATCTTTCATCTTCTATTTTTCTGCATCTCTGTTTTTTCTAGTTGCCTGTGTGTCCTCTGTTGCTTCTTTTTTTGTTCTTGTTATGCAGTTCCATGTGTCCTGCTCTTTTCTCTTTAATCCATTGTCTTTTCTCCCTCTCTTTTGTCGTGGGAGGTGCAAGCACCAACTCGTGGGAGTTCTGAATAGCTGTTGGTAAGGATGCCTGATCAGGGTTGTAGGTACATTGGTATATGGGAATGAACTGGCCAAGACTAGTTTTAGGGTGATGGATCATAATGCAGAGGACAATGGCAGAAGGAAAACATAAAGTTGGAGGAGCCACTTGCACAGCTATACTTGTACATTTGTAGTCATGACACAATCAGTCCAATACACAACTGACTGCTATTGGTCCAAGCTGCTAAATTTAAAAAAAAATTCAATTTTAATCATTGGTCCCAATGTGGCTTAAACACTCCTATATTGAATAGTAAATCCTCGAGCCTACCATCAGTAATGTCTGAGGAGAATTACTCGTTAATAATTAACTACAGAAGAACAAGTAAATTCCTGAATTAATGGAATAGCAGGCACAACAACAAAAATTTTTGAGCAGCAGCCATCAATGGAATTAATAAATGAATACAGCAGCATGCACAAAAACAATAAATAAATTAATTTACCACCAGGTCCACTGAATTAATAACTAGCAAAAAAACATAGTCAATGTTCATCAGAGCTTCCCCAATTGCCTGAAAAGCTTTCATTTTTTTTATAATGGGAAATGGGAAAAGAGAAAAAAAATCAAATTACCATGAGAGAAATAGGATTTCTCAGCTTCACAATTTTGAAGTAATTAATAAATGTTAAAGTTTAGTCCAACTTGTATTCAAATCATAAAAAATTAAAAACAGACACAATTTAACTTTTTTTTTTAAAGTAAAGTAGCAGCAAATTGGAAACAAAGGGAATGTCTCATGCAAAAGTGGGACAATTGGCTAGAAAACTGCTGGTGAATACCCACTAAGCAATTATGCAAATATTCAGTTAGGAGCCCCTACTCACTTCAAAAAGTGGACTAAACACTTGGAATGCCTGAACCAAATTAAAACATTTAAAATTACAACAACATGATTGAATTTATTAATTGAACTGTCTTTTGTGTGTTTTAATGCCTTCAATCAAGTTTTACTTGAAGACCTGAGCCTCTCCAAAAAACCTGGGCTTGGATTTATATTTTCCAGAGCCCGCAGGTCCGACAGTCTTTTGCACTGTGCAAAATTATCAGGATGCATTATAAGCACTTTGTAAGCCCAACTTTGTAAAGCTAAAGGACAAATTTAAAAAGCTTGGTGTAGGTAAGGTTTATCATCAATGTTTGTTAAAATGAAAGCTGTGTCCCAGAAGAGATGAATGTGCTGAGGGTGGAAGTGAGGTCTGAAAGTCTAAGTGTTACCATTGCCACAAGGATGGACACCTTTGTGCAGAATGCTGGAAGTTGCAGGGTAAACCCATGGGATTTTTTGGCATGCACAAGGCCAATGCAGAAAAAGGGGCCCTGACTGGGAGTACGACAGATCAGGCTTTAGCTCTGACTGCAGCTGTAAGACCAAGTACAAAAATCCCGCTGTGAGTGCAGGGGATGCGACCAAGATACCAGAGGGTTAAAAGGAATGCTTGCCAAAAGGAAAAGTAACTCCTATTCCCTCAAGTTTTTTTAAATTCATTCATGGGATGTTGGCATTGTTGGCTAGGCCAGCATTTCCTGCCCATCCCTAATTGCCCTTGAGAAGGTGGTGGTGAGCTGCCTTCTTGAACCACTGTAGTCCATGGGAGGTAGGTACACCCACAGTGCTGTTAGGAAGGGAGTTCCAGGATTTTGACCCAGGGACAGTGAAGGAACAGCAATATAGTTCCAAGTCAGGATGGGATGTGACTTAGAAGGGAACTTGCAGGTGGTGGTGTTCTCATGCATTTGTTGCCCTTGACCTTCTAGTTGGTAGAGGTTGCGGGTTTGGAAGGTGCTGTCTAAGGATCCTTGGTGCATTGCTGCAGTGCATCTTGTAGATGGTACACACTGCTGTCACTGTGCGTCAGTGGTGGAGGGAGTGAATGTTTGTGGATGGGGTGCCAATCAAGTGGGCTGCTTTGTCCTGGATGGTGTCGAGCTTCTTGAGTGTTGTTGGAGCTGCACCCATCCAGGCAAGTGGAGAGCATTCCATCACACTCCTAACTTGTGCCTTGTAGATGGTGGACAGGCTTTGGGGAGTCAGGAGGTGAGTTACTTGCCGCAGGATTCCTAGCCTCTGACCTGCTCTTGAAGCCACAGTATTTATATGGCTACTCCAGTTCAGTTTCTGGTCAATGGTAGCCCCCAGGATGTTGATTTTGGGGGATTCAGCAATGGTAATGCCATTGAATGTCATGGGGCGATGGTAAGATTCTCTCTTGTTGGAGATGGTCATTGCCTGGCACTTGTGTGGCACAAATGTGACTTGCCACTTATCAGCCCAAGAGTGGATATTTTCCAGGTCTTGCTGCATTTCTACATGGACTGCTTCAGTAACTGAGGAGTCGCGAATGGTGCTGAACATTGTGCAATCATCAGCGGATATCCCCACTTCTGACCTTATGATTGAAGGAAGGTCATTGATGAAGCAGCTGAAGATGGTTGGGCCTAGGACACTACCCTGAGGAACTCCTGCAGTGATGTCCTGGAGCTCAGATGATTGACCTCCAACAACCACAACCATTTTCCTTTGCGTTAGGTATGACTCCAACCAGCGGAGAGTTTTCCCCCCGATTCCCATTGACTTCAGTTTTGCTAGGGCTCCTTGATGCCATACTCGGTCAAATGCTGCCTTGATGTCAAGGGCAGTCACTCTCACCTCTTGAGTTCAGCTCTTTTGTCCATGTTTGAACCAAGGCTGTAATGAGGTCAGGAGCTGAGTGCCCTGGAGGAACCCAAACTGAGCGTCACTGAGCAGGTTATTGCTAAGCAGGTGCGCTTGATGGCACTGTTGATGACACCTTCCATCACTTTACTGATGATTGAGAGTAGGCTGATGGGGCGGTAACGGGCCGGGTTGGACTTGTCCTGCTTTTTGTGTACAGGACATACCTGGGAAATTTTCCACATTGCAGGGTAGATGCCAGTGTTGTAGCTGTACTGGAACAGGTTAGGGGTGCGGCAAGTTCTGGAGCACAGGTCTTCAGTACTATTGCCAGAATATTGTCAGGGCCCATAGCCTTTACAGTATCCAGTGCCTTCAGTCGTTTCTTAATATCACACGGAGTGAATCGAATTGGCTGAAGTCTGGCAGCTGTGATGCTGCGGACTTCAGGAGGAGGCCATGATGGATCATTAACTCGGCACTTCTGTCTGAAGACTGCTGCAAATGCTTCAGCCTTATCGTTCGCACTGATGTGCTCGGCTCCCCCATCATTGATGATGGGGATATTTGTGGAGCCACCTCCTCCAGTTAGTTGTTTAATTGTCCACCACCATTCACTGGATGTGGCAGGACTGCACAGCTTAGATCTGATCTGTTGGTTATGGGATCGCTCAGCTCTGTCTATCGCATGCTGCTTACGCAGTTTGGCACGCAGGTAGCCCTCTGTTGTAGCTTCATCAGGTTGACATCTCATTTTGAGGTGTGCCTGGTGCTGCTCCTGGCATGCCCTCCTGTACTCTTCATTGAACCAGGGTTGGTCTCCTGGCTTGATGGTAATGGTAGAGTGAGGGATATGCCAGGCCATGAGATTATAGATTGTGGTCCAGAATAATTCTGCTGCTGCCGATGGCCCACAGCATCTCATGGATGCCCAGTTTTGCATTGCGAGATTTGTTCGAAATCTATCCCATTTAGCACGGTGATAGTGCCACACAACACAATGGATGGTATCCTCAATGTGAAGGCGGAACTTCATCTCCACAAGGACTGTGCGGTGGTCGCTCCTACCAACACGGTCATGGACAGATGCATCTGCGGCAGGCAGATTGGTGAGGATGAGGTCAAGTATGTTTTTCCCTCTTGTTGGCTCACTCACCACCTGCAGCATACCCAGTCTAGCAGCTATGTCCTTTAGGACTTGGCCAGCTCGGTCAGTAGTGGTGCGACCGAGCCGCTCTTGGTGATGGACATTGCAGTCCCTCACCCAGAGTACATTCTGTGCCCTTGCCACCCTCAGTGCTTCCTCCAAGTGGTGTTCAACATGGAAGAGTACTGACTCATCAGCTGAGGGAGGGCAGTAGGTGGTAATCAGCAGGAGGTTTCCTTGTCCATGTTTGACCTGATGCCATGAGACTTCATGGGGTCCGGAGTCGATGTTGAGGACTCCCAAGGCAACTCCCTCCCGACTGTATACCACTGTGCCGCCACCTCTGCTGGGTCTGTCCTGCCGGTGGGACAGGACATACCCGGGGATGGTGATGGCAGTGTCTGGGACATTGTCTGTCAGGTATGATGCCGTGAGTACGACTACGTCAGGCTGTTGCTTGGCTGTCAGTGGGACAGCTCTCCCAACTTTGGCACAAGCCCCCAGATGTTCGTAAGGAGGACTTTGCAAGGTTGACAGGGCTGTGTTTGCCATTGTCGTTTCCGGTGCCTAGGTCAATGCCGGGTGGTCCGTCTGGTTTCATTCTTTTTTATTGACTTCGTAGCGGTTAGATACAACTGAGTGGCTTGCTAGGCCATTTCAGAGGGCATGCAAGAGTCAACCAAATTGCTGTGGGTCTGGAGTGAGGCAGGTAAACCTATAGTTATACTTAGGAATACAGGAGCCACCCAAACTCTTTTGTTGGGGGAAGGCATAACTTTTCCACCAGAGAGTGCATTCAATGCCAAGCTTTTAGTGAATGGTATCAGCAGGGAGTATATACCCATAACTTTTTATCGGGCACATCTAGTGTGACCTAAGGTCTGGAACGGTAACTGTAGTTGATCATGGTGTACCAGTAGACAGAGTAGACCTGCTCCTGGGGAATAATTTGGCTGGAGCGAAGGTAGTCGCTTCTCCAGTAGTCACAGAAAAACCAAGAGAAGTTAAAGAGACAGTTGAAGGTAAAGGTTCCAGGAATTTTTCCTTCATGTGTAGTGATCCAAGCAATGGCTAAACAAGTTCCATCATCAGAGGTACGCAGAGACCACAGACCGATAGCCAAATATCTGAAACTTTCTTTGGTGATGTGGATAATCCAAAGGAAATGTTCAGTAAGTCTTCTCTGACCAAGCCTCAGCAAGCTGATCCAGAGTTAAATAAAGTGGCACAATCGGCTCTTACTGAAGATGAAGCACAGGGAGTTCCGGAAGGCTACTATATTAAAAATGGGATTCTGATGAGGAAGTGGAGACCTCTTCACAGACCTGCAGACGAGGAATGGACAACTGTCCATCAGATAGTCGTACCGCCCAAGTATCGCCTGGAAATATTAAGGATAGCCCATGAAATTCCTATCGTGGGACATGTGGGGATCCGGAAGACCCAATCACGTATAGATAAACGTTTTTACTGGCCAGGTCTTTTCAGGGATGTGGTACAGTTTTGTAAAACATGCCATAAGTGCCAGATTGTGGGAAAACCGCAACCTGCCATGAAACTGGCACTTCTAATTCCCATACCCATTTTTGGGGAACCATTTAGTAGGGTGTTGGCAGATTGCATAGGACCTTTACCAAAAACAAAAGCTGGACCCCAATATATACTTGCTATCATGGATATAGCTACTCTGTTACCAGAGGCCATTCTCTTGAGAACAATTTCTGCTAAAGTAGTGGTAGAGAAGTTAACCCAGTTCTCCACCAGATATGGATTACCCACTGAGATTCAGTCGGATCAAGGTTCCAATTTTATGTCTAAAGTTTTTCAGGAAGTTATGAATAATTTGGGTATAACACAGATTAAAGTCTTCAGCATACCACCCACAGACACAAGCAACTTTCGAACGGTACCATCAGACCCTCAAAATGATGATCAGGGCATACTGTCATGAATATCCCCATGATTGGGATGAAGGGCTAGAATTTCTTTTGTTTCCCACCAGGGATTCAACTAACGAGTCTACCGGTTTTAGTCCTTTTGAATTAGTTTAGGGACATGAGGTAAGGAGTGTTCTAAAACTAATTAAAGAAAAGTTTTTAGAACAGAAAGACGAATCTTCTGTGCTAGATTATGTATCCCTGTTCTGGAAGCGGCTCATGAGAGCCTGCAAAGTGGCTCAGGAGCACTTTAAAGCTTCCCAAACAACAATGAAGAAATGGGCAGACAAGCATGCCAGGATCCGAACATTTCAACCATGGGATTAGGTGTTAGTATTACTACCTTTACAGGGTGAACCACTGAAAGCACGGTTTTGTGGTCCAGATAAAATGGACAAAAGAATTGATGAAGTCAATTATTTGATTGACACCCTTGAATGCCAGAAAAAGAATTGGCTATATCAAATCAATATGTTGAAACAATATCATCGCTGGGAGGAGGATAAGTAAGAACAGGTATGTCAGGTAGTGGGGACAGTGAAGGATGAAAAGGTTGGTAAGGATGAGGCAGAAGGAAGCCTAGACAATTCTCAAATTAAACCTCCTACTATCCGGTTAGCTAATACTGAACTGTTAGGGAGATTGGACACTGTGCTTTCATATTTAGATGCAGAACAACGAGAAGACCTAACAAGGCTATTCACGGCATTTAAATAAATCTGTCGGGACAAGACAGGATGTACAACCTCAGCCACACATGATGTGGCTGTAGGGGAATCCTCTCCTATAAAAGAGCATGCTTATGGCTGAAGTCCAGGGAAACAGGCCAAGGTGAAAGAGGGAATCGATTAGATATTGGAAAACCACCTAACTGAACCCAGCCAAAGCAGCTGGAGTTCCCCAGTGGTGTTAACATCTAAACCTGATGGTTCAACTAGATTCTGCATAGACGACAGAAAGGATAATGTAATAACCAAGGCAGACTCCTACTCAGTTCCTCGCTTGAAACACTGTATTAACAGAGTGGGCAGTGTTTTTCTCGGTCGTAACATAGTCAAGTCAAGAGGTCACAAAGGCATGGATGATGGTTTCAGCAGCAGATGAGGGGAGGCAGGAGGGAAGTTAGGCCATGTTATGGAATTGGAAATAGGCATTCTTGATGAAAGTGCAGGAATGTATAGAGAAGCCATTGCAAGTGATTCTCTGGCTACCAGTCGATACATATGAATGGAACCAGGTGAATTCAGTCCCATCCAGTTGGAGAGAAATCCAATTGGAGGTTGGAGATGGGGTAGTAGTTTACAAGGATGGAGAGAGAGGTGATGACGGTAAAATTAAAGAAGAAAAGGACAGTATCCGAAGAGAGAGAACCATTCTCGTCAGCTAACACGAGAGCCAGGAAGCGAAGTTGGGTGGTCAGCAGTTTAATGGGAATAGGGTCGAGGGAGTAGGTGGTGGGTCCCATGAACAAGATGAGCTCAGAGAGGGAATAAGGGGAGATAGGAGAGAAACTGGAGAAAAGGGCAACTTCAGGGAAAGGGGGAACCTGCGAGGAAGTCTGACCCGGATGAAGGCTAAAGGTTACAGTTGGGATTTTGAAAGTGCAGTTGCAAGTGGTTTGGAAGAGAGTTTTTTTCTCAGGGGTGGACACAGAAGGAAGTAGCGTTGGGAGAGAGAATGGCAATGTTGATGGAGAGCAATACAAGGAAACGAACAGAGATGGCCTTACCTATGATTAACACGATATGAACAGGGAAGCCATGTGAGATAGCAAGATCAAGAAGGTGGCCATGAAAATAGGTTTCTATGGAGGGAGAGATTAAGGAAGGATAGGAGGGCAGTGAGCTCAAAGGAGAGACAGAATGAAGAATTGAGATGGAGGTTGAAATCACTGAGGATGAGAAGTTGATCAACACAGAGACTGAGGGTGGAACACATTACAGATATCTCAAATGAGAAAATTTTTGTGACTGTGGTTGGGCGGTACAGAACGAGGACTTTAAATAAGTGGTGTGAGGGGTAGAACAAGATGAGATGCTCAAAGGAGGAGAAATTGCCAGAGGAATAGAGGGACAGACCAAGGTGCGATTTGGTGATAAGAGCCACACCATCACCACTACGGTCTAAGCAGGGCAAGTGGTAGAAGGTATAGCCAGGCGGGGAGATTTCATTTAGGAGGAAGCTGTCATCACCCCTCAGCCAGATTTCTGTTAAGGCAATGATTGTGATGCAATCATCCACAATGAGCTCAACACGGCAAAGATCTTGTCCACAAGTGAATGAACATTTTGGAGGGAGTTGTGGAGAGGGGCTGTGATAGCTGATCCATTGGTAGAGTCCACAGAGTCAACACTGAGCAAGGCGAGTTTGATAGGGAGGATACTGGCAAGATTAGCCTCCAGGGGCAGTTGAGGTTGCTACTCGTAAGGAGGCAGCAATGAGTGCTTGAATGGGTCCATTGGAGGATGTCAAGCGAGGCACAGAGGGAAGCCGTAGACTTTTCCAAGTGGGGTTAAGCCTGGGACCGCAGCAGGAGAGTAGGAAGGCCAAGTATTGAAGGGTTGAGGCAGAGATTTTGGAAGGCAGAGTGTGCAAGAGGGGAGAAATAAAAGGAGGCATGATACAGGATGAGGGGTTTAGGAGGGATGAACAGAAAAATAACAAGGGGTAGAAAAGTTGTGGGAATAGAAGCAATGGGCTCAAGTCTGGTATAGCAGCCAAAACGTGCACACAAACGGATACAGGAAAAGCTCAAATTACACAGGTTTGGTTACGTAGCATATATCCTGTAATAAACAGAGAAGAGGGGAGACAACAGGAGGGGGTCCAGAGTTCAGGTCAGAGGTCCCATGGTGGGATAAAGTTGCCATTGTTAGGGTGGAGTCAGCATGGAGTATCAGCAAACTGTTGTCCAGGTTTGGAGACAGGTGTGTTGGATGAGTGAATTCCAGAAGCTATCTGAAGGGTAGAGTATCAGAGGACACACTGATGGAGGTATTTTCACGGGAGCGAGGAATAAAGATTTCATGCATCAGCAATCAACTCTCCGAAGTCAGGAGTAACACAGCTACATGTGAGGAAATGCTCCTCTACTCTGCCTGAACAAAAACCTCAGCCCTAATGCATACTGGGCTACATTAGAACAAAGAACAAAGAAAATTACAGCACAGGAACAGGCCCTTCGGCCCTCCAAGCCTGCGCCGATCCAGATCCTCTATCTAAACATGTCGCCTATTTTCTAAGGGTCTGTATCTCTTTGCTTCCTGCCCATCCATGTATCTGTCCAGATACATCTTAAAAGATGCTATCGTGCCCGCGTCTACCACCTCCGCTGGCAACGCGTTCCAGGCACCCACCACCCTCTGCGTGAAGAACTTTCCACGCATATCCCCCCTAAACTTTTCCCCTCTCACTTTGAACTCGTGACCCCTAGTAATTGAATCCCCCACTCTGGGAAAAAGCTTCTTGCTATCCACCCTGTCTATACCTCTCATGATTTTGTACACCTCAATCAGGTCCCCCCTCAACCTCCGTCTTTCTAATGAAAATAATCCTAATCTACTCAACCTCTCTTCATAGCTAGCGCCCTCCATACCAGGCAACATCCTGGTGAACCCTCCTCTGCACCCTCTCCAAAGCATCTACATCCTTTTGGTAATGTGGCGACCAGAACTGCACGCAGTATTCCAAATGTGGCCGAACCAAAGTCTTATACAACTGTAACATGACCTGCCAACTCTTGTACTCAATACCTCGTCCGATGAAGGAAAGCATGCCGTATGCCTTCTTGACCACTCTATTGACCTGCGTTGCCACCTTCAGGGAACAATGGACCTGAACACCCAAATCTCTCTGTACATCAATTTTCCCCAGGACTTTTCCATTTACTGTATAGTTCACTCTTGAATTGGATCTTCCAAAATGCATCACCTCGCATTTGCCCTGATTGAACTCCATCTGCCATTTCTCTGCCCAACTCTCCAATCTATTTATATTCTGCTGTATTCTCTGACAGTCCCCTTCACTATCTGCTACTCCACCAATCTTAGTGTCGTCTGCAAACTTGCTAATCAGACCACCTATACTTTCCTCCAAATCATTTATGTATATCACAAACAACAGTGGTCCCAGCACGGATCCCTGTGGAACACCACTGGCCACACGTCTCCATTTTGAGAAACTCCCTTCCACTGCTACTCTCTGTCTCCTGTTGCCCAGCCAGTTCTTTATCCATCTAGCTAGTACACCCTGGACCCCATGCGGCATTTTTTCATTTCTCATACATCCTTACAACTATAATTGCCAATAAATGCCAAATGGCCATGAAGAATGGGATCAAAACCACTTAAACTCATTTTGTTTCCTGTCAGAGGAGCCTGCCACTCCAGTAGTCTAACCCTCTGTGTGAACCAGTTCCTTTCCAAAACTAGTTTTTATCATCAACCCAAATTCTGACACAGGGATGTCATCAGCCTGGTCTTGTTTTCTATGACAGCTTCAGCGTTTTCTTGAAATGGTCAGACAGAAATGTAATTTTAAGTCACAAGGTTCTGACAGGAAGGCTACATCATTTTACTTATTGTCAGGCAAACCTCCCACCTACCAAGACTGAGGCACACATTATTTCGCCACATGAACATTAAAACTTAAAATTGCAAGCCCTGACCGGAAGGATATTTGCATAATACTTGCAGTGTTGGAACATTGGGGACCCAGTCATTGCTTCCCCAATACACAGAAGAAGTGGTCAGACCAGTTTTAGTCATATGATATGCTGTTGCAGGGAATTTGAACTTCCAACAAAGGATTTGACAAGACAAAGCCATGTGCTCATGGAGTAAATATCTTTCCTGGAACTGAAGCAAGAAGACCTCTCTCCTGCCTGCTCCATCTCCTTCTCATGGAACTGAATCTTGTGAAAACACATGAAACTCAAAGAGAGAAAGGTTTCCTACGTGAACCAGGTTTTAAGCCGACTACTGGGCCCCAACGAAAAGCAAGACTACTTACAAAAGGACTACAGTGAGCTCAAAGCACCGTAACATGATATTGCCTCAAACTGTTCCACCTTATCTTTTCTGTCCCTATTTGCATGTATGTATCGCCTGTGCATGCTAGCATGGGCGCGTCGTATATCCGTAGGCATGAACCGTATTAGAGTTTAAGTTTTAATAGAATTTCATCTTTCTTCTTTAAACCTGAGAAAGCCTGCGTGAATTGGTTTCTTTGTCTTATAATTAGAAAACTGTGAACAAGGATTCACAAAGGGGGAGCTCAAAACACAGTGTGTTTAAACTAAACCCTGTTACAATAAGACCAGGTGAAGATAGTAACAGACCCTGAGACACATTGCTCACCTGGTCATAACAGAAATTTGGGGGCTCGTCTGGGATTTTAACCACAGACAAATGAGTGAAATTGGAATTGGGAAGCCAAATTCTTCGCAATCAAAAAGAACAAACAATCAATACAGGTTTTCTTGCGGTTGTGTGTGATTGAGTACTAACATGTCTACAACTGAAGCAAGTAGCTCTCCGAGCCATTGTGAAGTGACTTGGGATAAGTTAAAAGCACTGTCTATGGAGGAGTTGAGAAAAATGGCTGAGCAGTGTGGGATCACTGTACGTGGCAAGGCGACGAAGTCTCAACTCCAAAGGCTAGTGGCCAACCACTTTTCCCTCGAATCTGAAGAAGCAGAAGCAGGGTTAGAAACAGACCCAGAGAGGGTACTGCTATCAAAGCTACAATTGAAACAAAGGAAACTTGAGATAGAGGAGAGGGAGAAAGAGAGGGCTTTCCAAAAGGAATGTGAAGAAAATGAAAGGCAGGAGAGAGAGAAAGAAATGTGAAGAGAGTTGAAGCGGCTTGAGTTATCTAAGGGGTGACAGAGTAAATCTAGTGAAAGCATGGTCAATATGGGAGGAGCAGAATTCATGACTGGGTTCAAGATTGCTAAAACTCGCTCAATTAATTCCAAAATTCAATGAGGAAGATGTGGAAGCGTTTTTCACGTCCTTTGAGAAACTGGCAATGCAGCTAAAATGGCCAGCTGAGACCTGGTCTCTTTTACTGCAAAGCAAACTAACCAGAAAAGCCCATGAGGTTTATTCCTTGTTGCCAGTTGAGAGTTCATCAAATTATGAACTGACCAAAAATCCTCGGGGCATATGAATTAGTACTCGAAGCCTACCGCCAAAAGTTTAGAACCCTCAAAAATCAAGCTAATCAAACTTATCTGGAGTTTGAAAGAAGCAAGCAGCTGCCTTTTGACGAGTCGCTGAGGGCTTTAAAAATACAACTCAGCTATGAGACTATCAGAGAAGTAATCCTGTTAGAGAAATTTAAAAACTCTCTCCCATTCTCAATAAAAACCCATGTGGAGGAGCAGCGGGTTCAGGGAGCCCAGCAAGCGGCCATTCCGGCTGATGCGTTTGCTTTAATTTATAAATTGGTTTCCCAGAGGAGAACCTTTCCTAATCATCCCACAAATCCGAAAAGGACAAAGGGTGGGAAGGTGATATCTTCCAGGCAGCCCTGGAAGAGAAAGGAAAGCAGGAGACATGGGAGCCCTTCTCCAGCCAAAAATGAAAGGTGCTGTGAGCAAGAGTGAGACACGGAAACCTGTGTGCTTCCATGGTAATAAGGCAGGGCATTTAAAAGCTGACTGCTGGAAACTAAAGGAGAAACCGGTAGGGTTAATCAGGGCGCACCCGCTCAGTGCAGACGGGACCCTGATGGAAAACACAGAACAAGCTGTGGCTTTAACTGCAGTAAGAGGGCAACCCAGGAAGCTTACTACCGCCAGTGCAGGAAAAGTTAATAGGATTCCTGAAGGTTATCAGGGTTTTGTGTTTGAAGGGAAAGTAACCCCATATCCCTCGAGTGGGGCAAGCAAGCCCACAGTAATTCCCAGGGACACAGGGGCCACCAGATCCTTTTTGCTGGGAAAAGGCCTGACCTTTTCTTCCAGAGAGAGCAGTGAACACCAAAATGGTGGTGAATGGTACTGGAGGGCAGTGTATGTCTGAACCTGTACACCGGGTGCACCTGGAATGCGACCTAGTTTCGGGACTAGTGATGGTAGAAATTGTTCCTAGTTTGCCTGTGGGCAGGGTTAACCTGCTCCTCGGTAATGATCTGGAAGGGATGAAGGTGGTAGACCCCAGTAGTGAAAGAAAGACCACAGGAGGTCAGAGTGACAGGGTAGTGGCAGGAGACGGTCCCCTGCAGTTCCCCTGGATGTGTAGTGAGACAAGCCATGATGAGACCAGCACCCCCAGAGGAGACTGCATAGGCACTGCAGGCACATGACCATGAGGTCTGCCTGTCCGAGACTTTCTTCGGAAAGTTAGGAGACCCAGGGAATGAATCAAATGGATTTTCCCTAGCTGAGGCTCAGTGAGCCGACCTAGTATTACCAAAGTTAGCACAGACTGCCCAATCTGAAAGTGAAGCAGAGGGAGTCCCTGACTGCTACTTTTTAAAGAATGTGGTACTGATGAGGTAATAGAGTCCTACTCACAGACCTGAGAGGAAGGAGTAGACAGTAGTTCACCAGTTAGTGGTGCCACAGAGGTACCGGGCAGAAATACTGAGAAGGGCCCATGAGACTACAGTAGCTGTACATGCCGGTATACAAAAGACCATAGCCTGCATAAGACAGCAGTTTGACTGGCCAAAACTCCACAAGGATGTGGAGGAGTACTGCAGGAGTTGTCACATGTGCCAGGTTGAGGGAAAACCCCCACCTAGTGAAACCTGCACCCCTACGTCCTGTACCGGTGTTAAGAGGACCCTCCAGCAGAGGGCTGGTGAACTGTAAGGGACCCCCGCCGATAACAAAAGGGGGCCGGCAGGCACGTGGCTTGCAAAAGTTTAGAAAGAAAAAGGGAAAAAAGTGACCAAAAGGGCTGGATGAAGAAGTCCGGGAAGGATCCCGAATGAAAACCCCTACTGTCTGGTCAACCAGAAAAATATGAAAAGTTAGACCCCACATCCTTCTATGTGAATGCACTCTCTAGAAGCACCCCACCAGAGTTGCTAACAGCATTTACAGGAACCTGCAGAGACAAAGAGAGACCTCAAGGGGGCCAGAGAAACAGTAAGGATGATGCCTCACCTAGCCGAAGTGCCACAGGAGAATGCACTCAAGTCTGCACAAATACCTGCAGGTAGGAGTGTCCCAGAGAACAAATGGGAGAGTAACAAAGACTCCTGCCCCACAGTCAGAGGAACCACCCATCCCCTGAAGTCAAAAGTTTTTGCAGGAATCAGGGAGTTGAAGACAGACCCGCCACACCCCATCCCCCCACTCCACCCCACTAACTCTCCGAAGGGGAAAAAAAAACAGAAAATTAAAACAGCCCTGGCACCCAGAACAGACCATTTAAAATATTTCTCTCAAACTCTGTAATGAAATGTGCCGTTTTCTTCAAATCGCATTTCATTCCCGAGTGTGGAGGTGTCAAGCAAACCCCCCACCTACCAAGACTGAGGCACACATTATTTCGCCACATGAACATTAAAACTTAAAATTGCAAGCCCTGACTGGAAGGACATTTGCATAGTACTAGCAGTGTTGGAAAATACGAACATACGAATTTGGAACAGGAGTAGGCCACTTGACCGCTTGAGCCTGCTCTGCCATTCAATAGGTTCAAGGCTGAACTGATTACTCCACATTTGCACCTACACCCGATAACCTTCCAGCCCCTTGCTTATCAAGAATCTATCTACCTCTGCCTTAAAAATATTCAAAGACTCTGCTTCCACTGCCTTTTGAGGAAGAGAATTCCAAAGACTCACGACCCTCTGAGAGAAAAAATTTCTCCTTATCACTGTCTTAAATGGGCGACCCTTTATTTTTAAACAGTGGCCCCTAGTTCGAGATTCTCCCACAAGGGGAAACATGCTTTCCACATCCACCCTGTCAAGACCCCTCAGGATCTTATATGTTTCAATCAAGTCGACTCTTACTCTTCTAAATTCCAGCAGATACAAGCCTAGCCTGTCCAATCTTTCCTCATAAGACAACCCACCCATTCCAGGTATTAGTCCAGTAAACCTTTTCTGTACTGCCTCCAACGCATTTATATCCTTCCTTAAATAAGAAGACCAGTACTGTACATTTTATTAGCTTTCCTAATTACGTTCTGTACCTGCATACTAACCTTTTGCAATTCATGCTCTAGGACACCCAGATCCCTCTGCATCTCAGAGCTCTGCAATCTCTCACCATTTAGATAATATGCTTCTTTTTTATTCTTCCTGCCAAAATGGACAATTTCACACTTTCCCGCATTATACTCCATTTGCCAGGTCTTTGCCCATTCACTTAACCTATCTAAATCCCTTTGTAGCCTCCTTATGTTCTCTTCACAACTTACTTTCCTACCCATCTTTGTGTCATCAGCAAATTTAGCAACCACACCTTCAGTCCCTTCATCTAAGTCATTTATATAAATTGTAGAAAGTTGAGGCCCCAGCACAGATCCCTGTGGCACACCACTCTTGCCAACCAGAAAACGACCCATTTATGCCTACTCTCTGTTTCCTGTTAGCTAGCCAATTTTCTACCCATGCCAATATATTACCCTCTACACCATAAGCTTTTATTTTCTGCAATAACTTTTGATGTGGCACCTTATCAAATGCCTTCTGGAAATCTAAGTATAATATAGCCACTGGCTCCCCTTTATCCACAGTACATGTAACTCCCTCAAAGAACTCCAATAAATTGGTTAAACATGATTACCCTTTCACAAAACCATGTTGACTCTGCCTGATTACCTTGAACTTTTTTAAATGCCCTGCCATAACATCTTTAATAAAAGCTTCTAACATTTTCCCTATGACAGATGAAAATCTAACTGCCTGTAGTTTCCTGCTTTCTGTCTCCCTCCCTTTTTGAATAAAGGAGTTACATTCGCTATTTTCCAATCTAAAAGAACCTTCCCCGAATCGAGGGAATTATGGAAAATTAAAACTAACGCATCAACTATCTCACTAGCCACCATAGGATGAAGTCTATCAGGACCCAGGGACTTGTCAGCCCGTAGCTCCAACAATTTGTTCAGTAGTACTTCCCTGGTGATTGTAATTTTGAGTTCCTCCCTCCATTCCATTTCCTGACTTACAGCTAATACTGGGATGTTACTTGTAAAATTCACTCAATAGTGAAGGCCGATGAAAAATATATGTTCAATTCATCTGCCATCTCCTTACTATCTATGATTAATTCCCCAGGCTCACTTTTAATAGGACCAACGCTCATTTTGTTAACTCTTTCTTTTTTAAAATATCTATAGAAACTCTTACTATCTGTCTTTATATTTCTAGCTAGCTTTTTCTCGTACTCTAATTTTACCTTCCTTATCGATCATTTAGTCATTCTTTGCTTTTTTTATATTCTATCCAATCTTCTGACCTGCCTCCCAGCTTTGCGCAATTATAGGCTTTTTCTTTAAATTTGATACTATCTTTAACTGTTTTAGTTAACCACGGATGGCGGGTTCCACCCTTGGAATTTTTCTTTCTCGTTGAAATGTATCTATTCTATGTATTCTGAAATATTCCCTTAAATATCTGCCACTGCATCTCTATTGACCTATCCCTTAACCGGATTTGCCAGTTCACTTTAGCTAGCTCTGCTTTCATGCCCTCATAATTGCCCTTATTTAATTTTAAAATACTAGTCTTGGACCAAATACTAGATTTCTCTCCCTCAAACTGAATGTAAAATTCAATCATATTATGATCGCTGGTACCTAGGGGCGCCTTAACTATGAGGTTATTAATTATTCCCATCACATTGCACAATACCAGATCTAGTTACGCCTGCTCTCTGGTTGGCTCCAGAACATATTGTTCCAAGAAATTATCCCGAAAACATTCTATGTCCTCCTCATCTAGGCTGCCTCTGCCCATCTGCTTTTTCCAGTCTATATGTAGGTTAAAATCCCCCATAATTATCGCTGTACCTTTCTGACAAGCTGCCATTATTTCTTCCTTTATACCCCGTCCCACAGTGTGGTTAATGTTAGGTGGCCTGCACTCCCACAAGTGACTTCTTGCCTTTATGATTTCTCATCGCTACCCCAACTGCATCTACATCCTGGTGTCTTGAACTTAGCTCATCCCTCTCTATGGCGCTAATACCATCATTAATTAACAGAGCTACCCCTCCACCTTTTCCTAGATTCCTGTCCTTCCTAAATGCCATGTATCTTTCAATATTCAGGTCCCAATCTAAGTCGTCCTGCAGCCATGTCTCTGTAATGGCTATCAGATCGTACTTATTTATTTCTATTTGCGCTCTCAATTCATCTGTTTTGTTTCGAATGCTACCTGCATTCAGATACAGCGCCTTTAGTTGTCTCCTTTTATTATTTTTGTAACCTCTAGCCTTATCTGTTGATTTACTCTTAAATTTGTATGCTCTGTCCCTTCTTGTCACAGTCTGTTTATCATTTCCCATATTAATACCTTTCTCTCTTGCCTTGTCACTACTCCTTGATTGACCATATCTTCCCAAATTTGACCCCTTGCCCCCACTATTCAGGAGCAATGGGGACCCAATCATTGCTTCCCCAATACACAGAAGAAATGGTCAGACCAGTTTTAGTCATAAGACTAACTGGCTGTTGCAGGGAATTTGAACTTCCAACAAAGGATTTGAAGTGACAAAGCCATGTGCTCATGGAGTAAAGATCTCTCCTGGAACGGAAGCAAGAAGATCTCTCGCCTAACTGCTTCCATCTCCTTCCCACAGAACTAAATCTTGTGAACATATGTGAAACTCAAAGAGAGAAAGGTTTCCTATGTGAAACAGGTTTTAAGACGACTACTGGGCCCCAACGAAAAGCAAGACTACTTACAAAAGGACTACAGTGAGCTCAAAGCACCATAACAAGATATTGCCTCAAACTGTTCCACCTTATCTTTTCTTCTCTATTCTGTCCCTATTTACATGTATGTATCGCATGTGCATGCTAGTATGGGCGCCTGATATATCCGTAAGCGTGAACCGTATTAGAGTTTAAGTTTTAAAAGAATTTCATCTTTCTTCTTTAAACCTGAGAAAGCCTGTGTGAATTGGTTTCTTTGTCTTATAATTGGAAAACTGTGAACAAGGATTCACAAAGATGGGAGCTCAAAACACAGTGTGTTTAAAATCAAACCCTGTTACAACAAGACCAGGTGAAGATAGTAACAGACCCCTAGACACATGACCTCACCTGGTCGTAACAGAAATATGTGCATCAGAACAAACTGCACTTTCAAAATCCCAACAGTAACCTTTAGCCTTCATCTGGGCCAAACTTCATCTCGGGTTCCCCCTTTCCCTGAAGTTGCATTTTTCTCCAGTTTGTCTCCTACCTCCCCTCATTCCCTCTCTGAGCTCATCTTGTTCATGGGACCCACCACCTGCTCCCTCGACCCTATCCCCATTAAACTGCTGACCACCCAACTTTGCTTCCTGGCACGCTACAGCCTGCCGGACTGAATACTGAATTCAATAATTTCAGAGCATGATGGGCCCCCCCCCCCTTTTTATGTTTAGTTATTTTTTTATTTTTACTTTTTTCTTTCTTATTTGGTTATTTTATTTTAGGTTTTTTAGTGTGTTTAGTTTTTTTCTACTGTGCCTATCCATTGTTTCTGTTTTTTTTTTAAATGTTTGTGCTTAGAGTGCTTTGTGCTGTACAGTCTATTCACACCCTCTCTGTACTAACACTTTGTCTTTCAGCACACCATTAACATACCATTTGCCTTTGTTCCATGACCTTCTGGTCGGTTATTCTCTGTGACCTTGTGCTATCAACACCTTCTCCTTTGTTATCTCTTGCTTCACCACCACCACCCACCCGCCCCCCCCCCCCCCCCCCCACCACTTTACTTGCTTAAAATCTTTTACATTTCTAATATTTGTCAGTTCTGAAGAAGGTTTCACTGACCTGAAACGTTAACTCTGCTTCTCTCTCCACAGATGCTGCCAGACCTGCGGAGTATTTCCAGCATTTGTATTTATTTGCTTCCTGGCTCTCGTGTTAACTGACAATAACGGTTCTCTCTCTTCGGATACTGTCCTTTTCTTCTTTAATTCTACTGCAATCACCCCTCTCCTCAAGAAACCAGTCCTTGACCCCTCCATCCTTGCAAACTACTACCAAATCTCCAACCTCCAATTGGATTTCTCTCCACCATTATCTAGCTGGATGGGACTGAACTCACCTGGATCCTTCATATGTATCTACTGGTAGCCAGAGAATCACCTGCAATGTCTTCTCTTTCAATTCCTGCACTATCAAGACTGCCTATTTCCACTTAAATAACATGGCCTAACTTCCCTCCTGCCTCACCTGATCTGCTGTTGAAACCCTCATCCACATATCTACACCAGGAAGCTGTCTAAGCTTTACATCCCAAGCTAGAAGATCATGAAAATGTAGAACAATTGATCCAGAGAGAAACAATGAGAAAATCAAAGTGGAAACAAATAGAAAATTCATTTCATACTCAAGTGATACAACACCATGCAACAGTTACCAGTGTGAATTATGGAACACTAAAACTCTCTTCAAAATGCAATTCACATTCTTTGACAAATTGCAGCTACATGTTTTGCTGTAATCTATGAATCGTAGTGTACAATTTAAAGATTCCAGTGGACTATCAGTTTATGACCTGCAATGGCTTCTCTTGCTGCTCCTGCATCGTTACCTCTGCAGTCCCCCAAGGATCTATACTTGGCCCCTTCCTATTTATCATCTGCATCACCCCAGGCCGATACAAACCTCGATAACTTCCCTGTCACTGGCCTAAATTGGCTCGCAGGCAATTTTAAAATTCTCATCCTTGTTTTCAAATCCCTCCAATGGCCTTGTCCTTCTCCACCTCTGTAACCTCTTCCAGCTCTACAACCCTCCGAGATCTTTCAATACTGACTTCTTGTTCATCTTCAGTTTAAAATCACTCCACCATTGACGGGTTGTGCCTTCAACTGCCTGGAAGCTCTGGAATTCTCTCTCTAAACCTCTCTACCTCTCTCTCCCCCTTTAAGAAGCTCCTTTAAACCCAGTTCTTTAACCAAGCTTTTGGTCACCTATCCTCATATCTCATATGGCTTGATGTCACATCTAGTCTGATAATCCTCCTATGAACTGCCCTGGGACATTTTACTACATTAAAGGTGCTGAATAAATACAAATTGTTGTTCGAGTCAGCAATTTAGTATTAGGAACAAATCTATAACCTTCCCTCAATGAATATATAAGCTGACCGTATAGTATTGCAAAGATTCCATTTTTACATTTACTCTGTTTTTCCAAAAAAACAGTTTTAATTCTTGATTGGAAGTTAGCAAATTTAACAATGCTATTCAAGAAAGGGAGACAGAAACCAGGGAACTACAGGCCAATTAGCCTGACATCAGTCGTCAGGAAAGTGCTGGAATTTATAATGAAGGAAGTCTTAACAATGCACTTCGGACATCATAGTATAATCAGGCAAAGTCAACATGGTTTTACAAAAGGAAAATAGCGTTTGAAAAATTTATTAGGATTTTTTGAGGATGTAACTAGTAGGGTAGATAAAGGGGAACCATTAAATATAATATACTTGGACTTCCAAAAGGCAATTGATAAGGTCACACACGAAATGTTAATAGGGAAGACAAGGACTCATGGAATTGGGGTAATATATTAGCATGAATAGAAGATTGGTTAACAGGCAGGAAGCAAAGAGTAGGCATAAATGGGGCATTTTCAAGTTGACAGGCTGTAACTAGTGGAGCGCCGCAAGGATCAGTGCCGGGGCCTCAGCTATTTACAATCTATATGAATGACTTAGACGAAGAGGCAGAGAGAAATGTATCTCAGTTTGCTGACAATACAAAGGTTGGTGGAAATGCAAGTTGTGAGGAGAGCACAGAGAGGCTGTGAAGAGATTAACTCAGGTTAACTGAGTGGGCAACAAGGTGGCAGATGGAGTGTAATGTGGGAAAGTGGGAGGTTATTCACTTTGGCCGTTGAACAGATGAGCAGAATATTTTTTAAAAGGCGTGAAATGGGTGATGCTCAGAGACACTTGGGTGTGCTCATACAAGGAACACAAAGTTAGCATGCAGGTACAGGAAGCAATTACGAAGACAACTGGCATGTTATTATTGCAAGGGATTTAGAGTACAAGAATAAGGAACACTTGCTACAATCGTACAGGGCGACACCCGGAATACTGAGTGTAGTTTTGGTCTCCATATTTAAGGAAGGATATACTTGCAGTGGAGGCAGTACATTGAAGGTTTACCAGATTGGTCCCTGGGATGAGAAGGTTGTCCTTTGATGAAAGGCTGAGTAAATTGGGTCTAGAATCAGAGCCGATCTCACTGAAATTTACAAGATTCTAAAGGGGCTTGACAGGGCAGACACAGAGTCTCAGGATAAAGGACCAATCACTTAGGACTGAGATAAGGAGAAACGTCTTCACTAAAAGGGTTGTGAATCTTTGGAATTCTCTACCCCAGAGGGTAGTGGATACACCATTGTTGAGTATATTTAAGGCTAGGATAGACAGATTTTTGATCTCTCAGGGAATCAAGGGGTATGGGGAGCAGGCAGGAAAGTGGAGTTGAAGCCCAAAATCAGCCATGATCATACTGGGCTCCACAGGCTGTATGATCTACTGCTATTTCTTATATAAAGTTGTATAAATATATTTTCTCAAAATGAAGAGAAATTTTAGATCAGTTAGAGAAGAAATAAACCAAGTTTCTTTGGGTCCAACATATAATTAATATGCTATAATTACATACTACAATGACAAGTTGTTAAGATCTGATCCAGCCAGAGGCCATCATTAACTCTGTGAAGAAGAAAAATATGCAATGTGTGGATTTTTCTCAAATTTTTAAAATCATACCTGTAAGAAGGTCGTCTAGATAGGATTTCTCTCCGTTTTTGAGAGTCTGTCACCACCTCAGCGGAATCTCCAGACTCGTCTGTTTCTGCTATAGTAGCTACCTATAAACACAAGTATGCAATACATTAAAAGTAATTGGTAAAATGAATTTTGAATGGTTATTAAAAACAGAGCCAGAATACAGTGGAACCTCATTATTTTAATTCCAGTTAATTGAGAAAAGACTCCCAGCACACCCAGTTCTAGGCAGTAGTTAAATTCTACACAGCAGAGAAGGCCAAACTTGAATAAAGGAGATTTTCTAAGACAACCTGGTTATCTTGAATGGTTTATATTTGTAATAACAAGGTTAAAGTACATACAAAATTGACAGTACATTATGGTAACACATACATCAAAACTATATTTTTTGCAAGGACTATATCAGGTACTCGACATAAAGTGCACAATGTATATAGGGAGCCAAACTGACTTTTATGTTTATGAGTTCCTGTCTAAGCCAGAAAAAAAAATTGTTGATTCAATTAAGGGGAGTTCTGGCAGAAATTATGCCTGCAAGAGACTTGCGAGTACTGTGCACAGTTCTGATCTCTATATTATAAAAAGGATATGGAGCACTGGAGAAGATACAAAAAGGAATGACAACAATGACACCAGAACTGAAAGGATACACTTAACACTAAACAGGTTGACCAGGCTCAGGCTCTTTTCTCTAGAAAAACTAACTATGAGGGGTGATAGAGGTCTTTAAGATTATGAAAGGTTTTGATAGGGTGAGATGTTGAGATGATTCTACTAGTTGGGGAGACCAAAACTAGGGAAATATAAGATAGTCATCAGTAAATATAATAGAGTTCAGGCAGAACTTCTAAAACAACCAAAGAGTGGTATAAATGCAGAACTTGCAAACCACAGGTGGTTGTTGAGATGAAGAGCATAGATGCATTTAAGGGGAAGCTGGATAAACACACAAGAGAGAAAGGTACAGAAAGATATCCTGATAGAGTTAGTTGTAGGGTTTTGTGCAGAGCATAGTTGGGATGATTGATGAGGGAAGGGTGGTGGATGTTGTCTATATGGACTTTAGTAAAGCCTTTGACAAGGTCCCGCATGGCAGACTGGTGCAAAAGGTGAAGTCACACGGGATCAGAGGTGAGCTGGCAAGATGGATACAGAACTGTCTCGGTCACAGAAGACAGAGGGTAACAGTGGATGGGTGTTCCGCAGGGATCAGTGCTGGGACCTTTGCTGTTTGTAGTATATATAAATGATTTGGAGGAAAATGTAGCTGGTCTGATTAGTAAGTTTGCGGACGACACAAAGGTTGGTGGAGTTGCGGATAATGATGAGGATTGTCAGAGGATACGGCAGGATATAGATCGGTTGGAGACTTGGGCGGTGAAATGGCAGATGGAGTTTAATCCGGACAAATGTGAGGTAATGCATTTTGGAAGGTATAATGCAAGTGGGAGGTATACAGTAAATGGCACAACCCTTAGGAGTATTGACAGGCAGAGAGATCTGGGCGTACAGGTCCACAGGTCACTGAAAGTGGCAACACAGGTGGATAAGGTAGTCAAGAAGGCATACGGCATGCTTGCCTTCATCGGTCGGGGCATAGAGTATAAAAATTGGCAAGTCATGTTGCAGCTGTACAGAACCTTAGTTAGGCCACACTTAGAATATTGCGTCCAATTCTGGTCGCCACACTACCAGAAGGACGTGGAGGCTTTGGAGAGGGTACAGAGGAGGTTTACCAGGATGTTGCCTGGTCTGGAGGGCATTAGCTATGAGGAGAGGTTGGATAAACTTGGATTGTTTTCACTGGAATGACGGAGGTGGAGGGGCGACATGATAGAGGTTTACAAAGTTATGAGTGGCATGGACAGAGTGGATAGTCAGAAGCTTTTTCCCAGGGTGGAAGAGTCAGTTACTAGGGGACATAGGTTTAAGGTGCGAGGGGCAAAGTTTAGAGGGGATGTGCGAGACAAGTTCTTTACACAGAGGGTGGTGAGTGCCTGGAACCTGCTGCCAGGGGAGGTGGTGGAAGCAGATACGATAGCGACGTTTAAGAGACATCTTGACAAATATATGAATAGGAAGGGAATAGAGGGATATGGGCCCCGGAAGTGCAGAAGGTGTTAGTTTCGGCAGGCATCAAGATCGGCGCAGGCTTGGAGGGCCGAATGGCCTGTTCCTGTGCTGTACTGTTCTTTGTTTCTGTGCTGTAGACATAACATAAAAATAGGAGCAGGACTGGCCATTTGGCCCCTTGAGCCGACTCCGCCATTCAATAAGATCATGGCTTATCTGATTGCGGCCTCAACTCCACTTTCCTGCCTGCCCCCCATAACATTCAACTCCCTTGCAGATCAAAAATCTGTCTAACTCAGCCTTGAATATATTCAATAACCAACCTTCCACTGCTTTCTGGGTTACAGCATTCCAAAGATTAGCGGCCATCTGAGGGAAGCAATTCCTCCTCATCTGTCTTAAATACGAGACTCCTTATTCTGAAACTGTGCCCCCTAGTTATAGATTCCCCCACGAGGGGAAACATCCTCTCAGCATTCATCCTGAATCTTCTATGTTTCAATAAGTTCAACCCTCATTCTTCTAAACTCCAATGAGTATAGGCCCAACCGGTTTTACCTTTCCTCATAAGGCAATCCCTTCATCCCAGAAATCAACCAAGTAAACCTTCGCTGAATTGCCTCCAATGCAAATATGTCCCTCCTTAAATAAGGAAGCCAAAATTGTAGCAGCACTCAAGGGTGGGCTCACCAGCACCCTGTACAGCTGCAGCAAGACTTCCCTATTTGTATACTCCATCCCCCTTGCAATAAAGGCCAACAATCCATTTGCCTTCCCTGTTACTTGCTGTACGTGCATGCTAACTTTTTGTCATTCATGAACAAGGACGCCCAGATTCCTCTATACCGCAGCATTCTGTAGTCTCTCTCCATTTAAATAATATTAAGCTTTTCTACTCTTCCTACGAAAGTGGGTAAGCTCACATTTTCCCACATTATACTTCATCTGCCTAATTTTTGCCCACTCACTTAACCTATCTATATCACTTTTCAGACTCTGTGTCCTCCTCACAACTTGCAACTATCCCACGATCTTCAGCATATGAGCAAATTTGGCTACAATACACTCGATCCCTTTATCCAAGCCATTAGATTGTAAATAGTTGAGGTCCCAGCCACTGATCCCTGTGGCACCCCACTAGTCACAGTTTGCCAACCTGAAAATGACCCATTTATCCCGACTCAGTTTCCTGTTAAGTTAGCTGGTCCACTATCTATGTTACTATATTACCCCCAACCATAAACTCTTGTGCAGTAACCTTTGATGTGCACCTTATCGAATGGTCTTTTGGAAATCCAAGTATACGACATCTACTGGTTCCCCTTTAACTACCCTACTAGTTACATCTTAAAAACTCTAAAAGATTTGTAAAACACTATTTTCCTCTCATAAAACCATGTTAACTTTGCTTGTGGTATTAGGATTTTCTAAATGTCCTGCTACTACTTCCTTAATAATGGATTCCAAAATTTTCCCAATGACAATGTTAGGCTAACTGGCCTATCATTGCTTGCTTACTGTCTCCCACCTTTCTTTAATAGGGGCAATCCATTTGCAATTTTCCAATTCATTGGGACTTTTCCAGAATCTAGGGAATTTTGGAAGATTACAACCAATGAATCATAGAACCATAAAAAAATTACGGCACAGAAGGCTGTTGTGTCTGCACAGGCCAAAAAAAAACTAGCCCCCCAATCTAATCCCACCTTCCAGCACCTGGTCCGTAGCCTTGCAGGTTACAGCACTTCAGGTGCATGTCCACGTACCCATTAAAAGAGTTGAGGGTTTATGCCTCCACCACCAGACACCCAGTGAATTCCAGACACCCACCACTCTCTGGGTGAAAATGTTTTTCCTCATGTCCCCTCTAATCCTTCTACCAATCACCTTAAATCTGTGCCCCTGGTAATTGACCTCTTCGCTTGGGGAAACATGTTCTTCCTGTCTACTCTCGCTAGGCCCCTCATAATTCTGTTCACTTCAATTAAGTCACCCCTCAGCCTCCTTTGTTCTGAGGAAAAAAACTCTACCCTGTCCAATCTTTCCTCATAGCTGCAACTTTCAATCTTGGCAGCATTCCTCTGTACTCTCTCCAGAGCAATTATGTCCTTCCTGTAATGTGGTGACCAAAGCTGTATGCAATATTCCAGCTGTGGCCTAACCAATGTTTTATACAGTTCCAGCATTATATCCCTGCTTTTGTATTCTATACCTCGGCCAATAAAGGAAAGCATTCCATATGCCTTCTTCATCACTCTAGCTATCTGTCCTGCCACCTTCAGTGACCTGTGGACATGCACTCCAAGGTCTCTCACTTCTTCTACCCCTCTCAATATCCTCCTGTTTATTGTGTATTCCCTTGCTCTGTTGCCCTCCCCAAATGGACTGAATTCCATTTGCCACATTTCCACCCACTCAATCAAATCATTGACATCATTCTGGAGTCTACAGCTATCCTCTTCACTATCAACTACACGGCCAACTTTTGTGTCATCAGCAAATTTCCCAATCATGCCTCCCACATTTAAATCCAAATTATTAATGTACACTACAAACAGCAAGGGACCTGACACTGAGCCCTGTGGAACGCTAATGGAAACCACTTTCCATTTGCAAAAACATCTGTCGATTACTGTCACTGAGCCAATTCTGGATCCAACCTGCCATATTCCCCTGTATCCCATGGGCTTTCATTTTTCCCACTAGTCTTCCATGTGGGATCTTGTCAAATGCCTTACTAAAATCCATGTAGACCACATCCACTGCACTACCCTCATCAATCCTCCTTGTTACTTCCTCAAAAAACTCAATCAAATTAGTGAGACATGACCTTCCCTTAACAAATCCACTCTGACTATCCCTGATTAATCCATGCCTTTCTAAGTGGCAGTTTATCCTGTCTCTCAGAATTAATTCTAATAATTTACCCACCACCAAGGTCAGACAGACCTATAATTATTTGGCCTATCCCTCGCACCCTTTTTAAATAATGGTACAATGTTCGCAGACTTCCAATCCTCCGGCACCTCGCCCGTAGCCAGTGAGGATTTGAAGATGATCCTCAGCGCATCTGCTATTTCCTCCCTGGCTTCCTTTAACAACCTGGGATACAATCCATCCAGCCCTGGCGATTTATCCACTTTCAAGGATGTCAGACTCTCTGGTACTTCCTCTCTCATTATGCATATCGTATCAAATATTTCGAACTCCTCCTCTTTTACTCCTATATTTGTATCATCCCTCTCTTTTGTGAAGACAAAGACAAAAAAACTCATTAAGAACCCTGCCCACATCTTCTGGATCCACGCACAAGTTCCCTTGTACATCTCTGAGTGGCCCTACCCTTTCCTTAGTTATCCTCTTGCTCTTAATGTACTAATAAAACACCTTTGGGTTTTCCTTGATTTTACCTGCCAATAATTTTTCATGTCCTCTCTTTGCTTTTCTAATTTCCTTTTTTACTTCACCCCTGCACTTTCTATACTCCTCTCGGCTTTCTAAAGTATTAAGTTTTTTGTGACCGTCATAAGCTTTCTAATGCATCTACTATCTATGCAGGCACTTCTTTTAAGACCCCAGGATGCAGGCCATCAGGTCCAGGGAAACTGTCAGCCTCATTAATTAATCCTGTCTCATCACACGTTACCAGGTCTAAAATAGCATCTATGTAACAGCAACAATTTGCATCTATCTAGCAACATTAACAAAGAAAAAATATCGCAAGGCTCTTCGCAGACACATAATGAGTAACAAATTGAGGAGCAGTGACAATACTTTTTAAAACCCAACTCTTTGACCAAGGTTATTCAAAAAGGAGAGGGATGTGATGAGGCAGAAGGTCCAGGGAGGAAATTCGAGAGCATTGTGCCAGTGCAACGGAGGGCATGGCTGTCAATGGTGGACAAAGGAAGGAAATTGCAGAACAGGGCACAGCAACTGGAAGGGTTGCAGGACTGGACTAAGTTAGATAGGGAGAAGCGAGGCCACCAAGTGACTTAAATTCAAGGATGAGAATTCTAAAGTTTAAGTATCAGGGGAATGGGAGCCTATGTAGATCAGCGGGGATAGGCCTTTGGATAAGCTGAACTTTACAGAGTGTGGAGTATGAGAGACTGATCAGACAGCCAATTGTCAGAATTTGAAAATATAAATGGTTAAAAATATCCCTGTTCAAAAAGGTAGATATGTTCAAATTTAGCATCACAGATTATACCTAACAGATTATACCAGAAGTTCTACTCCTAATTTTAAGGAAAAAAGGACTTGCATTTATATAATGCCTTTCATGACCTCAGGATGTTTCAAAGTGCTTTACGGCCAATGAAGTACTTTTGAAGTGTAGTCACTGTTGTAATGTAGGAAGCACAGCAGGCAATTTCCACGCAGCAAGGTCCCACAAACAGTGATAAATTGTGATAAAGACCAGATAATCTGATTTTTTATGGTGTTGGTTGAGGGATAAATATTAGCCAGGACACCAGGGAGAACTCCCCTGCTCTTGTTCAACAAGTGCCATGGCATCTTTTACATCCATTTGACAGCAGACAGGGCCTTGACATCATGCTAACAAGTCATAAAAAAGTTCCAATGTCAAAATAGGATTTTTCTTCTCTACATGCTCTTCAGCAATCATAAACCTATTGTGGATGTTGAGGGCTGCTTCATGACTGATACACAACTCATGATAAGGTGTCTTAAAAGTGCTTTGAGCAATTGACAGCTTGTGTACATTGTCATTAAAGCCCTGGAAACTACAAATTACAGCTATGCCTAATAAAATGGCTAGAGTACATAAACAGGCTCCAGATGCTCACTACCCATATAAAACAGACATTACAAGAGATGCTTCTTTCCTCATCTTGGATTTTTGCTGTCAAAGTGAACTGATGGTTTTGAAGCTAAATGTTTTGGAGTTTTGGAGTTAATGTCAGTATCTGTTGTATAATTTTGTGCCAATTTCACTTTTTCTTCACTGTTCAACTGCTTTGTTGCAAAAGAGACTGTCAGTTTCTTGAAGTTGCACTCCACCTGCTAACTTAGTTCATTTTTCTAGTGATATTTCGTAGCGTGCTACATAATGGCGGTCCTATGTATTTGCAGGCTTTGCTGAAAGAGAAGTTTTCAGGTTTTGGAGGATTGTTAGTATCTTATGTGTTCAGTTGGAATCAGGCCTTTGATAACCATCTTCGTTTGAGGCCTTACAACAGTACTTTGACATGTTTCAAAGCACCTGCATGCAAAGAGAATAATTTCTGAAGGAGGCCACCATTGAATTATGTACACTACGACAGTCAGATACTTCCAAGACAGGGCAGCTCTCTCAGTCGCTGTAGCCACCCCCGGGTTAGCACTATCAGGTGGTTTCTGACAAATCTCCAACCTGCAGTGCATAGTTCCAAAATGTTGGCCACAAATAACTTATTTACCCTGGTCAATCAATTCATTTACTTCCTCAAGAAAAACACAACAACCTGCAAGTACCTTGCATTTTACCATCTCGCTGCATTCAAAGTGCACATCATTATTGATGGCACACACAATACCCTATCAGCCCTAAACCCCTAATGCTGCCAACTTCATGAATAGACAAGGGTCCCAAGTCCATGAATATGCAGCTAATCTGTGACTATAGTTACAGAGTCATACACTTGACTGCCTAGCAGTTGCCATGATTCATTCATTTTATGTCAATCAATCAACAATATCACCAATATTTCAAGGGCTAGGAAGACTGGCTGGATTTCTGCTGACAAAGGTAATCCAGTGCAGCAATGGCAGTTCACCTCACTGAGGCACCCAAAAATAAGATCTGAACAGCCGCATAATGACATGTGCACCAATTTTACTGCAGTAGAGTGTCCAAGATTAATAGAATTCTTTGAGGAACTTAATAGAATTCTTTGAGGAAGTGGCAAAGTTGATTGATGAGGGAAGGGCTGTAGATGTCATATACATGGACTTCAGTAAGGCGTTTAATAAGGTTCCCCATGGTAGGCTGATGGAGAAAGTGAAGTCGCATGGGATCCAAGGTGTACTAGCTAGATGGATAAAGAACTGGCTGGGCAACAGGAGACAGAAAGTAGCAGTGGAAGGGAGTTTCTCAAAATGGAGACGTGTGACCAGTGGTGTTCCACAGGGATCCGTGCTGGGACCACTGTTGTTTGTGATATACATAAATGATTTGGAGGAAAGTATAGGTGGTCTGATTAGCAAGTTTGCAGACGACACTAAGATTGGTGGAGTAGCAGATAGTGAAGGGGACTGTCAGAGAATACAGCAGAATATAGATAGATTGGAGAGTTGGGCAGAGAAATGGCAGATGGAGTTCAATCAGGGCAAATGCGAGGTGATGCATTTTGGAAGATCCAATTCAAGAGTGAACTATACAGTAAATAGAAAAGTCCTGGGGAAAATTGATGTACAGAGAGATTTGGGTGTTCAGGTCCATTGTTCCCTGAAGGTGGCAACGCAGGTCAATAGAGTGGTCAAGAAGGCATACGGCATGCTTTCCTTCATCGGACGGGGTATTGAGTACAAGAGTTGGCAGGTCATGTTACAGTTGTATAAGACTTTGGTTCGGCCACATTTGGAATACTGCGTGCAGTTCTGGTCGCCACATTACCAAAAGGATGTGGATGCTTTGGAGAGGGTGCAGAGGAGGTTCACCAGGATGTTGCCTGGTATGGAGGGCACCAGCTATGAAGAGAGGTTGAGTAGATTAGGATTATTTTCATTAGAAAGACGGAGGTTGAGGGGGGACCTGATTGAGGTGTACAAAATCATGAGAGGTATAGACAGGGTGGATAGCAAGAAGCTTTTTCCCAGAGTGGGGGATTCAATTACTAGGGGTCACGAGTTCAAAGTGAGAGGGGAAAAGTTTAGGGGGGATATGTGTGGAAAGTTCTTTACACAGAGGGTGGTGGGTGCCTGGAATGCATTGCCAGCGGAGGTGGTAGACGCGGGCATGATAGCGTCTTTTAAGATGTATCTGGACAGATACATGAATGGGCAGGAAGCAAAGAGATACAGACCCTTAGAAAATAGGCGACATGTTTAGATAGAGGATCTGGATCGGCGCAGGCTTGGAGGGCCGAAGGGCCTGTTCCTGTGCTGTAATTTTCTTTGTTCTTTGTTCTTTATTACAATTCCCTGCTATGCCTTACATAAATTTGCATTGCAAAAGGGCCTTTCTGTGGTGCAGGCAAGCAGAAGGCAGCATCTTAAGGCCAAAGATGACCCCCAACCAAGAGACGGGAAATCTGCCTGCTTAACAAACCAGTCACTTATACCCATGAACCAGTCATTTATACCCATGAATTTTACAGCAGACTCCAATAGACATTATATTTAGTTAAGCATTAAATGTGAATTAAAGCAACTTTTTTTTCACACAACAGTATTAATCAGCATATCTGTCCACAACTCTGACCAAATAAAACAGCACTTCCATTAGCCCCATGTGTACAGAAGACCCATATATACCATTGCAATTCTCCACAAATACTTTATTCTGCCCCAACCCAAACTAACTCTCAGGACATGCTAAAATTCAATACAGTAACCATTTTCTACTTTTTAATCACATGCTGTTTCTAAGTGGTTCCATAGTGAGAGAAGAAATTAAGATAGATGGCTGCTGTATGTCAAGAACATAAGGAACAGAGTAGGCCATTCAATTCCTCAAGCCTAATCAGTCATTTATTTAGATCATGACTGATCTGCACCTCAACTCCATTTACCTACCGTTGCTCCATATCCCATAATATCTTTACCTAAAACTTTGAGGCTTACGTGTCTGCCTTAAAAGATGTAGGTGGTCCAGCACCTGCTTGTGCTGGATCAGAAGATGATCCTCAAGTGCAAATGCCATGGAGTTTGATGTCGTGCCTGCCTGGACCTATATGCTGTAGAAACATTGGTCGTCATTTAAACAGAGCAGTTGAGTGTTGTGGATGTAACATCATCCTGAAAGGTATTTTCATCATCTATGCCAACTCCTCATTATGAATGCTAGCAAGAAAGATTGCACCAAAATCTATTTTATGTTCAAATCTCCATTTTGTGATCAAAGAACAACTTTGCAGAATCAACTGAAGCAGGCAAAATCTACAGAATGTACTAAAACATCCAAGATCACCAAAGCTCATCTTCCAAGGCTGTAACTGCCATCATATAAAATAGCCTTGTTTTAATCAATACAGTGATCTGTTTGATGACTAGGGGGGAGGGGAATTTTAACCCCTAAAAGTGGGTGTGTTTGGGTCCAGTGGGACATTAAAATGTTAAAGATCTGAAACCAGACCACAACCCATCCACTTCTGGTTTTAACAAATGTGGGACAGGGGCAGGCAACCAACCCACTTGCCGGAGGCAGACTGATCATATAAATGTTATAATGAGGCCGTGTGCCACCATTTTAAATTTAACCCTGGTCAGCCAGGTTTGCCTGACCTCGGGAAACCAAGCAGCTAACAGGAGGCATGGGCTGCTGGATCCAGGAGGTAAGTGCCTTACCTACTGGATCAACTTTACCAGTTTCATCCATCCCATGCCAGATAACCCCGATCCCCCCGCCCCCACCCCTGACCCTTCCAATATCCAACACCATCATATACTTCACCATCAACTGCCAAACAATAGGTATCCATACCTTTTCTTAATTTTCTTTTTTGCTACATCAGCAAGTGGAGAAAATCACCTGCCTGTAACCATCCAAAACCAGGCCTACTTTTTAACATGGAGACCCATATTTCTAAGCATTTTCTGTCTGTTTCTATTCATCAGTTTCACTCACATTTCAACTACAACATGACAATTTTCAGACTGAATTTTGGCGCCCCACATCTTACATACCTGGTTTCTTCTTTTGGGCCTCCTTATCTCGGGAGACAATGGATACGCGCCTGGAGGTGGTCAGTGGTTTGTGAAGCAGCGCCTGGAGTGGCTATAAAGGCCAATTCTGGAGTGACAGGCTCTTCCACAGGTGCTGCAGAGAAATTTGTTTGTTGGGGCTGTTGCACAGTTGGCTCTCCCCTTGCGCCTCTGTCTTTTTTCCTGCCAACTACTAAGTCTCTTCGACTCGCCACAATTTAGCCCTGTCTTTATGGCTGCCCGCCAGCTCTGGCGAATGCTGGCAACTGACTCCCACGACTTCTAAGCATTTTCTGTCTGTTTCTATTCATCAGTTTCACTCACATTTCAACTACAACATGACAATTTTCAGACTGAATTTTGGCGCCCCACATCTTACATACCTGGTATGCTTCAGCTAAGTTTGCGATTCTTCTTCTGCTGACAGTAGTATCAAGCAGCACTTACTTAGGAATAACCTGCTTAACAATGCTCAGTTTGAGATCCAGCAGATGCACTCAGCTCCAGGTCTCATTACAGCCTTGATCCAAACATGGACAAAAGAGCTGAAGTACAGAGGTGAGGCGAGAGTGACTGCCCTTGACATCAAGGCAGCCTTTGATCAAGTGTGGCATCAAGGAGCCCGAGCAAAATTGAAGTCAATGGGAATCAGGAGAAAAAAACTCTCCACTGGTTGGAGTTATACCTAGCACTAAGGAAGATGGGTGTAGATGTTGGAGCCAATCATCTCAGCTGGAGTTCCTCAGGGCAGTGCCCTCGGCCCAAATATCTCCAACCGCTCCATCAATGACCTTCCCTCCATCGTGAGATCAAAGTGGGGATTGATTTTTGCTGATGATTGCAATGTTCGGTTCCATTCACAACTCCTCAGATAAGTCCGCGCCCATATACAGCAAGACCTGGACAACATATAGGCTGGACTGCTATGTGGCATGAATGTTACCTGCCACTTAAGTGGCAGGCAATGACCATCTCCAACAAGAAAGTCTAATCACCCATTTACATTTAATGGCCTTACCACAGCAGAATCTCCCACTAATATCCCTGGTGGTCAACATTGAGCTGAAACTTAACTGAGCCAGCCATATAGATACTGTGGTTACAACAGCAGGTAAGAGGCTGGGTACTATGTGGCAAGTGACTCACCTCCTGATTCCCCAAAGCCTGTCCACCACAAGGCACATAAAGCACAAGTCAGGAATGGATGAGTGCCGTTCCAATAACACTTAAGAAGCTCGACAACATCCAGGACAAAGCAGCCCACTTGATTGGCACCCCATCCACCACCTCGAACATTTAATCTCTCCACCACCAGCGCACTGTTTACCGTCTACAAGATGCGCTGTAAGCAACTGAAGGCTGCTTCAACAGCACATCTTAAACCCATGTCCTCTACCACCTAGAAGGACGAGGGCAGCAGGCGCATGGGAACGCCAGCTGCAAGTTTCCCTCCAAGTCACGCACCATCCTGACGTTGGAATATATCACTGTTTCTTCATCATCACTGGGTCAAAATTCTGGAACTTCCTACCGAACAGCACTTTGGGCGTACCTTCAACACACAGACTATGGTGGTTCAAAGCGGCAGCTCACCACCACCTTCTCAAGAGCAATTAGGGATGGGCAATAAACGCTGGCATTGCTAGTGACGCCCATATTCCGTGAACGAATAAAGAAAGACACCATAAAATTTAGCCTTCTTAGCTATTTTATGTAGTAATGCTGGATTTGCATTTACATTCTATCCAAGTTAGAGTAGTCTAAAACCATAGCTAACCTGTACAGTCTGTATCTGTGGTGATTGTATGACAGAGGGTTGTGCGGTTTGGATTACTCCCTGGACCTGCACAGTCTGGCCAGAAGGCAACTGCACAACAGTTACAGCTGGAGACCCTGAAGCAACTTGAGTACCAGCTACAGATACCTGCAACAAAGAAACAATAATACACAAATAGAATAATTGTTCAGCAAAACATTTATTTCTCACTTAAAAAATGCATTAAAATTATATACATAATTCGCATCTTTAATCTTCAAAATTAATTTATGATAAACAATTATCACCTTTAGATTACAACAGCAAAAAAGTTGTTTTACTTACTCGCAGCAAGTCCCATTCACCCATCACCCCTGTGCCCGCTGATCTACACTGGCTCCCAGGTAAGCAATGCCTTGGTTTTAAAATTTTCATCCTTGTTTTCAAATTGTGCCATGGCCTCACCCCTCCCAACTCTAACCTCCTCCAGCCCTACAACCCTCAGATCTCTGTGCTCTTCCAATTCTGACCTCTTAAGCATCCATGAGGAAAGATGTGTTCCGTTATTTTACAAACAGTCACTTACGATTAAGTAAAGAATGCAATAACTAAGTATTGTCAAAATAGTCAAGTAAACTTTTGGCAGTAATAGTTCAGGACAAATTCTCCTTGACATTTTCTTGGAAACAAATAAAACAAAAGATAAACTCTGAATACCATACTCATGCTAATGTCACATCAAGCACAGATCTCCGCCCTCAAAACAGCCAGTCAGTCTCAGAGTATCCAGTGCCATACGCCACTGCATCTGGTACTGAAAGTGTCCAGCCACAGTAAATCTGTTGGCAAGAAGGCTGATCAAATTTGAACCAAATTTTGAACAAGGCACCTAGACTTCCGCAGCACTTAAAAGGCCAATTTCCGCACTAATCCCTACCAAATTCTATGATACGGAAATACAGACTTAGCGATAAGTCTGTTCAGGGTTTGGGACATCGCAATCTCAATAGGCATCAGCCTTGAATCAGAGTATTCTCAGCTCAAAGTCAGGTCATGTTTCAAGCCCTACTCCAGGACTTGAGCATAGACCCCAGCATTGCACTTAGGTGCAGTATTGAGGGGGTTCTAAACTGCCTTAGGTACCATCTTGCAGATGAAATGTTAAATCAAGCCCTTGACTGCCTGCTCAAATGGATGTGAAAGATACCATGGCACCAGTGATGTTATGGAGTTTTCCCAATGTCCTGGATGACATTAATCCCTTAACCAACACCAACAAAACAGATTAACTGGTCATTTATCTTATTGTTTGTGGGAAATTGCTATCTCTTAGCCCACGTAACAGCAGTGACTGCATTTCAAAAGTTTTTCATTTACTGTGAACACTTCAAGACATCCTGAGGATTTGAAAGATCCTATGCAAATGAAGTTTTTTTTCTTTAATATATTTCAAATACAGTGACTTTTGCTAAGAAAATTTATGTCTTTTAATTCTTTAAAACAGTCTTTAAAAATGTGTTGAACTCAAGCCCCCCAAAAAGCTGCCTGAGGCTATAAAGCAGTCTCAACTGACTTTTCACTGGAACAGCTGTGTCACATGATAGCTAAGCATTTAGTAGTAACTATACCAATACCTGCTATTCTAATCTCCATGGAGTTGCCAGCTATTAATTTCCATGCGCTCAATCTCACACACTTGACCTACCAAACTCGATTTCTGTAAAACCAACTGCTTAAGGGGCCCAGATCAACTGCGCGATCATGATCCTATTTGCACATCTTAACGGCAAGTGAATTGTGCAAAGTGAAAAGCATGAAAATTCAATGGGGATTAGAAGAATCTGAAAAACAAGCATTACATTTTCTGAATCCATACCCTGACTCGCAAAACTGTCCCTATGATTTTTTTAATGCATAAATTAAAATATTAACAGAATTCACTACTGCTACTCAATATTCATAATGTTTTCTGCAAAATGTACAAATAGTAATGCACATTTGCATATTTTATATATTTTTATTGAAAACAATTAGATTTTCAAGTTAATTCCTTCAAGTTGAAAGAATTTTAAACCAAACGTGTAGGGATCCAGGGTTCAAACTTTAAAAATTAAAGCACAATAGTAGCTCCCTGATTGCTGAGTGCTAAGGGAGTAGCTGACCAGTCAAAGATTGACCCAGGTTCAATCCTTGGTTGATGCTAAGATAATTGATTGTAGTCACAACAAAAATAGAGATGTCACAATAAGCCCCTGAGTTAGAGGAAAAAATCAGTATGGAGCCTGATCCTGATGGAAGTTCATGTTGGGTGAGGACAAGTCTGAACTCTACTGTGATGCTTCCTCTGGTTGAAAACCTCCGTTTTGGGCTCACATATGAAGGGCTAGGTACTGGAGTGCAACCAAGCTCAATGTCTTTAGGAACTGGGTAAGAACTGACAGAAAAATATGAAAGAATGAAAATATTTGAATTGAAGTGACTCATTCCTGAAAACATTAAATCTCCTTCAAGAGGATGTGTATGCTTTTCAGATATGTGCATGGCTAATCAGATGTCAGCCATGAGTCAATGGTTACACCCTCGCCTGAGTCAGTGGGACCTAGGTTCAAGTCCCACTCCAGAGGCTTGAACACAAAGGCTAATACTCCAGTGCAGTGCTGAGAGTGTCGCATTGTCAGAAGTACTGTATTTCAGATGAGACAGTAGGCTGGATTTTAAAGCCCCTCCGCCAATCGGGAACATTGCCGGGAGGGGGTGGGGGGTGGGGAGGGGAGTAATGAAGATCGGTGTGGCAGAAGCCCACCATCGGCCCCGACGGCAGCAGGCCCCTTGTCGATCTCGGCGGCGAAGAGGCCTTGTGGTGGCTGCTCCGCCGCTCGGCAACGGGACCCCATTTCAATATGTAAACTAATTTACATACCTGATTTAATGAGGATCCTGTCATCACCTTAATCGCCGCACCGATCTTCATTCGGGTGGCGACAATGCCGCACCTTCGAATCCCTGTTCAGGGAAACGTGGCAAGACACCTGTGGGGGGGCGGGGGGGAGGGGGAAGAGGAGGATTTTTTTTTTCTCTGTGCAGGAAGAGGGGAGCGGGGTAGCAGCACTGCAGATTGGTTGGGGGAGGGGGGGGGTGTGATGGGCAAATGTGCCGAACTTTGGGGAGGGGGGGTTGCGGGGAACGGTCAAATTCTGAACAAACAATTTCCATGGGGGAAAGGGCAGGAATGTTTTGAAGTGCCATTGTGGGGGGAATGAATTTAAAGCTTTCTGCTTTTTGGTAATTCAACTGACCTGGCCCTTTAATTTTTAAATCACCATTAAGGGCTGTAAGCCCTTTAAAAATGGCACTGGCGCCATCGCGGGGGATGGTGCCGCGGCTATGCAAATAAGCCGTGAAATCGCAATGGCTCCGTGATGTAGTGCCCATGCGGACAGGGCACATTTCATTATGTCTGCAGCCTACATCAATGATGGACTCTTAAAATGCAGCCCATTAACTCAATGCCCCTTCTGTCCTTTCAGGTCATAAAAGATTCCATGGCATGAATTTAAAGATGAGCAGTGGAGTTCTAGAGTCATAGAGAGTTCGGTCCAGCATCCTGACCAATATTTATCCCTTAGCCAACAATATGAAAACAAGATTACCTGGTCATCAACACATTGCTGTTTATGCAATCTTGCTGTGCATAAATTGGCTGCTGTGTTTTCTTACATTACAAAAGTGACTACACTTCAAAAAGCAATTAATTGACTGTAAAGCACTTGAATGTCCTGAGCTTGTGAAAGGCATTATCTAAAATTGTTTCTTCCTTCTTTCTTTCCCTCTCTCTTTTTCAAGGCCACCAGGATTGATGGATCTTAATTAGTCTTAACATTGTTACTTTTTTTGGCTTTGAGGACCCTCAGGTACTCTATTTGAACAGTCCGTGTATGAAACCAAAACCTCCAAACTCAATGAGTTTGGATAGGAATCGAGCTGCTGGTGTCAAGTTTTGTGACTTATAGTTCTGTGTTTTGTTCTTACTTTTGAATGCCTTCAATATTATTGTTTATTGTTTCAGTTTGACGTTTTCCCCCTTACACGCTATTTATTTGAAGTAGCGCCCATCACGCTTGAAAGGGTTATTATCATTATCAGCAGGCATACATAAAAGATATATACCTCTGACAAACTGAAAATTCTACTTTCGTGACACTGCTCTCCCCAAGTCAGACAGCTATTCACAGGTGCCTCTTAATAAAAATAGACAGACAATACAAAACTCAAAAAGGTCATGTAGCCCAAACAGTCAGAGTAGGTGTTTGCCTTCCATGCAGGCAGAAGTCCTAATCATATTTATCTACCCAGTTCTCAGACCCTGTCATATGCCTATTTCCTTCTTCCATCTATCTAATTTGAAATGTTAAAAGAAGGAGGCAAAGAAGCAGAAAAATTTAGAGAGGGAATTCCAGAGCATAACTTAGGGGAGGACTGCCAACAGAGGGATAAAGGGAGCAGGGGATGCATAAAGGGCCAGTCAGAGGAGCAGAGAGTTCGGGGATGGGGGAGCAAAGCATTATTGGACTGGAGGCTACAGATATAGTGAAACCAAGAAATTATTTAAATCTAATCTTGAATACTGCCATCTTTTCTACCTCAAACACAGTCTTACAACTGAGTAAAGAAGTTTCTCTTGTTCTCCATTTTAAATCTCTTACATTTAATCTAAAGTACTGCATCCAATTCTCATCACCAAACTTTAGGAACGATGTGAGGGTCCTTGAGAAGGTCCAAAGGAGATTCACCAGAATGGTTCCAGGAATGAGGGATTTTAGGTACAAGGTTAGGTTGGAAAAGCTGGGGTTGTTCTCTTGGAGCAAAAGAGATTGAGTGGAGATTTGATAGAGGTGGACAAGATTATTACAGGCTTAGATAAAGTAGACAAAGAAAAGCTGTTCCCATTAGCTGATGCCACAAGGTCTAGGGGACACAGATTTAAGGTTTTAGGCAAGAGATGCAGAGGGATGGGACGGAGAACTTTTCATAACACAGCGAGTGGCAATGACCTGGAACTCGCTGCCTACAATGGTGGTGGAAGCAGAGATGATAAATTATTTCAAAAGGAAACTGGATGGGCACGAGGCAAATAAACTTGCAAGGCTATGGGAATGGAGCCGGGGAGTGGGATTGATTGGATTGCCCGACAGAAAGCAGATATGGACTCGATGGGCTGAATGGCCTACTGTGTCATTATGACCATCACCCTCAATATCCTTCCTATAGTGTGAAGTCCAATACTTCATACAATATTTGAACTGAGGTCTTAAGAATTTATACAGACTCATTATCAAGGTTCCTGCTAATCTTTTTTTTGGAAGTGCACAGGTGATGCCTTTTTTTTTTGTGCTGCCATGGATGTGTGGTAACTTAAAGGGACTGACTTATGCACAGCCTGCACAGAAGCTTTTATGTTGCTGTGTGGTCACACACCTTACAGGGAACATTTCTCATCATTATCGCTTGGCTTTTATATTCTCTACCTATTCTGATAACAAAGTATGGATAAAAGAATAATCAGAGAGAAATCAGAGTACAAGAGAAAGCTAGCTAGAAATATAAAAACAGACAGTTAGAATTTCTACAAGTATTTAAAAAGAAAAGGAGTAAGTCAAGTGAGTGTTGTTCCTCCAGAGAGTAAGTCTGGGGAATTGATAATGGAAAATAAGGAAATGGCAGAGGAATTGAACAGATTTTTTGCATTTGTCTTTACTGTCAAGGATACAAATAACATCCCAGAAATAATTGTGAATCAAGAGTTGAAAGGGAGGAAGGAACTTAAAACAATTACCATCACCAGAGAAAGGGTACTAAAAAAATTAATAGAACTAAAAGCTGACAAGTCCCCAGGTCCTGATGGGCTTCATCCTAGAGTCTTAAAAGAAGTGGCTGCTGAGATAGTAGATGCATTGGTTTTAATTTTCCAAAATTCCCCAGGTTCTGGAAAGGTCCCATCAGACTGGAAAACAGCAAATGTAACTCTGCTATTCAAGAAAAGAGGAAGACAGAAAGCAGGAAATTACAGGCCAGTTAGCTTAACATCTGTCATAGGGAAAAATCTGGAATCTATTATTAAAGAGGTTATAGCAGTACATTTAGAAAATCATAATGCAATCAGGCAGAGTCAACATGGTTTTGTGAAAGGGAAATGATGTTTAACTAATTGGAGTTCTTTGAGGAAGTAACAAACAACGTAGTTAAAGGGGAACCTGTGGATGTGGTGTACTTGGATTTCCAGAAGACATTTGACAAGGTGCCACATCAAAGGTTAATAAACAAAATAAGATCCCATGGTATAGGGGGTAACATATTAGCATGGACAGAGGATTGGTTAGCTAAGAGGAAACAGAGTAGGCATACACGGGTCATTTTCAGGTTGGCAAGCTGGAACTAGTGGAGTGCCACAGGAATCAGTGCTGGCACCTCAACTATTTACAATCCATATCACTGACTTGGATGAAAGGACAGAATATATGGTTGCTAAATTTGCTGATGACACAAATGATAAGTAGGTGAGTAAGTTCTGAAGAGGACATAAGAAGTCTGCAAAATGATATAGATAGGTTAAAGGGGTGGGCAAAGATTTGGCAGATGGAGCATAATGTGGGAAAGTGTGAATTTGTCCACTTTGGCTAGAAAAATAGAAAAACAACATATTTCAATGGAGAGAGATTGCAGAACTCTGAGATGCAGAGAGATCTGGGTGACCTAGTACACAAAACACAAAATTTTAGTATGCAGGTACAAGAAGTAATTAAGAAGGCAAATGCAATGTTGTCGTTTATTGCAAGGGGAATGAAATATAAAAGTAGAGATGTTTTGCTACGGTTGTACAGGGCATTGGCGAGACCACATCTAGAGTATTGTTTTGGTCGCCTTACTTAAGAAAGGTATTTCTGCATTGGAAGCAGTTCAGAGAAGGTTCACTCAATTGATTCCTGGGATGAGAGGGTTATCTTATGAGGAAAGATTGGACAGGTTGGGTCTGTATTCATTGGAGTTCAGATAGATGAGAGGTGATCTTATTGAAACATATAAGATCCTAAGGGAACTTGGCAGGGGGGATGTTGAAAGGAAGTTTCCCCTTGTGAGAAAGACTAAAACTATGGGGGCACAGTTTAAAAAATAAGTAGTCTCCTATTTAAGACAGATATGAGGAGATATTTTTCCTCTCAGAGGGTCGCAAGTCAAAGATAGAACAAAGATAATTACAGCACAGGAACAGGCCCTTCGGCCCTCCAAGCCTGCGCCGATCCAGATCCTCTCTCTAAACATGTCGCCTATTTTCTAAGGTTCTGTATCTCTTTTCTTTCTGCCCATTCATGTATCTGTCTAGATACATCTTAAAAGACTCCATCGTGCCCGCGTCTACCACCTCCGCTGGCAACGCGTTCCAGGTGCCCACAACCCTCTGCGTAAAGAACTTTCCACGCATATCCCCCCTAAACATTTCCCCTTTCACTTTGAACTCGTGTCCTCTAGTAATTGAAACCCCCACTCTGGGAAAAAGCCTCTTGCTGTCCACCCTGTCTATACCTCTCATGATTTTGTACACCTCAATCAGGTCCCCCCTCAACCTCCGTCTTTCTAATGAAAATAATCCTAATCTACTCAACCTCTCTTCATAGCTAGCGCCCTCCATACCAGGCAACATCCTGGTGAACCTCCTCTGCACCCTCTCCAAAGCATCCACATCCTTTTGATAATGTGGCGACCAGAACTGTACGCAGTATTCCAAATGTGGCCGAACCAAAGTCCTATACAACTGTAACATGACCTGCCAACTCTTGTACTCAATGCCCCGTCCGATGAAGGAATGCATGCCGTATGCCTTCTTGACCACTCTATTTACCTGCGTTGCTACCTTCAGGGAACAGTGGACCTGAACACCCAAATCTCTCTGGACATGAATTTTCCCCAGGACTTTTCCATTTACTGTATAGTTCACTCTTGAATTGGATCTTCCAAAATGCATCACCTCGCATTTGCCCTGATTGAACTCCATCTGCCATTTCTCTGCCCAACTCTCTAATCTATCTATATTCTGCTGTATTCTCTGACAGTCCCCTTCACTATCTGCTACTCCACCAATCTTAGTGTCGTCTGCAAACTTGCTAATCAGTCCACCTATACTTTCCTCCAAATCATTTATGTATATCACAAACAACAGTGGTCCCAGCACGGATCCCTGTGGAACACCACTGGTCACACGTCTCCATTTTGAGAAACTCCCCTCTACTGCTACTCTCTGTCTCCTGTTGCCCAGCCAGTTCTTTATCCATCTAGCTAGTACACCTTGGACCCCAAGCGCCTTCACTTTCTCCATCAGCCTGCCATGGGGAACCTTATCAAACGCCTTACTGAAGTCCATGTATATGACATCGACAGCCCTTCCCTCATCAATCAACTTTGTCACTTCCTCAAAGAATTCTATTAAGTTGGTAAGACATGACCTTCCCTGCACAAAACCATGTTGCCTATCACTGATGAGCCCATTTTCTTCCAAATGGGAATAGATCCTATCCCTCAGTATCTTCTCCAGCAGCTTCCCTACCACTGACGTCAGGCTCACCGGTCTATAATTACCTGGATTATCCCTGCTACCCTTCTTAAACAAGGGGACAACATTAGCAATTCTGTGGAACTCTCTTCCCCGGAGAGCAGTGGAGGCAGGGTCATTGAATATTCTTAAGGCAGAGGTACATGGATTCTTGACAGGGGTCAGGCAGCAAAGTGGAGTTGAGTCCACAAGCAGATCAGCCATGAACTTATAGAATGGTGGAGCAGGCTTGAGGGGCCCAAATAGCCTATTCCTGCTCCTAGTTTGTATGCTCTATTACGACCGAGGTGGGAGGAGTGCACTGTTTATTCTAGTATCACTTCTCCACAGGTCACAACATATATTTAAATTTTCCCACTTACCGATATGGTCAATCATATACTCTATCTTTTCCAAAATAAAACACACTAACCAGGTTTTTTTAATGAACAAAATGATCAGTTTATTGTAAAACAAGTCTTAACCAGTAATGAAGTAAAACATAAACACACAGATTGAAATTTTAAAGTTCCCCTTTTACCTTAGCCCCACACAATCACATACACACATACACAGGTTAACTGGAAAAAAAAGGGATTTGTGTTTTTGGAGCTCTATTACAGGAAAAAAAAAACACTTGCACTGAATACTTGCTCTTTCCTGAAGAAACAGCTGATGAGATATGTTGTGTTCCAAAACTGGCATACAGTCTGGCCTCCGAGTACACATAGACAGGTCACTGGGATCTTTTAGAACAGTTCTTTTCAGACGGTGTTGAGAATTAATTTAGTAGGCTTTTCTTCAAAAACAGGAGACAAGATGAGTTGACACATTGGACTTCTCAGGGTCTTTTAGAGAGGTGCTGGAAAGCTGAGCTGGGTTGTGGTCTTCTCTGCTTCCTTTAGAATTCTCTTCTCCTTCTGCAGGCTTTTTAAAGAGATGGAACAGACTGTACTGAGCTGGGGTTCTGTCCTGCAGTTTTTTTCAAAAAACTCCAACCCCTTTAAAACAGTTCATTTCCAGCTTCCAACAATTCAAAAGTCCACCTTCTGACCTGTCACTTCTCTGCACACATCTTCCCCCAGTTATCAAGGATTCTGTTCTAGTTTTAAGTTGAGTCATGTGACAACCAGTAAACATTGTTGCCAAACAAGTTCTTTCAGTGTCTTTTTGAAAAAAAAAGGTCCACATTTCTTTAATTTGACAATGAATTTTTAGAAGCACTTTCATAACAGTTCGTATGAAGTGGTGTTTTGTGAATCTATACCCCCATATCACTTTCATTCAGAACATAATTAGTGCTTTTTTTTAAAGGAAATTACATGAACTTACTAACATTGAATTTCATCTTCCCACTTTTTAGCCCATTCCCGACATTGGCTCCCAGTCCAGCAACACCACAAATTTATAATTCTCATCCTTCTGTTCAAATCCCTCCATTGCCTTGCCCCTCCCTAGCTCTGTAACCCCTCCAGGCCAACAACCCTCCTAGATCTCTGCACTTCTCCAATCCTGGCTTCCTGCACATTTTTAATTTCCATCTCCCCAACATTAATGGCCATCAATTCAGCTGCATAGGCCCTAAATTCTAGAATTCCTCCCTAAACCTCTCCACTTCTCTCTCCTCTAAGATGCTCCTTAAAACCTATCTTTTTGACAAACTTTTGGTCACCAATCCAGATATCTCTTTACATGACGCAATGTCAGATTGTTTGATAATTTTCTTGTGAAGTACCTTAGGATGTTTTGCATTAAAGATATTGTATAAATGCAAGTTTTTGTCATCAATATCCCTTTGCAGCTTCATTAGTCTTTTAAAGAATTAGCCATACTTTCTATAATTTTAACACCACTCCTTCTCGGCCTCTCTCCAGATCATCGATATACATGGTGAGCTTAACTGACCCCAGATCTGAACCTTCTACCTAATTTTTAATCCAGTTCTCTATCCTCCCTCAACTCCATACCCTTTCATCTTCTCTAGTAATTTCCTATAGGAAATCTTGTCAAAGGCTTTCCTCATGTCCAAGCACAATACAGTCACTGTATTTACCCCATCTCCTATGGCAGATACTTCTGCAAAAAATTATCTGCCGTTTGTCAAATATTGTGTCATGCTAGGCCCCCACCTGACAAGAATGAGGCGCATTAATTCTGTCATGAATTTTGATTTTAAACTATTACTGGAGTGAAGAAAGGACTTGTTAAACAGATCAGCCGTGGCTGGAAAAGACATTTGCATATTAACAGACAGTGATTGGAAGGACAAAGGACCATTCCCTGACACATTCAACCCACAATGGACCTTGATCACCAGGTATTGTGTGTAAGAGAAGCACTCCAGAGACTGCTAAGATAATACAGTCCAAGACATGGTCAGACCAGTTAGTCACATGACTAACCTGCTTGGCAACCTGGGGTTTTCTGAATTGTACAAACAGTTTGAACTCAAAGACTTTTGCTCCTGGGCTGAGAAGATCTTTCTTGTCTGCTCCCATCTCTTTCTCACTCAAGCCTCTGAATCCATTGACGACACATGAACCGCAAGAGAGAAAAGTCTCCTACAGTGAACAAGGTTTAAGAAGAATGCTGGGTCCCAAAGCAAGAACTACCTACAATCAAGCACTCTACAGTTAGCTTGAAGAACTGTAATAAAAACTCTTCAGATTTTGCCTCAAACTTTTCACTTTATTTCTTCTTCTGCTCTTTTCCGTCTCTATTTGCACGTGTGTATTGCGTATGCATGCTTGCATAGGCGCATCGTGTATCCGTTGGCGTCAACCTAATTAGAGTTTAAGTTTAATAAATTTCAATCTTCCTTCTTTAAACCGAAGAAACCCTATTTGTGCTAGTTACTTTGTCTTATAATTGGAAAGCAGTGAACAAGGATTCACCAAGGGGCAGCTAAAAACACAGTGTGCTTAAAAATAAAACCCTGTGACGATAAGACCTGGTGAAGGCTGAGAGGGACCATAGACACCTTTTTCACCTGGTCGTAACAATTGTCTTTCGGAATTCACACTGGCTACCTCTAACTATTTGCTCTTTACCTATGAATATGGTAACTGCATCCCTAATTAGGGATACTTACAATTTTCTCCCAACCATAAAATGTAAGTTAATTGGCCAGATTCGCCATTGCTCCCCTTTTAAAATTGGATGCTACATTGGTCACACTATTTGCGCTGCACAGATCCACATGGAACAGATCCCTGAAATTTAATTTCTAAGGCTGCAGAAATTTCCTCCCTCATCTTCCCGAGGATCATAGAATGCATATCATGCCTGAGGCTTTGTCTTCCTTCAACCTAACTAACTTATCTAAAGTTTCCTTTTATCCATCATAGTATCATTCATATAATAAAAGCAAAATACTGCAGATGCTGGAAATCTGAAATATAAACAAGAAATGCTGAAACTACTCAGCAGGTCTGGCAGCATCTGTGGAGAGAGAAGCAGAATTAACGTTTCAGGTCAGTGACCTTTCATCATTATTTATTATAGTATCATTCATCTCGTTCTCAACAACCTCAGGATTGAAACATTCCTTGCTAATATAAAAATTGTAAAAATCTGTCGAATAGGTGTGTCAGAATCATGTAAACCTGTTCTTTCTAATAAAGAAACACAAAGGGAAGTTCTGCCTAATTCTGTTATCTGCTGCATTTTATTTCTGTCGATGCCCGAGAAAAGATAAAGGATTCGGGTATTGCCCGTATCTGTTTCATGAATTGCTGTATACAGCTAAGTCCAAAGTTGCTGAAGGCTTTGCAATGCCTAATGCTGCTGTTTATTTAGATGCTAGAGCAAGTCCCTGAAGGAAATTACTCTGCTTTCAACAAAAACTAGTTATGTTGTTTGCTGCATCTTCCCCCTTAGACAGACACCGCACATAATATCAAAGTCATAGAGTCATAAGTATTGCATAAAAATAAGGACAGAATATATGACTTAAAAATGGATACTGAATTACATCTGCACACCATGTACTAATTATTCTCTCATTCTCTAACATCTCTTCACTTGAAGACTACATTTGGTCTGAACAGAATGCAACAGGGGAAAGGGGAAGGAGAGAACACAAGAATAATTCAGGACACAGCAGGGCAGGACAAGACAGGATTCAAAAGTCTCCTGTCTAATTCCTCCAACTGCTTCCAAGCATTTGCCTAGCTGCCCTGAAAACTGACAAGAGCATCCACCCATTCATCGCAAATGCTTTTCAGACCTCCCAAACTGGATCCGAGCGCACCACCTATCCATCTATGCGGAGTGCTTTCTAACATACCTGCACATCTCACTAGTGACAGTAATTCTTAGACAGCCAAGACATAGGTAAAAATGTTAGGCTGAGAAGTGAAAGAAAGCAAGAACTGAAGTAACAGAACAAAAGAGGGTCTTCAAAGGTTTGATGCGGAAGAGATAAAAAGCGAAATTGGAGTAAGAGTCAATCCATATTCTTGGAAATTTTAAGATAATGGCTCTTGCTCATTACATGGTCTTTGTCATCAACTGGATAAATTCCACATTTGGCATCTAAACAGCATTAACTTTTATATATGCAATATAACAACTAAAAAAAAAAATTCAATCTTCTTTACAGGCGGAGCAATTAGTACAGTTTTACCTGTGCAATGGTAGGGATTTGAGTCTGAGAATTCTGAGCTTGCAATTGGATAGATTCGCTATCTGTCGCAGAATCTGTTACACTGCCATCTTGATGAGATTCAACAACTGATTCCATGGTCATTTGTCTAAAAAAAAAGCAAGACACAAATGGTTCTCAGTTAAAACGTAAAGTAAATCATGTATATAGAAGACAATGAAGTTGATCCATGTGCATCAATTGCTTTTGCTGCAAAGCTACTTCACATATTCTACTTTGGGAGGCAGGGTGAGAAGACATGGGGAATGGAATTATGGTAATCTCCAGTTTACTGAAGGCTTGTATTATGTTTGTATTCTCTAGCCATGCACTCACAATCCAGAACATTACATAGAAATCATAACACCGGCAAGAAGTTCAGTTCAACCACTCCATGTTGCTTTTTAAAATATGAGCAACAGCCGTAATCCCATATGCTCATCCTGCTCTCATATCTCTTCATTTTCCTTTCCTTTAACCATTTGTCTCATCCATTCTTAGATACTGACAGCCTCACAACCTGTGTAAAAAAGGTTACTCTTGCTCCCTGTCCTAAATCTTCAATCTTGTATCTATGTCTCCTCATGCTAGACCACTCAACCTGGAATTGGGCTGTTTCAATCTACTTTGCCTTAATCGTCTCTGTTCTAACAAAACAACCACAATTTCTCAAGTCTTTCTTTGTATTGGTATTTGCTCCAATCAGGCAGTGTCCTAATGAATGTGCACTGTACACACTCTTGTCTCAAGACACTAATGGTGACACTAAAATAGGTGGGATAGTAGGTTGCAATAAAGAAATTTACAAATGGATATGGATAGGTTAGGTGAATGGGCCAAAATTTGGCAGATGGAGTTTAACGTGGATAAGGTTATCCATTTTGGTCAGAAGAATAGAAAGGCAAATTATCTAAATGGAGAGAAACTTCACAGTGCTTCGGTGCAGAGGGATCTGGGTGTCCTCGTGCATGAATCGCACAAAACTAGTATGCAGGTGTAGCAGGTAATAAGGAAAGCAAATGGAATTTTGGTATTTATTTCTAAAGGAATAGAGTATAAAAGTAGGGAAGTGTTGCTGCAACTGTACAAGGCATTAGTGAGACCGCACCTGGAGTATTGCGTACAGTTTTGGTCCCCTTACTTGAGGAGGGATGTAGTTGCGTTGGAGGCAGTTTAGAGGAGGTTCACTAGATTGATTCCAGAGATGAGGGGTTTGTCTTATGAAGAGAGATTGAGCAGTTTAGGCCTTTACTCTCTAGAATTTAGAAGAATGAGAGGAGATCTAATTGAGGTATATAAGATGATTAAGGGGATTGACAAAGTAGATGTAGAGAGGATGTTTCCTCTGGTGGGGCAATCTAGAACGAGAAGTCATAGTCTTAGGATAAGAGGTAGCAGATTCAAAACAGAGATGAGGAGAAATTACTTCTCTTAAAGGGTCGTGAGTCTGTGGAATTCACTACCCCAGAGTGCAGTGGATGCCGGGACACTGAGTAAGTTTAAGGAGGCGATAGACAGATTTTTAATTAGTAATGGGTTAAAGGGTTATGGAGAACAGCAAGAAAGTGGAATTGAAGCCAAGATGAGATAAGCCATGATTGTATTGAATGGCACAGCAGGCTTGAGGGGCTGAATTGCCTACTCCTGCTCCTAGTTCTTATGTTCTTATGTAATATGCTTCCTATGGCATGGAGCCTGAAACTGAAGTTTTATATAGATTTACCAGTATATTTAAATTTTATATTCTGTACCTTGCACTGTAAATCCCAGTATTCCACTAGCTTTCTTATGGTATTATCTACTCAAGATGGTCTTTTAATGTCTTGTGAAGCTAAACCCTCAAATCCATCTATTCTTCCACATTATCCAGCTTTAACTCCTTCACGTTAACTAACTTGCTGTCTATACCCCACTTTTCCCCAAGACAGATGCCTGAAGACCTTTCATACCTACTCTGTCCAGCTCCTGTACTAATGCATTTTACCAACCAGCCATTAGAAGAGCTTTGGAAATACTTCGCTCGGTAACAGTGATACCATAACACAAAAAATCTTACATTTTTCTATTGATCACATTACACATCATCGAAACCAAAAAGTTCTTTGCTGCAATTAGTATGCACATATTATAGGAGATTTATGATGCCTCAGTGGGCAAATATAGTGTGCTGGTAAAGCAGACAGACCAGAAAGACGCCAGTTTCAAACCTTCGATTATACCTATAGCTGATTTTAATCAATGAGGATACTACATCAGAAACTAATGTCCTCAGGCCAGGGAGGACTGCTATGCAGCAACTATAGCTATTATATATGGACAGTGTTAACCCATCTATGAAGGTCCATGGTTGAACAACCTGACATTCAATTCCTATGTTTAGGACTGAAGAATGGCCATTGGAGCAAGGCAGTAAAAGACGACAGTTACTTTGGAAACAATACAAAATTGTTATTCTACTTGAATATGCCTTTTCAAAATACAGTTAATCTTAAACCAATTGATAGGTTGAAATTATGACAACCTTACAAAAGAATCTTGAATAAAGTGTCCACTTGATCTCCTTTAAAGCTATTGTATCCTCAAAAAAGGTTGCATTTTTTTAAACTTTCAGAGAAGATACTCACCCTGCGTTTCCCAGATTGTTGTGTTTGTATGCAGTCACTAGCTATTTAGGAAATTGGATTTCACTTTCGAATTGCTTCAGAAATATTTTTGTATCAATTATGGAGACATCAGTGACATTCTGCCATCTTACAGCTTCAGGTTCATTCAGCTGCTTCCTTTATGAAAGAAAAATGCAGGGCATAAACTGGGAGAAAGCGTTGTTGGATAAGCAATTAAGATTAACCTCTAATAAACCTGTTTTGCAAAAAAACTGGGGTATTTATTAAAATATTGTTGCAGAATTCTTTGAATAGTGTGTTAGCATATATTTTGGTGATAAAGAATTTTTTTAAGAATAAAAATGCTTACGGTATTGAACATTTTAGCTTTAAGCCAATCAAATCTTCAATTTCAGTGTGCGAGTAAAATGTAGCAATTCAACAATCATATCTTCAAACTAAACTTCATGATTTTGCTTCCTAACCCATAACATATTTTATTAAGGTTACCATTCTATTGTACATCTGGGTTAAATGTGGGTAAATTGTAATGCTCAACATGATAGTTTCTGAATGAATTTTATGCTGTTAATCAAAAGTTGAATTTTACAAAGCAAAGCTGAAGTATTTTTCAGTTCCAGCTAGGAAACATTAAGTTCAAGTTCTGCTTCCAACCAATGTTACTAGTACTTTTTCCAGAGGTCAAAACTCATCAATCTCAAACAAGTTATCAATGAAGAGAAGATGCTCAAAGTGCCCATCATGCACCTGTGAGCATGCCTCCTGCCCCACCCTATCTTAACCAACAGATGCTGTCAGGCCTGCTGAGTATTTCCAGCATTTTCTGCTTTTATTTTGGCCCAAGCACATATGTGGAAAATTCACTCTGGGAAGGGAGGAGGAGAAACAGTGGCACAGTGGTTAGCACCGCAGTCTCACAGCGCAAGCGACCCGGGTTCAATTCTGTGTGGAGTTTGCAAGTTCTCCCTGTGTCTACGTGGGATTCCTCCGGTTTCCTCCCACAGCCAAAAGACTTGCAGGTTGATAGGTAAATTGGCCATTATAAATTGCCCCTAGTATAGGTAGGTGGTAGGGGAATATAGGGACAGGTGAGGATGTGGTAGGAATATGGGCTTAGTGTAGGATTAGTATAAATGGGTGGTTAATGGTCGGCACAGACTCGGTGGGCTGAAGGGCCTGTTTCAGTGCTGTACCTCTAAATCTAAAAGCAAAAAGTGGAATAGAACCATGGAAATTTCAGCATGAGAAACGGCCATTCAACCAATCGTGCTCATGTCAGTGCTTTCTATACATGAGAAATATTCTAATCTTATTTCCCTGCTCTTCCTCATATCACTTGGTGTTTTTAATGTTAAATTTAAGAGGCAGTTTCATTACTTGTAGTTAGCAGGTTTCTTGTAATGTTATCAGCTTGCATCTTGCGACATGGGAAAATATATGAAAGGTTGAGCGTGTGCTCTGTGCAGTCAAGGCGCCAGCCTTGATTCAGTGGCAGCATTGTTGTTTCTGCGTCAGAAGGTTGTGGGTTCAAGACCCACTTGAGATTTCAGCACATAATCTAGTGATACTTCAGTGCAATATTGCATTGTCAAAGAACTCTCACGCAAATACAAATCCTACTAATCAAAGAGCAGAGGAGTTCTCCTGGTGTCTTGGCCAACATATCCCTCAACTAACAGCATATCTGGTCATTTCTTTCATTGCTGTTTGTGGGGCAACTGTCACATTTCTGACATTACAACAGTGACTACACTTCAGAAGTATTTAATTGGCTGTAAAGCATCTTGGACGTCTTCTGGTCGTGAAAGGCGCAATATAAACCCGAGTGTTTATTCTAGTTTCATTGCGCAGTGTTATATATGCAGCAAGCAGAGTATTTCTAATCCTTCCTTAAATGCTGTGATTGATTTGACTTCAACAACTATTTGTGGTCATGCACCCATAGTCTAATAATCCTTTTTGAGTGGATTTGTTTCCCCAAGTTCCCTTCTAGTACTAGGCCCAAATTAATGCCCCCTTCTTCTCAATTCATCCCCTGTAAAAATAGTCTTTACTATTATCCTTTCAATTTTTTTCAAAATTTGAATACTTCGATTAGATTCCTCTTTAACCATCTCTGCTGCAGTCAATGCATCCAGTGAATTTAGGTTGTACCTTTTTTACAACTCCAATATTTTCCATCATGGGATGAGTAAAACTATATACAGTATTTCACTATGGCCCAAATAGTGTCTTTTGCACATTAACCCCTTGCTTTACACACAAACCCATTTCCATTTTTATGGCATCTTGCTGCTGTAATTTTGAAGACCTGTGTCTGAGTTAGGGAAGTGAAAAACCGACCAAAATTTCACACGTAGTTGCTAGACAGTGATCATGCTGGATGGGCAAGATTAGACACAGGTGTGATGTACTTAACTAACTGATACTCACCAAAGCTGCTGCTGCAATTACTACGACCATTTATATAACAACTTTGAAAGTAGTAAACTGTTGGAAGAACGCAGAGTTTTCAGAGGGTTGTCAAGCTGAAGAGTTTGCTCTCATACATGCTTTAGTTGCGACCAGACACGACTATTGACAGTGGACCAAAAACTTAGTCAAAGAGTGTCTTAAAGGACACAAGAGAGGAGAGGTTTAGGAAGGAAATGGTGGTATGATTAAACTCAAGAATGTTCAAGGGGCCAGAATTGGAGGAGTGCAGCTATCTCAGAGGATCGTAGGGCTGGAGAATACAGAAATAGGGAGGGGCGAGGCCACAGAAGAATTTGAAAACAAGGATGAGAATTTTAAACTCAAAGTGTTGCTTGACTGGGAGCCAATGTAGGTCAGCAAGCACATGGGGTTATGGGTGAATGGGACTTGGCACGAATTAGAATGTGGCGAGCAGAGTACTGGATTAGCTTGAGTTTATGGGGGTGTGGGTGGGAGAAAGAGGGGAGGCCAGCCAGGAGAGAATTGCAATAGTCTAGACTGGAGGTAATAAAGCACGAGTAAGTCTCAACAGCAGCTGGGCTGAGGGAGGAGCAGAAAAAGGTAATATTATGGATGTGAAAGTAGGCGGTCTTGGTGATGGAAAGGATCGGGATCAGAAACTCAGCCCCAGGGTGAAATAGGATACCAATGTTATGAAGAGTCTGGTTCAGCCTGAGATAGTGACCAGGCAAGGGGATGGAATCAGGAACTAGGGAATGGAATTTGTGAGAGGAGCCAAGAAAATGGCTTTGCTCTTCCCAGCGTTTAGTTGGAGGAAATTTCAGCCTATCCCAGATTTAACGTGGGACAAGCAATCCGACAACACAAAGGCAGTGGAGGGTTTAAGAGAGGTGGTAGTCAGTTTGAGCTGGGTATCATCAGCATACATGTGGAACCTGACATTGTGTCACCATAGGAAGCATGTAGATGAAAAATACAACAACTCGTATTTATATAACACCTTTAATGTAATAAAACATCCCAAGGCACTTCACAGGGGAATGATCAAATAAAATATGACACCGAGTCACATAAGGAGATATTAGGTCAGATAACCAAAAGTTTGGTCAAAGAAGTAAGTTTTAAAGGAGTATCATAAAGGAGGAAAGTGAGGTACAGAGGCAGAGAGGTGTAGGGAGGCAATTCCAGAGCTTAGGGCCGAGGCAACTGAAGGCACAGCCACCGATGGTGGAGCAATTATCTAAAAATAAAATCGGGTATGCTTAAGAGGCCAGAATTAGAAGAGCAGAGACATCTCGGAGGGTTGTGAGGCTGGAGAAAAGTACAAAGATATGGAGGGGTGAGGTCATGGACGGATTTGAAACAAAGGATGAGAATTTTAAAATGAAGATGTCACTTAAATCGGGAGCTAACAGAGGGTCAGCAAACACAGGAATGATAGGTGAATGGGATTTAGTATGAGTTAGAGCACAGGCAGCAAAATTTAAGATTGCCTCAAGTTTAGGGAGGTTAGGATGTGGGAGTCTAGCCACCAGTGCGTTGGAATATTCAAGTCTACAGGCAACAAAGACATGAATGAAGGTTTCAATAGCAGATGAGGTGGTTGGGGCGGGGTGGGGGGGGGGGGGGCGGGGGTTGGGAAGTCAGGTGTCACCACAGGCAGCATGCAGAGGTGGAAATATGCGGTCTTAGGGATGCCGCGAATGTGCGGTCGGAAGCTCATCGCGGGGTTAAATATGACACTAAGGTTGTGAACAATCTGGTTTAGTCTCGGACTGTTGCCAAGGAGAGGGAGGGAGTCAGTAGCTGGGAAACGAATTTTGGAGCAGGGTTTGAAAACAATGGCTTCGGTCCTCCCAATATTTAATTGAAGGAAATTTCTGCTCATCCAGTACTGGATGTTGGATAAGCAGTCTGATAATTTAGCAACAGTGGAGGAGTCGAGAGAAGTGGTGGTGAGGTAGAGCTGGTTGTTATCAGCATACATGTAAAAACTTACACTGTGCTTTCAGATGATGTCGCCAAGAGGCAGCATGTAGATGAGAAATAGGAGGGGGCCAAGGATAGATCCTTTGGAGACACCAGAGGTAATGGTGCAGAAGCAGGAAGAAAAGACATTGCAATTGATACGCTGGCTATGATCAGTTAGCTCATAGAACCAGGCCAAGTGCAGTCCCATCCAACTGGATGACATTAGAGAGGCATTGGGGGAGGATGGTGTGGTCAACCATGTCAAGGGTGGGGGGGAAAGGATGCAAAGAGAATAGAAACTGTAATGAAACACAATGATCAAAATCCTGAGGCTTTGAACAAGAGGTCTCTGGATCCAATTCGGTTTCCTACAACCTTAAATGGACCCTGTATGACAAAGGAAATAAAATTTAAAATAAAACAGAAAAATTAGGCTTACGGCTAATGTCAGAAGCAAAGGTCAGTTAATAACCAAGAAGATTAGGGAAAATACAGAAAGGAATTGAAAAAGTTAACACAGAAAGCAAAGAAAGGTTACGAGAAGATTAGTAGGCAACGTTAAACGTTGGGGGTGGCACAGTGGTTAGCACCGCAGCCTCACAGCTCCAGCGACCCGGGTTCAATTCTGGGTACTGCCTGTGTGGAGTTTGCAAATTCTCCCTGTGTCTGCGTGGGTTTCCTCCGGGTGCTCCGGTTTCCTCCCACAGCCGAAGACTTGCAGGTTGATAGGTAAATTGGCCATTATAAAATTGCCCCTAGTATAGGTAGGTGGTAGGGGAATATAGGAACAGGTGAGGATGTGGTAGGAATATGGGATTAGTGTGGGATTAGTATAAATGGGTGGTTGATGGTCGGCACAGACTCGGTGGGCCGAAGGGCCTGTTTCAGTGCTGTATCTCTAAATCAAAATCAAAAAATCAAATCTAAATCTAAATCAATAAACTGAACCTGAAAAAGTTTTATAAACGTATCACGTGTAAGAGGTATCTAAAGGAAAAATTGGACCTATAAGGATCCAAAGGGAAATCTTCATGTACAGGCAGAGGAAATCGCTAAAGTATTAAATGAGTACTTTGCATGTCTTTACAAAGGAACTGGATAATGTGAAGGTGACACTAAGAGGGGAGGGAAATTATGGACAGGATAGTAATAGAGGTGTACTAAAAAGGTTAGCATTACATCACATTCCCTTTTCTGTTTTATTTCAAAATTTCTTAAGGTAGTGCAGAAGATGTTGTATACATGGACTTTGTAAGGCATTTGACAAAGTGCCACACAGGAGGCTTAAGGGGATAGAAACCCACAGAATTAAGGGAAAAGTGGCCGCATGGATGCAAAATGGGTGCAATGACCGGAAGCAAAGGGTGGTGGTGGTGGATGGATGCTTTTCATGCCGGTGATTTGCATTGATGTTCTCCAAGGGCCAGTTTTGGGTTAGGGTTCATCAACCTGAAACGCTAACTCAGTTTCTCTCTCCACAGATGCTATCTGACTTGCTGAGTATTTCCAGCATTTTCTGTTTTATTACAGCAACAGTTAAGTTACGCTTCTAGCAAGCACCAGTCATATTCACAAGGCGTCTTCTTTCGATTTCAGTTTTCTCTGTCATACTGTAATGATATGCACTTTTAAAGGGGAATAAATAAAATATGCTCCAATATTTGTATCTCTTCATAGGTCAATAGACCTAACAGCACGAGAACAAAGCCACATCCTTTTGGTCACTGCCAAAATGTAAAACATTGGTGAGATAGCAAAACTGATATATGCTAGGGGACAAGACTTAAACTTTTTAATGATCTTAATAATACTATAATTACATTATCTAAAGAAGGGTTTATAAGCATTCATGTTTGTCTACTATACCTTTTAGTGTCATATATGTACCATAAGCGATGCAGATTATTGAGTAGGATTGTTTTGGCGTTAGAGTAAATAGACTACTCTTAATTCAAAGTCACCTACTTTCATTCGTCTAATAATTTAAGCACGCAATTACCACTTTGCTTTGTACAAAAAAGACTTGCATTTATATAGCACCTTTCATGACCACAGGTTATTCTAAAGCACTTTAGAGCCAATGAAGTACTTTTGAAGTGTAGTTTCTGTTGTAATGTTGGAAAGGCGACAGCAAGCTCCCACAAACATCAATATAATAATGACATCAATAATGACCAGATAATCTGTTTTTGTGATGTTGATTGAGGGATAAATAAACTCCCCTGATCTTATTTGAAATAGTGCCATGGGATCTTTTATGTGCACCAGACAAGGAAGACAGGCCTCACTTTAATGTCTCATTCAAAAGACGACATCTCCAACAGTACAGCACTCCCTCAGTACTACATTTGAATGTCAGCCTTGTATTTTTGCTCAAGTTCTGGAGTGGGACTTGATCCCACAACCTTCTGAGAGTGCCACCACTGAGCCATGGCTGATGACATTGCATGAATTGAATTATTAGCCAATATGAGTATTTTGTAAAGTGCAAATGAACAATTTCACTGTTTGCCTTTAATGCATCCCCCTGGGGGCTTTGGATGATATACCAAACTGCTGCATATCTAGAGTAAAATAAGTAAAGCTCACTATAACAAAACAAATTTCACATGATTATAGTTTGTATTGTATTGGTGCAACTTCAGGATCAGACTTTAAAAGAGCAGTCACAGTGAATCTTCATGCCAGATTTTTTAAAATATGTGCATAACATATGCATATTATTGTACGAGAATTGTATTTTTATTTTTTCATGGTGTCACTGGCTGGACCAGCATTTACTGCCCAACTATAATTGCCCTTGAGAAAGTGGTAGTGAGCCGCCTTCTTGAACTGCTGCAGTCCATGTGGGGTAGGTACACCCACAGTGCTGTAAGGGAGGGAGTTCCAGGATTTTGACCCAGCGACAGCGAAGTAACGGCAATATAGCTCCAAGTCAGGATCGCGTGTGGCTTGGAGGGGAAACTTGCAGGTGGTGGTGTTCCCATGCATCTGCTGCCCTTGTCCTTTGAGGCGAGAGAGGTCGTGGGTTTAGAAGGTGCTGTCAAAGGAGCCTGGGTGAGTTGCTGCAGTGCATCTTGTAGATGGCACACACTGCTGCCACTGTGCGTTAGTGGTAGAGGGAGCGAATGTTGGAGGTAGTGGATGGGGTGCCAATCAAGCAAGCTGCTTTATCCTGGATGGTATCGAGCTTCGAGTGTTGTTGGAGCCGCACTCATCCAGGCAAGTGGAGAGTATTCCATCACACTCCTGACTTGCACCTTGTAGATGGTGGACAAGCTTTGGGGAGTCAGGTGGTGAGTTACTTGCCACAGAATCATTACAGTGCAGAAGGCCATTCAGCCCATCATGTCTGTCTTCTCCTCGTAATCCTGCACATTCTTTCTTTTCATATAACTATCCAATTCCCTTTTGAATGCTTCAATTGAACCTGCCTCCACCACATTCTCAGGCAGCACAATTCAGACCTTAACCACTCATTGTGTGAAAAAGTTTTCCTCATGTCACTTTCATTTCTCTTATCAAATACTTTAAAGCTGTGCCCACTCGTTCTCGATCCTTTCACGTGTGGAAACAGTTTCTCTCTATCTACTCTGTCCAGACCCCTCATGATTTTGAATACCTCTCAAATCACATCTCAGCCATCTCTCCTCCAAGGAAAACAGCCCTAACTTCTCCAATCTATCTTCATAACTGAAATTCCTCATCCCTGGAACCATTCTCGTGAATCTTTTCTGTACTCTCTCCAAGGTCCTCATGTCTTTCCTAAAGTGCAGCGCCCAGAACTGAATGCAATACTCCAGCTTGTACTGTGCCCCTATTAATAAAGCCCAGGATACTATATGCTTTATTCACTGCTCTCTCAATCTGTCCTGCCACCTTCAATGACTTATGCACACATACACCTAGGTTCATCTGCTCCCGCACTCCCTTTACAATTGTATCCCTTATTTTATATTGTCTCTTCATGTTCTTCCTACCAAAATGAATCACTTCACATTTCTCTGCATTGAACTTCATCTATTACCTGTCTGCCCATTCCGCCAACTTGTCTATGTCCTTTTGAAGTTCTACACTATCCTCCTCACAGTTCACAATGCTACCAAGTTTCATATCATCTGCAAACTTTGAAATTGCGCCCTGTGCACCAAGGTCTAGGTCATTAATATACATCAGGAAAAGCAAGGGTCCCAAAACTGATCCCTGGGGAACACCACTACAAACCTTCCTCCTAAAGTCTGGCTCAGGTATGAAATTGAAACCAGACCACAGCCAACCAGAACCCGACCCGGGCCTGAGTCCTTTAATTTTTTTTGCGCCTGACCCAACACAAATATCGTTCATCCATTCCGGCAGCAAGCTATTCCTGCAGATGGAGTTGTGGGGAATCATGGGTACGCCTGATCCCTTGACTTCCCAGAAGCAGCACTGTCCAGCCTGACCCGACACATACAGTCGGGTCTCGTCAGGTTTGGGCCGGGTAGCCAGGCTTTACTTCCTCCAGCCCGAAAAACATCCATTAACCACTAGTCTTTGTTTCCTGTCACTCAGTCAATTTTGTATCCATGTTTCTACCGTCTCTTTTATTCCATAAGCTACAAGTTTGCTCACAAATCTGTTGTGTGACACTGTATCAAACGCCTTTTGAAAGTCCACGTACACCACATCAACAGCATTGCCCTCATCAAAAAACTCGAGCAGGTTAGTTAAACATGATTTTCCATTAAGAAATCAATACTGGTTTTTCTTAATTAACTCGCATTTGTCCACGTGACTATCAATTTTGTCCCGAATTATTTTTTCTTGACGTTTCCCCACCACCAAAGTTAAGCTGACTGGCCTGTAGTTGCTGGGCTTATCTTTACACCCTTTTTTGAACAAGGGTGTAACGTTTACAATTTTCCAGTCCTCCAACACCCGTGCCCCCCAACACCCCCAAACCCCAAGTCAAAGGAAGACTGAAAAATTATAGCCCATGCCTCTGCAATTTCCACCCTCACTTCCCTCAGTATCCTTGGATGCATCACATCTTGTCTTGGTGCTTCATCCACTTTAAGTAAAGGCAGCCAATCTAATACTTCCTCTTTATTAATTTGCAGCCTCGGACCTGCTCTTGTGGCCACAGTACTTAAATGGCTGGTCCAGTTCAGTTTCTGGTCAATGGTAAGCCCCAGGATGCTGATGGTTAGGAAAATCAATGATGGTCATACCACTGAATGTCATGGGAAGATGGTTGGATTCCCTCTTGTTGGAGATGGTCATTGGCTGGCACTTGTGTGGCATGAATGCAACTTGCCACTTACCAGCCCAAACCTGAATGTTGTTTAGGTCTTGCTGCTGTCATGCAGGCCCCCACCTGCCAAAAATGAGACATATTAATTTCGCCACATAAACACTGATTTTTAAACTGCTACTGGAGTAAAGAAAGAACTTGTTTTTTTTTTAAAAAAGCAGACCTTTGACTGGAAAGACATATGCATAGTAACAGACCATACTTGGAAAGGACAAAGGGGCCACTCCCTGCTCCAATTTATCCACAATGGACTTTTGATTACCAAGCATTGAAGGTGGATAGTCTAGCATTCCAGGTTAACTGCGAAGAAGGCCGAATACACAAACAAACGTGGTCAGACCAGTTTAGTCACATAACTAACTGGCTGTTGGAGTTTTTTGAATTTGAACTTGCCACAGAGAATTTGAAGTGAAAAAGCTGTTTGCTCCTGGACTGAAGAGACCTCTCTACTGTCTGCTCCCATCTCTTTCTCACGGAACTGAAGACCCATTGAAGACGCATGAACCCCAAGAGAGAAAAGTCTCCTGCAGTGAACAAGGTTTAAGAATACTGGGCCCTAACAAAAAGCAAGACTACCTACAAAAGGACGACAGTAAGCTCGAAGCACAGCAACAAGAAACTCTTCTGATATTGTCTCAAACCTCTCCACTTACTTTTTCTTCTGCTCTTTTCTGGCTCTATTTGCATGTGCAGGCTAGCGTGGCGCACGGCGTGTATTCGTAGTTGTTAACCAAATTTGAACTTAAGTTTAATAAAATTTCACTTTTCTTCTTTAAACCCAAGAAAGCCTGGTGTGTTGGTTTCTTTGCCTTATAATTGGAAAGCGCTGAACAAGGATTCACCAAGGGGAAGCTCAAAAGTGTGTATTAAAAATAAAACCCTGTTACAATAAGACCAGGTGAAAGCTAAAAGGGACCCCTAGACATCTTTCTCAACTGGTTGTAACACTGCATACAGACATGGACTACTTCAGTATCTGAGGAGTCACGAATGGTGCTGAACATTGTGCAATCAGCGAACATCCCCACTTCTGACCTTATGATGGAGGGAAGGTCATTGATGAAGCAGCTGATGATTGGGCCTAGGACACTAACTTGAGGAACTCCTGCAGTGATGTCCGGGGATTGAGATGATTGACCTCCAACAACAACCATCTTCCTTTGTGCTAGGTTTGACTCCAAACAGTGGCGAGTACGCACCCCCCTTCTGATTCCCATTGACTCGTTTTGCTAGGGCTCCTCGATACACACTCAGTCAAATGCTGCCTTGATGTCAAGGGCAGTCACTCTCACCTCACCTCTCGAGTTCAGCTCTTTTGTCCATGTTTGGACCAAGGCTGCAATGAGGTCAGGAGCTGAGTTACAACTAATTTATTATAACTAATATACAATCAACATGGCTTCCGAATCCCCAATACATGACAAAACTGGATGATTAGCAGTGAATTACAAGGCAATAATCCAATAAAGAGCATTTGGATATCACAAAATGATATATATGGAGTTTAAGGTTTGCAATTGTTTTTGTATTACAAGATTGGATTGCTGTCTGAAACTGCATTTATATCGCAGGACCACTTCCTAAGTCACAAGATACAGACGAGGAAGGCCATTCAGCTAATCTAAATTAGCTCAACCACTTAGAAAAACCTACAGCATCACATCAACTAACTTTCTCTTAAACAGCTAAAGATTTGCCTCCACTACACTGCCCAGAGGTCTATCCCTATTGTTTGAAGCTATTGAGCAGCTGAGGAAGCTCCGTATAGGTTAATAACTGAAGAACTTGACTATACAGGATAACCGTGACTGCTTCAGCTATTCAGACCATAAGCAGTCAAGAAAATGACTACCTTTTGAAAGCCCACTAGGTTTTTATTACTAGACACCCGATGAAACAACTCTTCGCAATGCCTAATTTACATGGCCAATTTTGCACAGCTGTAGAGTTCCCATTGACTGCAAACCAGTAATATAAATTCAGCAAATTCAGTGAAAACCGTTCCTCCAATGGCTCAGCAAGCCATTTATCAAGAGAATAGCACAATTTCAGCAGAGAAGAATCATATTTATTTTAGAAAGTCCCAGGGTCACTCTCGCCAGTTTGCACTTCTACCCACAAGGCACTGGGCAGAAACATATACAGTGAACTGGCTGCTTCTAAAAGCTATGATAAAGTAGAACACCATTGTTGTAGAACAAGGGAAGTCAACAACTCTATATTACTAATTGCAGCTGGCAGTGAAAGAACTGCACATTTTCTGTTGGCTCTGCAACCCCAACTAATGAATTATAGGCTCCTGCTTCTTTGTTGGCTACAAGATTTCCATATCAAATGAATTTGCACTGAACTACAATGGCCCAGGTTTTGAAGCAGTAATGGCAGCAAAACTGCCAGCATTTGCAGTCATCACTCCTCTGAAACTGACAGCAATTTCTGGAGTCTGCATATGCACATTTAATTGCAGAAGCCCAGAAGCTGTGGTCAGTGATCCTACACTTCTGCACAGGTGTGCTGTTGAATTCTCCTCAGTCTTCAATTAGAATCACTGAACTGACGAGAACTTTCCCTTTTACGCTATTAGTTATGCTGAGAGAACTTTTGAAAAAGCTACACCTTGTTGAATGACGTGTAACTGGGTTTTAAACTAAGTTCATAATTACTACCGAACAGCCCAATAGCCCTGATAAACTAATTATATTTGTTCAATAGCGAATTTCTCACGATTTTAAAAAATCCACTTTTTAAAATGTTTTTTTAAAAATTCAGTTTCTACCTTAATCCCATATTTATGTCCCAATCATTTAATTTACTCTAGAAAATTGAATTATAAGTAAAAGGTAATCAGTGCATTTTTCACTGTGGATCATTGTGGGTGAGAATACTTCAAAGTAACTGGCAGCTTACCCTGCTTATTGACATCACCATTGCTAGGCGCCTGGAACTCCCCTTGACTTGACACCAGATTCAAATTAACGTTGGGAAAAGGGAACTTCACAGAGAATGCTAGATCTTTGTGGGCAGCTTTCCTGGAGGTCAGCGGCGAGAACCGTTGCTTTGCCTCTGACCACGAAGTCCAGAAATAATTTTAAAATTCTCATCCTTCTTTTCAATATAAACTAACGGGTACAATTCTAAAACGGATGCAGAAACAGTGAAACTTTGGGGCATATGTGCACCAATCACTAAAAGTGGCAGGGCAAGTCGAGAAAGTGGTTGAAAAGGCATACAGCATCGTGGGCTTTATAAATGGAGAAATAGGGAACAAAAGAAAGTTATGATTAACTTATATAAAACACTATTCGGGCTCAACTGGATTATTGTGTCTAATTCTGGGCACTGAACCTTAGGAAGGATGTGAAGACTTTAGAGAGGGTGCAGAAAAGGTTTACGGGAATAGTTCCAGGGATAAAAGGCTTCAGTTAGGTAGAGAAGAAGCTGTTGTTGTTCTTCTTAGAGAAGGTCGAGAGATTTGATAGGGACGTTCAAAATCATGAGGTGTCTAGAGTAGATGGAAACTGTTATTGATGGAAGGGTCGAGAACCAGAGGCGGCTGATTTAAAGGTGATTGCCAAGAAAACAATTTTTACGCAGTGAATAGTTACTCTCTGGAATGCACTGCCAGAAAGGGTGGCGGAAGCAGAATCAATCGTGGCTTTCAAAAGGGAACAGGATCAAAACGGAAAAAATTTGCAGGCCTACGGTGAAAGGGCAGGGGAGTGGGCGAGCTGCATTTCTTTTGCAGAGGACCAGCACAGACTCAACAGGCCAAATGGCCTCCTTCTGTGCTATAACCATCCCGATTCTATTCTATACATCCTTCCATGGATTTACCCCTTCATACCTCTGTGATCTCCAGTCCTACAACCCTCCAAAATCTGTGCTCTCCTTCTGGCCTCTTGCACATGCCCAATTTTATTTGTTCCACCATTGGTTCTAGGCCTTAAGTTCTGGAATTCCCTCTCTAAGCCTCTCCACCCTCCTGAAAACCTACCTTTTTGTTATCAACCCTAACATTCCCTTATGTGGCACCGTGTCAAACTTTCTTTGATAATCACTGTTGTGAAGCATTTTAGTACATTTTACTACATTAAAGGTCCTTATAAAAATGAAGGTTATATAGCCTTAGACAAGTTGGGGCTCCTGTAAAAATCAATGTGCATTCAGTGACATCAATCCCTGTCAAGTGGTCCGAGTGCCTCATTTATATGGGAGTTGACTCACACTGCCCTATCTCGACTTGTACAATAGCATAATCCAGAGACCTAACAACAACATCTCCTTCTGTACGTATCTTTCATGTGCATTTCTTTAACCTTCAGGTCACAGTATTATGGCATAGTAACTGTATATTAATTGGGTGTTTATTTGTATTCAGGCAGTGGACATTAACTGGGAATTCACCTGTGCTCATATATAGGAGCAGGCTAAAACGGTGGTGGTTGAATTGGAGGTGTATTATATGTAATGTGTGTCTCAGTAAATAAAACTTTTTAAGTGTATGAAGACTAGGCTTCAGTTCTATCCTTCACCACCTGGCTGTGAGTTGTAACAAGGTGAGACTTGATATAAATAAGTTGCTTTACTGCACAGTATGAAAATACAGAGGTTATGATTGATGGACATAAGTGCAACAAATACGTTAGCCTTTACACAACATAAAAATAAATGAACATGTTTTGCAATGCCCTTTTCGCTCATTTCCTAATATCTGTGCTCCATCTTCATCACAGTCCTTTAGTCTTAATTTTTTAAATTCTGATGCCAGTGCCAGTTTTTAGTCAAAATTGACGACCCTGCTGCAGAGCACCAACCTAACTTGGTAATATAACCCAAGCCAAGTTCAAATAAATATTTCGGCAACATAGAGTACAAAGAATTGCTAGAACAACAGAAGCAAAATAATAAGGATGCTGGAAATCTGAAATAAAAACATAAAATGCTCGATCTGCTATCCAATCTAACCCTGCCAGCCCTGTGAATTTAACTGCTTGAGACAAGTTTAGCTCAATGTAGTTTTTAAAAAAAAAACATATATTGCACCAATGTCAACCTCATCATGGTGGCATGTCTGAAATCCTGATGCATGACAGTCTTTGAACACTTTTGCTCCCTCGACTGTTCCCACCCACTATGCTAAGTGTCACCAATCGACCAAATCCCTCTCCTGTATCATATCTAGTAATGACATTTTGCTTATATTACCACAATCCAATTTTGCCCAACTCATGTCATTTAACATGGGCACATGCAAAGTCATCAGGTATCAGTTTGTTCTGCAAATTATAGAGGTCTGTATTTATTTCATCAGGACTGTTGTAGTTGTTTAGTCCTTCATCTCTTGCTGTCCCCATTTTTAAGTCACTAGAGTACACAGTTTACAGCAACAGCTTATTAAAGATTAGAATCAGATATGTCAATAGTGTGACATAAGCTTTTTGATGTGAACAATAAATGTTCCAAGTGCACCAACAGCTCACACTTTTAAAGTTGCACAAATTCACAAAAAGTACTGCGGCACGACGGGATTATTTTCACTTTTTCATTACATTTTGCATGAAGTAAAAACAGTGCCTTGCTTTGGAAATTGTATTGTGAAGTTTTGTGGTCGCTTTCCATGTAGTCTTTTCTTCAGAATTCCTTATATTATTTGTTTAATTGCATATTCCAGTACTTTTTTATTACAGGTACAAAATTTCAAAAGTTGGGGGCGATTAAATTAACAATTACCGTAACAAAATATTTAAATTCACCAGATTATTTCAACCATAAAATACACTGTACCCCTATAACGGTTCACCGTTTGAGACTAAATCTGATTTTCTTAAATGTTATAAAAATAAATGCATCAAAATTCCCATGTACTAGATACAAGTTGTAGATAAAAGACTTTAAATAGACTTATTTACAATCACAAACAATGCTTGCTATACACAGGTTCGTCAGCAACTGTAAAAGAGAAAATACTTTTCAGTTCTGCCAAGATTACAAGCAAAATTTTACTTTCTAATTTCTTTTTACAAATACACAATACAAAAAAGTTGCAACATGGAAACAGGCCATTCCATGTCAGCATTTGTCCTTCACACAAGCAAATAGCTCTCATCACTTTTATCCTGTCCAATTACTCTTTAAATGTGGTCATCTGCTTGTGTAATTCCAGTACTTTGCACTTTTCTTTCATACTTACAGCATTTGCTGAGTATTTCCCTTTTTTATTTACAGCCAATTATAAATATTACAGTACGAGGAACAAGTGCAACCATCTGTTCTCAATTGCTAGTTTACCTTCTGCAGCAGTTAATAATGTGTTCATTCTGATCAATTCAAATATGAATTTAAAAATGATGGTAAGATGCCATTAATATGTATCTTGCAAGGTGATGCACTAGATATTAAAACAGACACAGCTGTTTAAAGTGGTCTGTGACAATTCAAGGAAAAGGCAGCACTTTTTTTGCTTGACTGTGGATTGCTTAAAATCATAGAATGATACAGCAGACTTAGCCTGTGCTAAGTCTTTGCTAGAGCTATACAACTCATCCCACTCTTTTCCAAGAGCCCCGCAAGTATTTATCCAATTCCCTTTTGAAAAGGACTATTGAATCTGCTTCCATCACCCTTTCAGGCAGTGCATTTCGCATCACAACAATTTGCAATGTAAAAAATGTTTCCTCATGTTGCCTTTTTTTTTTTGCCAATCACCTTAAATCTGTGCCCTCTGGTTAAAGACCCTTCTGGCACTAGAAACAGTTTCACAAAATCAAAATACTGATGCTGGAAATCAAATATAAACACAAAATGCTGGAACTACTCAGCAGGTCTGGCAGCATCTGTGGAGAGAGAAACAGAGTTAACATTTCAGGTCTGTGACCTTTCATCAGAACTGAGAAAAGTTAGAAATGTGATACGTTTTGAGCAAATGATTTCTGGCGGGCGGGTGGGGTGGTAGAAAAAAAAAGGGAAGGGCTATGATAGAGTGGAGGGCAGGAGAGATTAAATGACAAAATGTTTCATGGTGCAAAGCCAAAGGTAGCAGTAATGGGACAAGTAAAGAAACAAAAAGGCAAGTCTAGAGGAACTGTCAATGGCAAAATAGCAGCCGTCCAAACAATTAAGAGAAAAAAAAATCAAACCAGCAAATAAAACAACAAAATGGGAGCATAGGTCAGAATATAAAATTGTTCAACTCAATGTTGAGTGCAGAAGGCTTAAGGTTTCTCGTTATTTACTCTATCAAAATAGTGTATAATTTTCAAAGTCTGCATCAAATCTCCTTTTAACCTTCTCTGCTCTAAACAGAACAACTCCAGCTTCTCCAGTCTCCACATAACTGAAGACACTCATCCCTGGTACCATTCTAGCAAATCTCTCTTGCACCCTTCGCCAAGGCCTTGGAATCCTTCCTAAAATGTGATATCCACAATTAAACAATACTCCACCTACATAGTAGAGGCACTACATATGATACACAGGAATATGACTTTTATCACATTATAAACCTGAGCGAACCTTGTAACTACAGGCCAGTTTAAAGTCCGTGGTGGGAAAGCCACTAGAGACTTTCGTCAAGGGACAAAATTCTCACTTGGTAGAAGTATGAATTAACAACAGCCAGTAGAGATTTTTTAAAGATAAATAATGCCTGACAAAACTGATTGACTTCTTTGATGAAGAAACAGAAGGTTGATTAAAGTAGTGTAGTGGATGTTGTATATTGTTCTGGACTTTCATAGGGCATTTGATAAAATACCACATATCAGACTCTCAGAAAAAAGAACCACATGGGATTAATGGGACGATGGTAACTTGGACATGTAATTGGCTAAGAGATAGGGGGCAGTGAGTAGTGGTGAATGGATATTTTTCCTGATTGAAGAGAAATATTCAATATTTACAAGGCACTGATTAGGCCTCAGTTGTAGTATTGTGCACAATTCAATTCATCACACTTTAGGAAGGATGTCAAGGCTTGGGAGATGGTAGAGGAGATTACCAGGAATGAAGGACTAATCATGTCGAGAGATTGGGTTTATTCTTAGAGTACAGAAGGAAGGTTGAGAGATCGAATAAAGATATTCAATGTTGAGAGGTTTGGAGAGAGCAAGTAAGGAGAAATTGCTCTGGCAATTGGGTCAGTAACCAGAAGTAACTGATTTAAAATAATTGGCAGAAAACTGGAGGGGGAATAAGGAGACTTCCTCCCCACCTACCCCACACACAATAGACAGCAAAGATCTGGAACACTAACTGAAAGGATGGTGGAATCAGATTGCATCGGAACTTTAAAAAGGCAATTAGAATGGTTACAGCACTGCAGGAGCCCATAAGGCCCATCGTGTCTATGTCAGCTCTCCGCAAAAGCAATTCAGTGGTCCCATACCCCATAGCCCTGCAACTTTTGTCTCTTCACATACTTATCCGATACCCTTTTGACAGCCACAATTGAATCTGCCTCCACCGCACTCTCATGCAGTGCTTTCCAGATCCGAACCACTCACTATGCGCAAAAAGTTTCCCCTCATGTTGCCCTTGCTTCTTTTGTCATTCATATCCTCTGGTTCTCCATCCTTTCACCAATGAGAACAGTTTCTCCCGATCTACTCTGTGCAGACCCATGATTTTGAAAACCTCTATCTAATCTCTCAACCTTCTCTTCTCTAAAGAGAACAACCCCATCTATCCATGTATTGTGGTCAGAGGCTAGGAATTTTGCAGAGTAACTCACCTCCTGACTCCCCAATGCCTAGCCAGCGATGCCCACATCCCATAAGCGAATAAAAAAAATGTAACTGAAGTCCCTCATCCCTGGAACCATTCTGGCAAAAATTGTTTATGTATTTGAAGAGAAGTAATTTGCAGGGTATGGGGAAAAAGCTGGGGTGTGGGACTGAATTGGACAGCTCTTTCAAAGAACCAGCACAGGCTGATTGACCTACTATGTTAAAAGATTCTATTATTATAAACTGTCCCTGAAATGAAAACAACTTTTAGGTTGTCGTTAGAGCTGTTAGTCCATTTCAATGTTAAATATCTAAATCACGTTCAAATAAATGCCTAAAAGCTTTCCCCCCCACAAAAGTAAAAACAACAAATTTTATGGTACAAGAAAATTTAAAATGAATTTATAAAACTGGGTTAGAATAATCTTTCCTTTTTAATAAAAGGAGTGTGAAATCAATATTCTAATTGCTACAAAAAGCAAAGTGTGAAAAAAATACACAACGGTCAAATGTATAAGAGGTGGGCACTCCAATGCTTGGTTCTGTCCTAAAAACAGAGAAATTCACGGCAAAATATCAAATCATAAAATACATAATTTTTACTAGTGTCTGAAAATTTATGTAATATCCAGTACGATCATATTCTAAATTTTATTTCAGTATACATAGTGATTCCATCAATAAACATTAAATCATTTACTCATCCAATTCTAAATTCTGCATATGAATTCTAACACATGAACATAGCATTTACATAAACATTAGTTCACCTAATCATGATTAGGCCATTAAAAGGAGCAGAAGTCAGATGCCCAAAGAAATTACTTAAATATATACTCAAAACATAGTCAGTAGTGGGACTGAATTCGAGGAAAGAAAAGGGTTCATATTAATTTAACCATTGAGATCCGACAAACAAAACATTCATCAAAAGAGAAAGAAAGCCAAAGGCCAGGAGATGGCTCAAAGATGATAGACACACATTCTACCTTGTTGGGACCTGTGCAAGGTAAAGCGCTTTGCTGGCAAAGACACAAGTTGGGAGTAAACACGTGACCTAGCATAAACAGGTGTCAGTGCTTCAGATTTGGAGGGCATTAATACCAACAAAGCCATGTGGGACGCTTGAAACCAAAAGCGATGAATGTTTCAAATAAGTCACTTTGAATAGTCAATACAATTGTAGGGGGTTGGCTGGAAAGGGGAGGGGGGAGCTTTTGATGGAAAAGAAGGACATATAAGATTGTGCTGAACATCAGTGTCAAATAGGAGTTCAGTTCTAGTTTTTCTAGTAGTACTTTGTCCCGTATATGTAGATGGGTCGATATAAAAATCAGAAAGTACTTCTCCAACAGAGAAAAAGATAAAAGAAGTTAAGATTCTATGGCCATAAAAGTAGGCAAATGTTACTTAGATATACCAGTTTGAGATCAATGGGGACAAGATGTAAACAAGCTGATCCAGATTCAGTCACTAGCACAAAAGATTAATTTACCTAAGAACAGATTTAGGAAACCAATCCAGCTATACCATAGGAAAAGGAAGTCATTTTAAGTCCTGAAAACATAGCTAATTTATTGAATAAAGTCTTTATACTTGTAGTTGGCAATCTAATGCTGACAGGTTTAGATTAAGAGGGGTGGGAGGAGGCTCATGTGCCAGCATGGAGCAGTTGGACTGAATGGCCCATTTCTATGCTGTAAATTAAGTCATTCTAAAGCAGTTACCTTTAGCTCAGGGAAGCAAATTTGGATATCATTCACTCCTAGGCATAAACTGGATCGCAAAGCCCACAGTCCCATGACGAGGAGTTAAGATGAAGGGTTAAGGACTCATATGATGCCCTTGATAAATGTTGTCAAGCATATATATCCCAGTATTCCAACAATGCTTGCCTGTAGAAAGCTTGAGAAGGCCTGCCATCCTTAATCGCTAGAGGTTGAGTGAGCGACATCGACAGAAAGCATGAAAATGATTGCCTGTCTGCTGTAGTTAGGATTGATCGGGATTGCTAAAAATGCTATGTTAAAAAATTGCTGTGATCTGCTCACATCAATATCTCAAATCTTAAAATCATACAACAGAAATAGTGATAACAGCATTAGTGTATTGCAAGAGTACAACTCACGTCATGATGGTATAATTAACTTATGCTTGTGGTATTTGCAATTTATTCAGCTAATTTAAAAAAAAATTTTTTTCCCATACATCCACTCCAGTTAGGAAGTCATTCCCCTAACAAAGGTAGTTTATAGAAAAATTGAATGAGTTATAGTTAAATAAAGAGCTTGTGTTTATATAGTGCTTTTATGTATTCTGGATGGCATAAAACATTTCATAGCCACTGATGTACTTTCAGACGTAGTCACTATTGCTATATCGGCAAAAGCAGCAGCCAATTTGCACAGCAAGCACCTAAAACCAGCAAACAAGATACATCTGTTTTTGTGATATTGGTTCAGGGATAAATGATGGCTAAGACTCTGGGAAAGCTCCCCCGCTCTTCTTCAAATGATGAGCTGGATCATTTATATCCATTCGCACAAGAAAATGGGACTTTAGTTTCACATCTTTGAAAGACGGAGCCTCCAACAATCCAGCACTCCCTCCGTACTACACTTAAGTATCAGCCTTGATTGTGCTCAAGTCTGTTGGGGCAAGGGGCTTTCATGGCCACATTGGTCATTAAGACTGTCAGAGATAAGTACAAAAGAAAGAAAAGCTAGAATCAAAACCCAAAGCAATTTAATGCAGGAAGGAATGAAAATAGCTTGGATGCTCAAGATGACAAAACAGCAAGATAATTGCAAAGAATCTACATTTTTGTTCTCCCTATCTTACTTTTTTAGGGGGGGGCAGTGGTGTAGTGGTAATGTCACTGGACTAGTAACCCAGAGACCCAGGCTATTGTTCTGGGGACATGGGTTTGAATCCCACCATGGCAAATGGTGAAATTTGAATTCAATTAGTCTGGGAATTAAAAAGCTAGTCTAATGGTGACCATGAAACCACTGTAGTAAAAACCCATCTGGTTCACTAATGTTCTTGAGGGAAGGAAATTTTCTGTCCTTATCTGATCTGGCCTACATGTGACTCCAGACCCACAGCAATGTGTTTGACTCTTAAAATGCCATCTGAAATGGCCTAGCCAGTTTAAGGTCAATTAGGGATGGGCAATAAATGCTGGCCTAGCCAGCGACGCCCACAAAATGCTTTCTCATATCTACATATGTGCGCACACACATGAAAGATACCCATCTTTTTAAAAGGTCTTAATTGAATGTACAGAAAAATACTTCTGAAAGTTAATTTATTTTTCAGGACATCAGTACTGTATAAATTGACCTATGCCAGCAAATTTGAATCATAAATTAAGATTTGCACATTAGTTTGCACAAGATGCTGAAAATTCTCATCTGGAGTCATTTGAATTTTATCAAATTTCTCCCACACTCCACAAATAACTTTATAAAAGTATACAATTTAAAATACTTTAATTAACCAACTGCCATAATGTTTCTATTTATTTATTTATTTATTTATTTATTTATTTAGAGATACAGCATTGAAACAAGCCCTTCAGCCCACCGAGTTTGTGCCGACCATCAACCACCCATTTATACTAATCCTACATTAATCCCATATTCCTACCACCTACCTATACTAGGGGCAATTTATAATGGCCAATTTACCCATCAACCTGCAAGTCTTTGACTGTGGGAGGAAACCGGAGCACCCGGCAAAAACCCACGCAGTCACAGGGAGAACTTGCAAACTCCACACAGGCAGTACCCAGAATTGAACGCGGGTCGCTGGAGCTGTGAGGCTGCGGTGCTAACCACTGTGCCGCCCATTCTCCCTTCAATAAGCAGCAAATGTTGATTGGGTCAGGGAGGTCTGGCATTAAGCATTTTCATTTACAGAAATTTCAACAGTTCCTGTTTTCTTGCGATAAAATTATGAACACTCCCTTCTTAAAAACAAACTATACATACACATTTGAGAATAAACATTGGAAATGATCCATCGCTCTGTAATTAAGTGCCTGACAAAGTTACAACTAAGCCATATATTTGCACTGCAGAAAGTACATTTTGCAAAGACTGACATCTGTACCCCAGAACAGGATTACTGTGCAAGAAATAATCTTATTAAAAAAAATGAATAATGCCAGCTTAACGACATGCTCAGCAATAAAACTTAAAATTTATGTTTATAAAATCATACAGCACACAAGGCCAGACAGCCCATCATGCTTGTGCCAGCTCTTTGAAAAAACTATCCAGTTAGTTCCACTTCCCTGCTCTTTTCCCACATCCTTACTTTTCCCCCTTCAAGTATTTATTCAATTCCCTTTTGAAAGTTACTACTGAAACTGCTCCACCACCCTTTCAGGCAGTGCAATCCAGATCATAAAATGCAGCATTAAAACAAAATCCCATCTCCTCTACCAAATTATCTTAAATTTGTACGCTCTTTATCTAGCCACCCTGCCAATTAAGTTTCTTCCTACTTACTCAATCAAAACCCTCTAATTTTCCAACAGCTCTTAAATCTCCCCTTCACCGTTTCTGTTCCAAGGAGAACAATCGCAGCATACTGATTATTTTTATATTATATGTATAATTCACAAGATCTTCTTTGTAACGATGCAGATAGATAACATGGTAACCTCGATTACTCCAATACCATACGTTTTAAACTACTTTGGACAACATCTTGGGTACAAGTTTGTACTGCAAATTAAAAAATGCAGTAAATCCCTTGGGTACATCTGGGTTGGGGGGGTGGGGGCGAGATTGGTGCATATTAAAAGCCATCATGACTTTTTCTATCTGTAACAGAGTTCCCCAACATACATATGTACCCATCAATCGACCTGCTAATTTGTCTTTTGAGGCATCATTGGGGTTTGGGTTGAAGAAGTGGATGAATATGCCGCTCCAGCAGAAATGCAGTTCTGCCATATAGCTGAACCACCTCAGTACATCTCCACGTTGCAGTACCACAGACTGACGAGCGAAAAGACATTGCAGGCAAACCTCACTTAAGACACTACGCCATTTCTGGAACTTTCCACAGCGAATCAAGCCGCCGCCATTTTGTCAGTCTCCAGCAATAACTAGATGTTCTTTTTCTTAACATTTTTATAAATAAACTATACTTTTAAAAAGCGACAATCAAACGTTAAAGTGATTAACAGATCAAAAACGTCGACAAATTTACATCTGAATAGAAAAATAAAAGCCAAGACACCATCTTATTGGTCGGAGTTGCAGTTAGGTATTCGAAAATTTAAAAAACGCTCCTTATAAACCGCAGCCATGTATTTATTAATAAGGAGGCGATCAAATTTACGCCAACACAAATTGATTCACACATGAAAACCCCCGAATTTGGGATGACGGATCGTGCTTTTTTTTCTTTTTTAAAAAGGATTCACGGCGTTAAAACATTTTGTTGAACGGAGCTGAAAATGGGAGGGAGGGAGGGGGGGGAATGGGTTTCAACAATCTGCCTGCTTCATGCAAGATTGTCGACAGCTCCACACTCCAGCTGGTTTTAAAAAAACCATATCAGCAGCTCACCCCAACCCTGAGCTTCTGAGCATACGTCGGAAGCTTTTCAAAGAAAACATAACGATTTCTGGCGCATTTGTCGTTATATTCTACGGGGTTGTTTTAGAAGAAACACATTCAGCGCAAAATTACAAAATCGATTCAACAAGCGAGATGTTTTATAATTGAAAAAAAATCCCAAAATGAACAATCTGCTGAAATAATCTGTATCCAGGTGCCGAGTTTGTCCTGTTCTCCCTTTGCTCCGACATGTTGGCTTCGCCACGATGTGATAACCCCCGAGTCTCCTCAGTGCCAAAGCAAGACTGACGGCGATGAGACTTTTCTCTCTCGCCTTTAAACTCCCTCTAAGTAAATTTCCCCGTGTGTCTCTCTCTCTCTCTCCTCACTCACACACACGTTTACACACACAGTCTCGGTCGTATTTTCTGTGACAAAGTCTAACCAGATAACGTCATGTTGTTACACTGTAGCAGATCATGTTGTCGCAAGTGGACAAACGTCAGGAGCTTACATACAAAAAATGGGCGGCTAAAGTAACAGGAGACACGGCGAGCACCTCTCCTGTCATCTCAATAGGAGGGGGATACACACACACAATAGCAATGGGGGGGGGGGGGGGTGGGGGTGCAATGCAAACTGCAAGTGAAAAGAGCAATTCGGCACTTTCCCTGGGCTTCAAATCCACCAAGAAAAAAAAAATACACCCCCCATCGTCTGAACTACTCTCCCCCACCCCATGAGGCTAATGGCTCAAAATGTGTAAATTTTAATTTATTCTTCAATTGCAATCAATTTACACGAACTTGACAATAAAATCTCGTGTATTTTGTTCACAAAAAAAATGTTGATCGGTGGCGCCTTTGCCCAATACTTGTCGTTATCTGCTGCTATTTGAGGTATTTAAAAAACGCCAGAATGCAACTGGTCATGTTTCACTTGCAAATAGCAATTTAAAATTGATTTATAATAAAATGAATGCATGAAACTGACAATACCCATTTGAAGCTGTTACTGTAAAATAAAAATCAATTTCACGATCAACTCGCTCGCGCGATTGGAGTCTCTTTTATTATTATAGTCTTACATAAAGAGTGGTGGGAGGGTGTGGAAGCGGGTCACCTTACAAATTATACATTGAATTATACATCACTCCCAACAGAGTCTCAGTAATCGCACGACTCGGACAAAATCAAAGAGGTGCAGTTTTTTTTAAAATTAAACGTTTCCTCTCGCCCTGTCACTCTACCCACCCTGCTCTCTCTCTCTTGAAACATTTTAAACCCTCAAAAACGGGAGGGGGGGGAAATAGAGAGTTGCAACAAGAAAGTATACACCCCTCCTCCCTTCACCATCGCCACCATAAGGACCCAACAACCCTAGACCGATCCACTGCGCCTATATACAGGCTACAAACTATGATCTTGTCACCCAGTCGGCAGCTCCCCTTCTCTCCTTAAATCACCCCCTTCCTCTCTCCACCCCCCAACAAAAAAAAAGAGGAAGAGGAGAATAAGCAGAGAGGAGAAAGGAGGGAGCGGAACGGCTACCACCTTCTCCACCTTTCTCTATTCCCAGCCTTGCTTTCTTTTTTTTTCCCCCTCTTTGCATTAATGCTACGTGCATGCTGTACGTGTAACTGTTGGTGCCACCGTCTCTCAATTGAGTTCTTCCCTCCGTCTCTCTTACTTACCCCTTACGTAGTTTTACTCGTCACTGATTACGGTGCGCCAGGAGTGGATGGCTGTGCTGATACGTAGCCGCCACGTCAAAAAAATACACTGAGAGCGTCACCTCCAGTCCCCTCAAACCAGGCGAGGCCGCAGCACCCGGCTCGCGCGCACCCGCGATCGCTGCGCCGCCGCCGCCGCAACTCGACGCCGGATTGGACCCGGCTCCCAACGGACCGGCCTTCCAAACCTCGCGAGAGCCGAGCCCTACAACCATTGGCCCGCGCGGCCTTCTTCACGCGCTCCTGCCGTCTTCTCCGCCTTCCTCTGCGCTGAGCCCGGATCTCATTTCTTTGGTGCTTGGCTTTTTTCTGTTGTGGGAGGAATGGACGGTTGGTGGTGGGGGGGGTGTAAGGGGTAGTTTGGGCTTGGGAGGAGGAAAGGAGTGTGGAATAGCATTTTTGTTTTCAATGTGTGTTATCTAGCTGGCTGGTTTATTAAATGCTCATGTCACGGTTAGTCGGAGGTGAGATTTCTGGCTGTAAGTGGGAGTTAGTGTTTTCAAAAAGGCGGAGGTGTATGAAACATCTCGGGACGTTAATTTTAAAGTTATCCAAGGCAGTGATGGCTTTTCTCCCGTCTCAGCCCCCGGGAGGGAAGCTGTAGGAACTATCTAAGAATCACCAGTGTTTACAAACAACAATGGTTCTTACTGGAACTATTTGGAAGCACGCGTATTATAATAATTTGGTTAGTTCTGAGCCCGATCGGCCAGGATTCTGCTTCAACCGGTTTCGAGTTCCTCGTTAACTGAGCCTATTTTAAATATGTGACACAATTTAAACCGGGAGCAGTTGACGCAATGCGGAGTGTGGTCGCCTCCATGTGGTGATGGGCTGTTACTGTGGATACTGCAATTCCAGAACTTGTACTGCTTCAAAAAACAACACTCCTTTCCCTCTCTCGCCCCCATTTTCTCTTGTAAGGTTCCCAACGTATGGGCTATTTAAAAAATGATGACCTCTGTATCTCGCATATGACTTTTTAAAAAAAACTTAAAGCCCCATTAAAAATGAGGATGGGCATTCAATACATATCTAAGTCCCTTTGAACATAGAAAATAGGAGCAGGAGTAGGCCATTCGGCCCTTCGAGCCTGCTCCACCATTCATTATGATCATCAGCTGATCATCCAGCTCAGTAACCTGTTCCCGCTTTCTCCCCATATGCTTTGATCCCTTTCGCCCCAAGAGCTATATCTAACTCCTTGAAAACACAATGTTTTGGCCTCAACTGCTTTCTGTGGTAGTGAATTCCACAGGCTCACCACTCTCTGGGTGAAGAAATTTCTCCTCATCTCAGTCCTGAAAGGTTTACCCCATATCCTTAGATTATGACCCCTGGTTCTGGACTTCCCCCACCATCGGGAACATCTTTCCTGCATCTACCCTGTCAAGTCCTGTCAGAATTTTATAGGTTTCTATGAGATTCCCCCCTCTTCTGAACTCCAGCGAATATAATCCTAACCGACTCAATCTCTCCTCATACGTCAGACCCGCCATCCCAGGAATCAGTCTGGTAAACCTTCGCTGCACTCCCTCTATAGCAAGAACATCCTTCCTCAGATAAGGAGACCAAAACTGCACACAGTGTTCCAGGTGTGGCCTCACCAAGGCCCTGTATAATTGCAGCAAAACGTCCCTGCTCCTGTACTCCAATCCTCTCACTATGAGGGCCAACATACAATTTGAAAGAACTTACAGACCCATCACATCATCTGGTTCTTAAATGGTTATTTGATTTTTTTTTTAAACTTCCACTCATCTCCCCAGAATTCCTTGTGTGAAGACACAAACCTGAGAGGAGAATGTATGATTGAGAACCATCCCAGTGAAGCCTGTTCCATCTAGCATCCAATTTACATATGTTTATAATGAGGATTATGAAATGATGCGCAGGCACCATAACTGATACAAAAGCAAAATACTGTGGATGCTGGAAATCTGAACACAAGCTGCTGGAAACATGCAGCACAGTCAGGCAGTAATTGTGGAGAGAGAAACAGTTAATGTTTCAGGGTTAATAACCTTTCATCACCCTAACTGATACTATGTTCCCCTGTTTTGCTATCCAATGGTGCGTTGCTATACTGCTACACTGCAGTGCCTGATGAAATTGGTTAACTCATTTAAGACAATGTACGTTGATTTTCTGCCAGTATGTTGCAAGAAATAGTCGTCTGCAGAAAGAACACACTTTCACTTTGGAAAGCTAGTTAGTATAAAATACTTCTAGTTCAGGCATAGCACAGATGCTCAGTGAAGCTCACCACAAAGAGGAACCCTGTTCTGTGTTGGTTTTCTTGTGCAATAGAAGCTTAATTGTCTTAATGCTTCTCTGATTGACCACCTAGCCGTAAAAAAGACTTGAATTTATTTAGGGCCTTTCATAACCACAGGACTTCCCAAAGAGCTTTATAACCAATGAAGTGCAGTCACTATTCTAATGTCGGAAATGTAGCAGCCAGTTTGAGCAAAGCAAATGTCCACAAACAACAATGTAGTAATGACCAGAAAATTTGTTTTTGTGATGTTGATTGAGGGATAAATAGTGGCCAGGACATCAGGAATAATTTCCCTGCTCGTCTTCGAAATGGTACAATGGAATATTTTACATCCCCCTGAGAAGGCAGAAGGGCCCTCGGTTTAATGTTTCATCCGAAAGTTGACAGCTCCCACAGTGCAACACTCCCTCAGAACTGCACTGGAGTGTCAGCCTTGGTTTGTTTTTCTTTGCAGTCAAGTCCTGGAGTGGGACTAACCAACCTTCTGAATCAGATGACAGTCACAGAGTCATTTGTGGCACAGAAGGAGGCCATTTGGCCTGTCGAGTCCACGCTGACTCTATGTAGTCAGTACCACTCACCGGCTCGATCCCCATAGCCCTGCAAGTCTATTTCTCTCAGTTGGCCATCCAACTTCCTCTTGAGTCATTGATCGTCTCTGCTTCCACCACCCTTGTGGGCAGCAAGTTCCAGGTCATTACCACCTGCTGCGTTAAAAAATGCTTCCTCATATTCCCCCTGCATCTTTTGCCCAAAACTTTCAATCTGTGTTCCCGAGTCCTTGTACCATTTGTTAATGGGAACAGTTTTTCCTTGTCTAACTTATCTAAGAGTGCTACTAACTGAACCACAGATGGCACTGATCAGACTATAAATTGTTCTCATCAGAGTATCTATTTATGCAAGTAGTTTCATGCTATAAATCATAGACTCTGTAACTGGGGTTGTTTGTTTTCATCAGGTTCACTATGTTGTTTGTTCCACTTGGGAATCTTTTGAAATATGTATCGGCGGATTAATATTTCCTGGGTTGAGGAGGGAAAAAAATGATGTTGGTGTTTATCCCATGCAAAATATGTTGTCAATTTTAGTAAGTTTATTCTGAAATGAATTCAGCTTATTAAGGAAGAAACTTGCATTTATATAGTAACTTTATGTTCTCAGGATGTGCCAAGGAGCTTTGCAGCCCATGTGCTTTATGAAAGTGCAGTTGCTGTTGTAATGTTGGCAACTATTAGACTGTTCCTTTCCCCTGGTGACAAAATGGCCTTTTCAGGTGCTGTGAAAGAATTGAAACAATGTACACAATACAATGTCCCACTCTCTGTTATGTTATCAAGATGTATACTTTCAGTATGATGTTGATATTTCTGCTGGCTGTTTCTGGTTTTCTAAAGACATCTGAAAAGGCAAAGCTATTTACATCTTGTTGGTCTTCCTAAAACTTGCTGGTCTTCCAATGCAAAGCGCTCTCAACAACTGAGTGTTGCAGACTGGCACATTCCAAGGTCTACGTGTTGAGGGACGCACTAAAGCTTGGGGCAACTGCTGCAAAGGCTCAATGGGGAAAGACCACTGTGTAAGGCCCTCCTGCCAGAGTATACACAGGGGCTGGTAATCATGTAAAACCCCTCCGGCTGTTTGCACCAAAGATTGTTTGACATGAAATGTAAATGTACATTGTAAATTAATCTGTAATGGCAGATATAGTGAGGCACCTCATGTACTGTATTGAAAGATGCTGATCTGTATTGCACTTTATGTAATGTCAAATTTGAACTGTTATGTACTTTTACAAATTTTATGAATCAAGCATATTTTGGAAAAAAATAGTTTGTTCTACTTGATGTAACTCTCAGGAATATTGCATTAACAGAAATTCCCTTTTGATGGGAAAGGTACATTTGGAGGCCAATAAGATTTTATTGGCAAGAAATGCTGGAACCACTCAGCAGGTCTGGCAGCATCTGTGGAAAGAGAAGCAGAGTTTCGGGTCAGTGACCCTTCTTCAGATTTCCAGCATCCGCAGTATTTCGCTTTTATTTAAGATTTTATTGGCGTTCTTTAAAAGCATTCACAAAACTGTGACAGGGAAAGGCAATAAAGGTAGATACCCTATGAACATTGATTAAACATTCCATTCAGCAGAGTCTTGTACGGTATTTATTGCTCGGGTTGCAGGTGTTTCTTCACTGTCGCTGAGACAAAATCCTGGAACCCCTTGACATCAAGGCAGTATTCGATCAAGTATGGCAACAATGACCCCAAGCAAAAGTGGCCAATGGGGATTAAAGATGAAAATGGAGGCTAATGGATGGAGGAATACCTAATGCAAAATTAAGCCTCTAAAAAGGGGCATTTCTGTTAGATTTTTGTGTTGATGACAGAGGCAAACCTTAAGGGTTTTATAAAAGAGGCAGAACTGACGCAAAGGAAGATGGCTGTGGTTATTGAATGCTGATCATCACAATCCTAGGCCATCATTGCTGGAGTTCCTCAGCAGAACATCTTCAGCCCAACCATCATCACTTGCATCATCAATGACCTTCCCTTCATCACAACATCAGGAGTGGAACTGTTCACTGATGGTTCTACAGTGTTCAACTCCTGATAATGAAGCAGAATTCTACAGAGTCACAACTACGTAAAAACTTTCCTGCCCTCTATTCTGAATTTCTTATATTTAAGCTTGTATCTATGTGCTTCATTCTTGACCCATGAACTACTGGAAACAGACTACTTCTTCCTTTTGTTTCTTCCTTTCATAATTTTAAAAATAACTTCTTGCATGCATTTATAATAACCAGTTTTATGGTAAGTTTAATTTTTTTTTAAAGAATTTAATAATTTTTAATGTGTTTGTGTTCTAAAAGTTATTTCTAGCTGTAAATGCAGGTGATGAATAAGGAAGGCCCTATGAAGAAATTGGACAAATGGTCAGTTTGTTTTGTGGTGCTGGCTGATTAGTGAATGGCAACTTGAAAAAGATGAATGGTATCTTTGCTCAGTTTTCTGCTCATAACTGGTTCCTCATACTTAGTCAACCAGATATTCAATTTGATCTATCTCAATATTTTTTGCCCTGTGCACTTACAAAACTTTGGAAATGTGACACATCTGAGGCCACACTTTCAGGTTTGAAAGGTGTGGCTCAATGGATGCAGGCTGGAAGCAAGAGCTAGAATTTTAATTACGTAAAGAGGCTATGTGATAGGAATGATAGAGTAGGGAAAATATGGAAACTCTAGCTCAATTTCCTGTTGTTTACTATGTAGTGGAGAATTCCAGAAATCCTATCGTGATCAGTGTGTTGTAGAACATAGCAGCCCAGGCTGAGGCAAGATGAATTTCCAAAGACTCATTTTGCCTTTCTGCATAGTCTTCCCCATTAGGTCCGGTCCACTGAATCTTATCAGCAATATAGGTTGAGTAGGGTGAGCAGAACTAGGATATGAGGGACTTCCTCTCCCAGAAGCTGGTGATTTCGGAAACTGCCTCACTAATGACCTAACAAAGCCTTTTTTTAAATAATTTTCTTTCTCCCCCAAATTCCTCAATATCTTCGTTATGGGATCACCAACAGATAGTTGGGATGGCCTGACATTAGCCTCAGCCAGATAACTCTAAATTTATCCTGTACCCCGTATGACAGAATGAACGTGAAGGTTTCTTTTTATGTTCCATGCAGTTCTATTAAATATATAATTCTTCACACATGCTTGTGTGTTCTGTTTCAATCGTTCATTGCAAAATAGGATGGCAATTTTGTGGAAAGAAAAACATGGCCCGTACGGGGATCGAACCCGCGACCTTGGCGTTATTAGCACCACGCTCTAACCAACTGAGCTAACCGGCCAGTGTGCGAGCTTTGTTTAATCTGATATCACTTATCGGTAAATTTTCCGTATATTACTTACATAATTTCTAATTAAAAACCATTTAAATATAATTAGAATTTTAAAATACACAAACTTATATCTTAAAGTTTGCTGACTTACTCCATCTGGTGGTAATTGTGTGCATTCTTATATTGCATTTAACATATTTTAAATGTTTGTTCTTTCCGCTTTCTCTCCAGTGTGAGTGTATTTATAGCAGATTATCTGTGAATTTGCTGATTCTACTGGTTTTATTGATTATTACTCCGCATTGGTTGGACATGTTGTCTGCTAAGATTTCTAATTATTTTCCTTTTCATTCTTAGCTATTAGGAGACTCTCAGGTATTGGCGTACAGTTGGGAAAGTGAAAGGTCCTGAGGCCTGGGGCAATTGATAAAGGGTCATTGGATGTACAAGCTTATAGGGTTGGTAGTCATGCAGGGCAGAAGCACTGGAGTAGGGAAGCAAGGATTTGGCAAGATTTAGGGAGAGTGAAGGAGAGTGAAAACTGTTCATTAAGCCTTTATGAATTCCCCCTCAGAAACTTTAGAACAGTGGCTTCCTAGCACTCGTTTTAGGAACGGTCTCTTAATTATTTCAAATGCTTACTGCACTTAAACGATCTTCGTAAAAGTGCAGCAAACCCTTCAGTGAACTTAAAAAACATGCCTATCCCACGATCACACATAAACTGGTTGCAGAGATAGACGGTGCACTAGTTGCGGTCTTCCAAAATTCCCTAGATTCTGGAAGGTCTATTGGAAAATAGCTAATGTAAGTCCTCTATTCAAGAAAGGGAAACAGAAAGCAGGAAACTATAGGCCAGTTAGACTAACATCTGTCTAACAGGGAAAATGCTAGAATCCATTATTAAGGAGGTTAAAGCAGGACATTTAGAAAATCATAATGCGATAAGGCAGAGTCAACATGGTTTTGTGAAAGGGAAATTGAGTTGTACTAATTTATTGGAGTTATTTGAGGAAGTAAAAAGCAACGAGGATAAAGGGAAACCTGTACATGTGGTATACTTGGATTTCCAAAAGGCATTCAATAAGGTGTCACATCAACGGTTATTACGCAAAGTAAGAGCTTATGGTGTAGGGGGTAACATACTAGCATGGATAGAGGATTGGTTAGCTAACAGGGAGCGGAGAGTAGGGATAAAATAGTTATTTTCAGGTTGGCAGGATGTGACTAGTGGAGTGCCACTGGGGCCTCAACTATTTACAATCTACATCACTGACTTGGGTGAAGGCAATGAATGCATGGTAGCTAAATTTGCAGATGACACATAAGAACATAAGAAATAGGGGCAAGAGTAGGCCATTCAGCCCCTCAAGCCTGCCCCACCATTCAATAGGATCATGGATGATCTGCCCCAGACCTCAACTCCCCAATATTTCAAAAATCTATCTACCCCCTCTTTAAATACTTTCAGTGATCTAGCCTCCACAACTCTCTGGGGTAAAGAATTCCAGACATTCACTGCCCTCTGAGAGAAGGAATTCCTTCGCATCTCAGTTTTAAATGAGTGTCCCCTTATTCTGTAACTATGTCACCTAGTTTGAGATTACCCCACTAGCGGAAACATCTTCTCAACATCTACCCTGTCAAGCCCCCTCAGAATCTTGTATGTTTCAATAAGATCATCCCTCATTCTTCTAAACTCTAATGAATAAAGGCCTAACCTGTTTCACCGTTCTTGATAAGTCAGAACCTCTTGTGAACGGCCTCCAATGCCAGTATATCCTTTCTTAAATACGGGGACCAAAACTGTACACAGTACTCCAGGTGCGGCCTCACCAACACCCTGTACAGTTGTAACAAGACTTACCTATTTTTAAACTCCAGTCCCCGAGCAATAAAAGCCAAAATTCCATTTGCCTTCTTAGTTACTTGCTGCACCTGAATGCTAACTTTTTCTGTTTCATGCACAAGAACACCCAGATCCCTCTGTGCTGCACTTTTTTGAAGTCTCTCTCCATTTAAATAATAGTCTGCCTTTTGATTCTTCCTACCAAAGTGTATGACCTCACACTTCCCTACATTAAACTTCATCTGCCAAGTTTTTGCCCACTCATTCAACCTATCTATATCCCCTTGCAGATTCCTTATGTCCTCATCACAACATGCCCTCTCACCTATTTTTGTATCGTCAGCAAATTTGGATATATTACACTCTGCCCCCTCCTGCAAGTCATTAATGTAGATAGTAAATAATTGAGGCCCTAGGACTGATCCTTGTGGCACTCCACTAGTTACATCTTTCCAACGTGAAAAAGACCCATTAATCCCGACTCTCTGTCTTCTGTGAGTTAACCAATCCTCAATCCATGCTAATACATTACCTCAGATATCGTGAGCTCCTATCTTGTGCAATAATCTTTTGTGATTATTTTATTTTAGTTTGTTCAGTTTGTTTCTACTGTGTTTTTTTCATGTTTGTGTTCAGTTTTCAGTCCATTAACATCCTATCTGTACTAATGCTTTGTCTTTCAGCACAGCATTATCATATTGTTTGCCTTTGTTCCATGACCTTCTGGTCAGCTATTCAGTGACCTTGTTCTATCTACACCTTCTATTTTGTTATCTCTTGCCCCATCCCCGCTTTACTTGCTTAAAATTTTTTACATTTCTTATATCTGCCAGTTCTGAAGAAGGGTCACTGACCTGAAACGTTAACTCTGCTTCTCTCTCCACAGATGCTGCCAGACTTGCTGAGTTTTTCTGTTTTTATTTAAGATCCTGAGGGGACTTGACAGGGTGGATGCTGGAAGGATGTTTCCACTTATGGGTGAGACTAGAACAGGGAACAACATTTAAAAATAAGGGTCTCCTGTTTAAGGCAGAGTTGAGGAGAAATTCTTTCTCTCAGATGGTCGTTAGTCTGTGGAATTCCCTTCGTCAGAGAGCAGTAGAGGCTGCATCATTGAATATATTCAAGGCTGAGCAAGATAGATTCTTGATAGACAAGGGAATTAAGTGTTATGGGGGGCAGACAGGAAAGTGGAGTTGAGGCCACATTCAGATCAGCCACGATCTTATCAAATGGCAGAGCAGGTTCAAGGGGCTGAATGGCTACTCCTGCTCCTAATTCTTATGTTCGTATGTAACCAAGAAACAAACTCTTAAAAATCAAGAGATTTGGTATAAAAATTACAAGTTTCTACTTTTTCAAACATAAAGCAATATTTTTTCTTTTATATAGCAATATAGATTAACAGTTGGTTTATAAGCCTCAATAATGACTTGTTTAATCTCTAACAAGTCAGAGCTATTTTTAAAAATTGTATTACAGCATCTGAAAATGCTTTACAAAAAACTTTTTAAACAATCTACCTGGCACCCTCACACATATTTAAGAAAGATCCACCCTCCCACCACAGTCACTATTGGCTGGAACAGCTGCTTCCTTGTAGCATGAAAGCGAACCCATGTATCCCAGCTTAATGTGTTAATGCATTAAAAATACATTTATCTACAGTGGAGTAAATATTATCACATCCAAATTTGAGTTATCCAAAATATGATAGTGACTGTTACGTTAAGACAAACATATGAATAATAACTGACAAGCAAAAATCCTCTGGTACATCCAGCCTGTCTTGCACAATTGCGATGCCTTGTGTATCACTATATATATGCTCCCCACCCATTGTTTTAAAAGTCTTTTGTGGGATGTGAGCATCGCTGGCAAGGCCAGCATTTGTTGTCCATTCCGAGTTGCCCTTGAGAAGGTGGTGGTGAGCTGCCTTCTTGAACCACTGCAGTCCATCTGGTGCAGGTATACCCACAGTTTCCACTTTTCTGTAGCAGTTTGGTACAACTGAATGGCTTGCTAGGCCATTTCAGAGGGCAGTTAAGAGTCTTGCTGTGGGTCTGGAGTCACATGTAGGCCAGATCAGGTAAGGACGGTAGGTTTCCTTCCTTAAAGGATATTAGATGTAATACAGACAATGTAATACAGACAATGTAAAGATGTCAATTATCAGTTTCAATCATAATTTTCATTTAAGAAATCTTGAAATAATTTAATATAACAACTGGGCATGTAGAATAATAAATACTTAAATGAACAGTACAGTTGTACTTCTCTTTTGTTTGTGTTGTATGTTTGTTTGGTATGCCGTCACCTTTGTTAGTCTAACTGAGAGAGATTCTGTCGTCTAGAGTAGTTAGAACATTTATATTTATTGTAATAGAACTTTGTACATTTTCACACTAGGCTGAGTGACTTCTCCAAAGCCACACTGCATCTAGCTTCAAGTCTTGCTCACATGTGATCTCTTACATCATCATGCTAGGAGGTATTCCTTACACTCTCTCAAGATTAACCCTTTCAGACCCTTGTACTACAGTCCCATCAGACAACAATTTGGAATTCTGCAGTACTCCTTATGCAAGGGCACATCTGAAGTGCTTTACAATGAAGAGTGCAAAACTGAACGCTAAGAAGGAGGGGAAAGTCTAAAAATAAAGAGTAGGTTGGGAAATAAAAGGCACAATAGAAGTACATTGTTTTAGGAAGTTTTTTGTTAAAGCAGAGAGCGTGGAGGGAACAGAATAGATTTGAGGGCAGGAGTCTAGTGGCTAAATGTCGGGTCATGAATAGTGGAGTGAAGAAGTGAAAAACATGAAGAAGCTTGGTGTTATAGGAGTGGAGGGAGCATGCAGGAATTTGAAAATTAGGCCAAAAATTTAAGTTAACTCCCTCAGGCTCAGAAACCACTGGAGCTTGGAGAAGATGGGTGATGGGAGGACAAGTAAGGAGGTAGGTTACAAACTTTGAATGAGCTGAAGCTTGTAGAGGGGCGTGGAAAAGAGGCTAGCTGGGAGACAGTTAGTGAATTTTAAAACCTGAGGTGGTAGTAGCATGAATTAGAGTTTTAAGTGGAGGCAGGAACCAGAAAGGATTGCTCCTGTTTTGACAGTGTTAAAGAAGAGAAAATTTGTACAATTTCTCTCTCGATCATTATCTTAAACCAGATTATTATATTCCTCTGAGTATCAAGTTAAAGAAAAACATATTTATATTGAACTGCGATTGTTTCATGACAAAATCACAGAATCATAGAACAAGCCAGCATAGATGGAAGCCATTCAGCCCATCGTGCCAGTGCCAACCCCTTAGAAGAGTTATCCAATTAGTCCCACTCCCCTGTCATTTTCCCTTTAGCCCTGCAAAAGTTTCCCCTTAAAGAATTTATCCAAATCCCTTTGAAAGATATTATTGAATTTGGTGTGCAGTGTATTCCATAGCGTAACAACTTAGTGCATAAAGAGAAAATAATGTTACTTCATGTAGCCTTTGGTTCTTTTGACAATTATCATGACAAAATATCCATGGGTTGGTTGATGTGTGTCTCCTGTAGTGCGTGCCTCATCCAGTCCCTCAACACAGGGACATGGCCAGGGGTGGTCTGGACCAATCTCAAAGTAACTACAAACTATTTTAAAAAGGTTGATGGGGAGGGGGAATAAAAATGTGAAAGTAAAGAGAAATTAAAAAAATATATATATATAAAGTAAAAAATGGGGCTTTTCGAGTAGAACTCGGGCCTAAGCTGTTGGTTGCAGGGAGTTGGAGTTGTGTCACCTTGATAGGCTGCTTCCATAGGGCCCAAGCCAAGAGAGAGAAAGGCAGCACTGACACTCCAGCCCCCACCCCCCCACAGCTTACCATCTCCAGCCTTCCCCCCCTCCCCAAACCCCCATGACAAACCGACGCAAATTCAAACCCTATCCCCTTCTTCAGATTTAAACACCCCCACGACAAAAGGCATACTCCAGTTTTACTGCTGGATAAGCAAATAGTATGCATGCCTGAGCCAAGTGGTGAAGAAGCATTAGGTAGGAATAGTGGCAAGTCACAGACAGCTTATATTTTCAGTAAACTCTGTCCGATTGAGCTGAGCCCCGGAATCCAGTGTGCACAACGCACTGCAGCACCATCAACCTTAGGATCCTGTCTCATCAAGTGGCAAATCCCAGCCCTCTCCTGCTGCTGGGGGCCAGGGCCCCATTCTGGGCCATGGGTCTGTCCAAGCTGCTCAGCGACCATGGAAGCAGATATGAAGCTAACCTCATGTTTCTGGATAATGTGTCCCACTGCTGGCAGCACCAAGAGCTCCACTCGCACTGTTCCCTGGCACTGTGTGATGATCTTGAAGCAAAGGGCCAGCAATCGAACCCCCACCATTGACCCATTCTCGATGATTAATGCGATGAATCTCCGCTCCTCTCCAATCGCTCAGTGCTCGGACAGCCCACCTTATTAATAATTAGAGTGATTTGCAGCCACTTCTTTTTATCATTGGTCCACACAGTGTGGGAAAGGAACTGGATGGAGCAGCCTTCAAAAGGCCCACTTTAAATCTGCCTATGAGAAATCCTGAGATTTCAGAGCTCTATCATGAGTGAGACTTAATTTTATTTAGAAATCATGAGAATCGGCATTTTTGCTTAAAACCAGTCCTATGATCAGGACCAGCAATGAACTATCAGCTCTCAGGGTATGCAGGGTCGGAGCAACTACAGATGGCAGGAGGGAGCGCAGATCAGCCCACAGGCTATCAGGCAGCTTAGTTGCAGGCGAGATACCCATTTCAAAAACTTCACACAGATCGCCTTGGATGAACAGCATCACCTAACTTGGGAGGTGAAAATTAGGAGTGGAAGGGCTCAGAACAGAATTCAGTCAAGTGGGAAGAGTGAATCAATCAAGATATATACAACAAATTGTCTTGGAAATAAGAGGGTAGAGTTTCCACTAGTAATCAGCCAAGCCAGTGCAAAAGATTGCAGAATTTTTAACATAAGTGTGTTGCAGCTAAAAACACTTTTTTTCCAAAATATACTTTATTCATAAAAATCTGTAAAAAAAGAAATTACAAAACAGTCCAAAGCAGCACCAAGTTGACAATACAAAGTGTGCAAAGGAGATCAGTTTTCTTCAATACAGGAGTGAGTGCCACACAACCCTTCCATTTCATCTTACATGCCATGTACATTTTGCAGCAAACCCATATTTTCTGGATACAGCCCGAGGGGTTTCGCATGGATCCAGCCCCTCAGTTCACTTTGGTGGGGGGACCTTACACAGTGGTCTTTCCCCATTGAGCCTTTGCCACGGCTGTCCCAAGCTTTAGTGCGTCCCTCAGCACATACTCCTGGACCTTGGAATGTGCCAGTCAGCAACATTCGGTCATGGACAACTCTTTGCACTGGAAGACCAGCAAGTTTCAGGCAGACCAAAGAGCGTCTTTCACCAAATTGATGGTCCTCCAGCAGCAGCTGATGTTTATCTCGGTGTGTGACCCTGGGAACAGCCCATAGAGCACAGACTCCTGTGTTACAGTGTTACAGAGCTGCTTGGGATGAACCTCGACATGGATCTCTTTCCATACCTGCTTTGCAAAGACACATTCCAGAAAGAGGTGGGCAACAGTCTCTTGCCCACCACAGCCACCTCAAGGGCCGTGTGCGGAGGGGTTGAGACTCCGGGCGTGCAGGATGGATCTGATGGGGAAGGCTCTTCTCACCACCAGCCAAGCTACATCGTGCTGCTTGTTTGAAAGTTCTGGTGATGAGGCATGCTGCCAAATGACTTTGACAGTCTGCTCGGGGAACCATCCGACAGGATCCACCATCTCCTTGAGGACATTCCATGCAGACCACTGCCTGATGGATTGGTGGTCAAAGGCGTTTTTCCACAGAAAATTTTCCACGAAGGATAGCTGGTACGGCACGGTCCAACTGTATGGAGCATTCAGCGGCAATGTGACCAGGCCCATCCTTCGCCATACTGGGGACAGATGGAACCTCAGCACGTAGTGACACCTGGTGTTTGCGTACTGGGGCTCTATGCACAGCTTGATGCAGCCGCACACAAAAGTGGCCATCAGGATGAGGGCGACGTTGGGTACATTTTTCCCTCCCTTATCCAGAGGTTTGAACATCGTGTCCCTCCGGACCCCATCCATTTTGGATCCCCAGATGAAGTGGAAAATGGCTTGGGTGACCGCCACCGCGCAGGAGTGGGGTATGGGCCAGACCTGCGCCACATACAGCAACAACGTGAGCGCCTCGCACCTGATGACCAGGTTCTTGCCCACAATGGAGAGAGATCGCTGCTCCCACATACTCAGTTTGTGGTGTACCCTGGCTACTCGCTCCCTCCAGGTTTTGGTGCATGTCCCGTCCCTTCCAAACCATATACCCAGCACCTTCAGGTAGTCTGACCTGACGGTGAAGGGGACAAAGAATCGATCAGCCCAGTTCCCAAAGAACATGGCCTTGCTCTTGCCGTGGTTAACTTTGGCTCCCGAGGCCAGTTCGAACTGGTCGCAGATGCTCATCAGTCTGCGAATGGACAGGGGATCTGAGCAGAAGAGGGCGACGTCATCCATGTACAGGGAGGTTTTAACCTTAGTGTCTCCGCTGCCTGGGATTGTGAACCCTCTTATGCCCGCATCCTTCTTAATAGACTCAGCAAAGGGTTCAATACAGCAAACAAACAAGACAGGGGAGAGAGGACAGCCCTGTCTGACTCCAGATTGGATCGGGAAACTTTCTGATTCGCACCCATTGATTGAGACTGCGCTACTGATGTTTGTGTAGAGCAGTTTGATCCAATTGCAGATTCCCTCCCCAAACCCCATTTTGGACAGCACGTCCATCATGTAGGTGTGCGATATCCTGTCAAAAGCCTTCTCCTGGTCCAAGCTGATGAGGCAAGTGTCCACCCTCCTGTCCCGTACATAGGCGATTGTATCCCTGAGTAGCGCGAGACTATCAGAGATCTTCCTGCCAGGTACAGTGCAGGTCTGGTCAGGGTGAATCACCAACTCCAGAGCAGACGTGACTCGACTGGCGATAACTTTGGACAGAATCTTGTAGTCAACATTAAGCAGTGAGATAAGCCGCCAATTTCTGATTTCCGCCCTCTCCCCCTTCTGCTCGTAGATGAGGGTGATGATGCCTTTCCTCATGGATTCTGACATGCTGCCAGCCAGAAGCATACTCTCATACACTTCCAGCAGGTCTGGGCCGACCGAGTCCCACAGGCCCAATACAGCTCAACCGATAAGCCATCGCTTCCGGGAGTTCTACTCGTCTCGAAGGACCTGACGGCCTTTGTCAGCTCGTCCAGAGTTAGCGGCTTGTCCAGTCTCTCCCTCATGCTGTTATCTAAGACCTCTGTGATAGATGACAGGAAGGACTGGGAGGCTGTGCTGTCTGTGGGCTTCACATCGTACAGCCCAGCATAAAAGGATTTGCTGATCCTTAGTATGTCGGACTGCGAAGACGTTACCGAGCCATCCTCTTCCTTTAGGCTGCTGATCACAGAGCTCTCTGTGTGTACCTTTTGGAAGAAGTAACATGAGCACGTCTCATCCTGCTCAACGGAGTGGACTCTGGACTAGAAGAGGATCTTGGAGGCCTCCGTGGCGAACAGCGAGGCCCGCTGGCTCTTCACCTCATAGAGATCCTCCTTGACCTCGACCCCCATATACTGCAACCGGAGCAGATCTTGCATTCTTTTCTGGAGTCGGGACATTTCCCTCTGTCTCTCTCTCTCGCCCTCTGAACCCCTTTGAAGATAAAGAACCTCTTGATGTTCTCCTTGATCGCCTTCCACCAGTGAACTGGAGACTCAAAGAGGGGTTTCACGGTTCTCCAACCTTTGTAATCCCTTTTGAGTTCCTCAACATTCTCTGAGGTTAGCAGTGTAGCATTGAGCTTCCATGTCCCCCTGCCAACCTGCTGGTTATCCTGTAAGTGACAGTCAGCCAGTAAGAGACAATGGTCGGAGAACACTGGCTTGGCGTCGGTGGATCTGACCGTGACAGCACAGGACACAAACAGGAAGTCAATGCTGGAACGGGCAGGCCCATCCGATCTTGACCAGGTGTATCTATGCTGCGCTCCGTCTGCAGGTTTGCTGAAGACCTTGTGCAGCTTGGCATCTTTTACTGTTTCCATTAGGAATCTGGATGTAATGTCCAGTTTGCTGTCGTCACTGCCACATCGTCCAGCTGCATCGATGATGCAGTTGAAGTCACTGCCTAGAATGACTGGCCTGGACATCGCCAGCAGCAGTGGGAGCCGCTGGAAGACGGTCAGCCGCTTGCTGCATTGAACCGGGGTGTACACGTTGATCAACTGGAGCAGAGCATTGTTGTACATCTGCTACGAGGAGGCTTAACTTCGGAGATGGTGAAGTTACCTCCCCGCAGCAGAATACCCAGGTCGGAGGAACGGGAATCATTACACCTGACCAGATCGATGGCCCGTGGGACCACCATTGCAACCATTGCCTGTCGGTGCTGAGGTTAGTATTCCACACTCCTGCAGAAACAGTAGGTCGGCGTTGACCTTGGCAAGGTAGTCCAAGGTTGAAACACATCGTGTAGTGGATTTAATGCTATGCACGCTAATTGAAGCAATCTTTATACTCATTTTTAAGTTAGTTGTTGCTTCCCACACCATTTGTACTTGCTAGTCCCAGTCCTTTGGTATGTTCCTGCATACCCATAGTGTACACAAGCAGTTTCACGTTCGTTGGGCTCAGAAACCCCTCCTGGTTTCTCATGCAGGGTTTGTTCCGCTGGGATGACATCAGGGGGGTCTTGTAGGCAGCAAGGCTTGGGCTGTCCTCCGCTGTTGGTGTTTTTTCCCTCTGTTCCTCCTCGAAAACATCACTGCTCCCGGCTTCCCGGAGCTGGAGTGCGCCCAATGTTTCTTTGTTCTCGGTGTCCCAGAGCTGGGATGCGCTGGGCATGTCGCTAGGTTCGGCGTTTTGGGTTTGGGGCACGCTGGGCCCATCACAGCTTCCAGTGCCCCGGAGCTGGGGGGCTTTATCTTCCAGCTGCTCTGAGTTCTGCCGCTTCTTTTGCAGGTGCCGTCGTTCCGGCCCTTCCTCGTCCACTGAGGAGGAGCTGCTGTAGTCTGTTTCAGACGGTAGCCTCTTCTTGCCACTGGTTTAGGTGGTGGCCTGTTCCGTTTCTGGAGATTTTTTCTTTGTGGTTTTCCTTTGTACCACACTCCACTGTCCAGTTTGTCCATCTGTTGCCTCCTCCTCCATTGATTCTGTCTGTAGAGGTGGGGTTTCAGGGCACAGGGTAGGTGTTGGGTCACTGATTTCAGCTGCCTCCCCTTTCTTCTCCTTCTCAGGTAGACTTTCCTCGCTGCGCAGAGGGTTACTTGTCTCCTTCCCAGCACCAGCCACATTCGTCGTTCCTTCTCCTGGCCTTTCCTTGGACCTTGCCGCCTGAGCATAACTGAGGCAGCGTTTGGGGCAGGTTTTGTAGAGGTGGCCTGCCTCACCGCACAGGTTGCAGCTCTTACTCTGCTTACAGTCCTTGGCCTGATGGCCTTCCTTCTTGCAGTTCTTGCAGACGACTGTGCTGCAGTTAGCTGCCACATGACCAGATTTGCCACAAGTGTGACAAATTCTAGGCTGCCCTGCGTAGACCAAGAAGCCTCAACTTCCCCCGATAGCGAAGCTTGAGGGAGGATGGATGATGGCTCCGTTGGCATCGACCTTCAAGGTCACCTTGACCTGCTGGTCCAAATCCCAAATGGGTCCTTGACATCAGTGCTGCTGCCGGCCATCTCGATGTACCTGGCGAGGAAGGTGAGTACATCCACGACAGGAACGTTGTGATGGCAGCGTGAAGAGTGACTCCATGAGGATGGACAGTGGCGCCTGGTTTCCCTTCTCCTTGAACACCTTCAGGAACTTGATGCATCCACCACATTCTTGAAAGTCACGACGAAATATCCACTGCTGGGGAAGTCCTGCAGGCAGAAGATGTCCGCAGCTTGGAATCCACAGCAATCAATAAGGATTTTCTTGATGACGAAGGTACAGTCAACCAGTGCATCTCCTTCCTTATCCTTCACCACCTCCCGAACGGTGTTACGCATGCCCTGGCCTGAAGCTCTAGAATTGGTTACAGCCATTTTACTCAAAACCTACATGGAACAGGAGCAAAGGCCACTGATCATGGTCTCCCCCCTGCCTGGTAAGCTAAAAACACTTACATTTGTGTTTTCCATGATCGTTCCTGCAGTCTTATGATTCAATTTAGCTGGATTAGGCTCTTCCACAAAATTAGTACCACACTTAAGTCATAGTTGCGAGATTCCACCAATTGTGCTGGCTAGGGAAGGCTCTTAAATTGGGTTCATTTTCTTAGTACTTGGGGACCAGCAGGCAAATTTTAAAAGTTTTTTTCATATCAAAAATATTTAATTTACTAAGAAATGGAATAATTTACACCAATGAAGCTATTAAATTGATCAGAATTGTTTTTAAAAGTTGTTATGGACAGGTGGGAAATGGCATGGGTAGCTTCCACTTTTCAACTCTCAACTGACGACAGATACTGTTTTAAAAATAGTATTTTAGTCCATGAGTTTTTAAGGGTCAAATAAACAGACAAACAACTGTAGGTTTAACAACAAAGATAACTATTTATTAAAACAATACCCAAAAATGTTCGCAACCTCACCGATGCATGCATTCATACACATTCACACACACAAGAAAAAATAGAGTAGAGGGTAGTATGCAATTAGTGTTTGATTGTTCTAAAGATAGCTCACTTTGAAACCTTCTGAATTTTCTGGGAGGAATTTTTAACAGCACTGCAGGCCTGGATATGCCTTGTCTTGGAATTGAAGTAGTGTCGAACTCCTCGATTTAGAATTCAGTCTGAAGTTGGTGGTGGAAGTTCTGGTTCAATTTCGCAGATGGGGCATTTTCAAGGTCACCTTACAATCTCTGCAGTTGTTTAAAGTTGGTGCTGGCAGGGCTTGTTGCTTAGCTGGATCGATCTCAGACCTTCGATGTCTCTCTCTCTCTCCCAGAGCAGTTACTTCTTTTAAGGTAAAAACTTATCAGGTATTGGTTTTAGTCAGGTGACTCAGGACGCATCTCCGCTGGGGTGTTCATACAATGTCCCAGGATGGGGGAACCATTCTTACATAATGGCGTCTGAATGTGGTCCATTTTGATAAATAGGTGTTACCTCACACATATTATTTTGGCCTTGACTTCGAAGTCAGTTTGTCTGCAAAAGTCTTTGCTAGACCAGTTGTAATGTTGCTATGAAACTTGAATCCTAAACAAGGACTTTGTCATTGAAAAAGATTGGTAGATAGGAAGTTGTTTTCTTCAATGATAGATGCTGAAATTATAACAGGCAGATTTCAAAGGAATAGAGTGTTTATTCCTCAAATGAAATGAACATACGAACATATGAATTAGGAGCAGGAGCAGGCCAGTCAGCCCCTCGAGCCTGCTCGTAACCTCAACTCCACATTCCTGCCTACCCCCAATAACCTTTCACCTCCTTGCTTATTAAGAATCTATCTACCTCTGCCTTAAAAAAATTCAAAGACTCTGCTTCCACCGCCTTTTGAGGAAGAGAGTTCCAAAGATTCACAACCCTCTGAGAGAAAGAATTTCTCCTCATCTCTATCTTAAATGGGCGACCCAGTGTTTTTAAACAGTGACCCCTAGTTCTAGATTCTCCCACAAAAGGAAACATCCTTTCCACATCCAACCTATCAGAACCCCTCAGAATCTTATATGTTTATATCAAGTTGCCTCTTCCTCTTCTAAACTCCAGCAGATACAAACCTAGCCTGTCTAACCTTTCCTCATAAGACAACCTGCTCATTCCAGGTATTAGCCTAGTAAACCTTCTCTGAACTGCTTCCAATGCATTTACATCCTTCCTTAAATAAGGCGACCAATACTGTACACAATACTCCAGATGTGGTTTCACCAATGCCCTGTATAACTGTAGCATAACCTCCCTACTTTAGTATTCAATTCCCCTCGCAATAAACGATAACATTCTATTAGCTTTCCTAATGACTTGCTGTACCTGCATGCTAACCTTTTGCTATTCATGCACTATGACAACCAGATCCCACTGCATCTAGAGTTGAGGTCCGGTCCCCCAGTGGCGAGGTGGTGGTGGTGGGGGGGTGGGGGGAGGGGCACCACGGAGCGTCGCAATCTCTCACCATTTAGATAATATGCTTCTTTTTTATTCTTTCTACCAAAATGGACAATTTAACATTTTCCCACATGGCACTCCATATGTCACTTTGTTGCCCACTCACTTAACCTATCTATATCCCTTTGTAGCCCTCCTATGTCCTCTTCACAATTTACTTTCCTCTCTATCTTTGTGTCATCAGCAAATTTAGCAACCATACCTTTGGGCCCTTCATCCAAGTCATTTATATAAATTGTAAAAAGTTGAGGCCCAGCTCCGATCCCTGCGGCACACCACTCATTACATCTTGCCAACCAGAAAATGACCGATTTATGCCTACTCTCTGTTTCCTGTTAGCCAGCCAATATTCTATCCATGCCAAAATGTTACCCCCTACACCATGAGCTTTTATTTTCCGCAATAACCTTTGATGTGGCACCTTATCAAATGCCTTCTGGAAATCTAAGTACAGTACATCCACCAGTTCCCCTTTATCCACAGCACATGTTACTTCTTCAAAGAACTCCAATATATTGGTTAAAAATGATTTCCATGAATAATATTGAGCCCATCAGATGTCAACCTGTCTGATAAGCTCAGGAGAAAACAGTTCCCAAGTAGATTTTCATATTCTATGATGATAAACAAGTCACAAGGTCAGACTCTTGAAAATATTTGTATTTATATTCCTAGGCCTGCTTTACGTGGCTTTTTCCAGAGTGAGAAGTTTTGATTCTGTTAAAGTCTTTGGTGAAAAAATAACTAGAAATCCTATATTTAAAGAAGAACCATTGCAATAAAGATACTAATTTGTCTGCAAATATTTTGCAGGTCTCTGCTAATATTATAATAAATCATTCTTGAAACTGATGTATTGGTTTTTAGTTACACGTGGGCTTCCTTCCAATTTTCAATTAATAGTTCTTGCAGGCTATCTTGTGCAATTTGAGTCTTCATGATTTACACTGAACTTAGCAATTTTCACTGTTGTTAAATCAGATACATCCGCTTTCTTTTTTCTGCTGCAATGCGGACAAGGCAATCATGTTGCCCCAGACCACCCCATTATTTGCACAAAATCAATTATGTATTTTGGCGCACAATCTTCTATGAAGTGTTGCAAGGATTGAAAGTAACGTGCATAATCAGGATCTTGGTCGTCATGAGTTCCTCCAATAGATATTGCTGCTTGTTCTCCAGATCTAATTCCCAAAAGCCATGATTTTTAAATTTTTTTTAAATTTTATGACACAGCACTGAAACAGGCCCTTCGGCCCACTGAGTCTGTGCCGACCATCAACCACCCATTTATACTAATCCTGCACTAATCCCATATTCCTACAACAGCCCCACCTGTTCCTATATGTCCCTACCACCTACCTCTACTTGGGGCAATTTATAATGGCCAATTTACCTATCAACTGCAAGTCCTTTTGCTCCAATATTTTTGTTATAGAACTTAGAGCCACCGTGAGCTCAAACTGTTTAGACTTTCTGACTGTTACGACCTCAGTGAGACAATTAAAGTTCGAAATACAAGATATCAATCCCCAGACCAATTTAAAGAATCACACAAAAAGATTTCATGTTTTAACACTTTTATTATAACAACTAAACAAAAGAAATCCCCATTAACTAAATAGTACTTTGTGAAAGGGAGATCAGTCACCCTCCAATTTTGCGATAGACCATACGAGACTCAAGCTTCTTTGTTCACTGGTTTATTCAAGCATATGCAGGGGAGGCCACACCCATTCTAGATAGCGTGCGAACTCCCTGAGTAGTTTCAAAACATCATTCTTATACCATTTTACAGATAACAGTTCATTCAGTTACACATTCTTACTCTCTTATCTCTATCCAATTGTGTCTACTTGTACATAGCTAGGCTACCCTATTACGTTCTAAGCACATATACATTATACTGTCCAATCATATGTACACATGAAACTTTGACCCTTGTCTGGTTTTTGTAACTCATGACTACTTGTGGTTTATCAGGCCGTCTCCTTTGTTCACTGTTCTTGTCCTTTTCCCTTTCGCCTCCCCCTTCAGTCCCCCCCTTGTGGCCCTTGGCCCTGCCCAAGATGGCCAAATACCAGCATTGAGAATTCCTCCCCTTGTCCTTTGGATGGCCAGTCGTCTAGACATCTGGAGGAATCCTAAACTGCCAAACTGTATAGATTAGCCTTCCCTCTAATCCCTGTATCCCTTTCCCCTGTGTGCAGGGTGGATACCGGAGCATATCTTTGGAATGCCATTTTATATTCTCTTAGGGCTCGCCGCTGGTAGTGACAGAGACAAATGGTCCATACCAATACTGTCAAGCTAAAAATTGTCATTACCACGCGGAGGATTTCCCACCAATTTGTCAGTCGCCCTGCAGTAGAGTAAGCCGAGGCCGACCTAGCCAATTGTGTTGCTGATCTAGTGGCCAAGTCTATTTGGATGCGCCCTTGTGTGATTTGTTCTCTTGATGCCTGGGTATACTGATGTGCTATCTTTGTGGCCTGCTGCATGGCCAATCGCACTACCCTGCCTGGGGTTTCATCCGTAAACTCCGTATCATTCCACCAGTGGCTAAATACGTATCCCGTTGTTTGCCCTAATATAAGGGAGTCAGTCACTTGCATACAAAAACTGGTGTTAACTAAGCATCTCAATCCTCCAAAGACCATTTCAGCCTCTGAACTGAACTGCCTTGAATGCATCCTGGACGAGGAACATTTCGAGCGTGATTTTGCTGCGGTTGGTGGGGCTCTAGGGTATGACAAGTACATCCAATATAAATCTTTTTTTTTTTAGAGATACAGCACTGAAACAGGCCCTTCGGCCCACCGAGTCTGTGCCGACCAACAACCACCCATTTATACTAACCCTGCAGTAATCCCATATTCCCTACCACCTATCTACACTAGGGGCAATTTACAATGGCCAATTTACCTATCCCCTGCAAGTCTTTGGCTGTGGGAGGAAACCGGAGCACCCGGCGAAAACCCACGCGGTCACAGGGAGAACTTGCAAACTCCGCACAGGCAGTACCCAGAATTGAACCCGGGTCCCTGGAGCTGTGAGGCTGCGGTGCTAACCACTGCGCCACTGTGCCACCCTTTGATTCAGTACAACATTCCTTGGCACTCATCCAAATCGTGGAGTTAACGTAAGAGAGGTCCCCATGGGATCCTGCTCGATATACCCAACCATCCCTTTCTACTCCCAATGACTCAAAATGATAACTGTTGTTAAAGGAGTTTCCTGGGTGATACTGTTGAGATATTGTCACTAGGAGTTTAATAACCCTGTCCACACCACCACTCTGGAGTCAAGTGACTACTAGCTTTCGTCATTCCTGGTGTAGGTTTATGAGATTCAATTGGTATATCGATTCAAACATGTGTCCGGGGACGGTTCCAAACCTGATGTCTTCTATATCTGAGTTTATTCCCTCTATCAAATCTCAGGCTAACATGTCGCATGCCCTTCCCCTGCTTTGTGAGTCGACAGTATCAACTAGCCCTTGATTGGTAATACTTAGGGCTCTCACCAGTCCTTCGCCTTGTATCTCAGTAGCAGTCAGGACATACTCTGTCCCGTATGCATTATACCACAGTCCTTTGGCTGGTTCAGCAGTTACTCGTGACGTGTAATTGTTTATTTCACAGATCTGAGCAGAGTTAATTACTAAATTGTGCTCCCAAAGAGTCCCCCTACTTCTCCCATCAAGCTCCTTGTCCATTTTTCCTGCTTCCTGATTCCCGGGGTAATTCTAGCCTTGAAATCCCCAGTGAGCTGTCCTAACTGATATCTAGCCCATCTGAATGAACTCTGATAATCCCTACACGGTCCCTGTAATATAGCCACCAGCTTCGTAACATTGTAAGGCACTTCCAGGGATACTACGATAACGTCATGCCTTCCCTAACCTAACTATCCCAACTGGAGGAGGGTTTGTCATCCTAGGGCAGCGAGTCGGCCTTTGATACTCTCAAGTACTCAAATTACAACATTGTGTATCATAACAATCATGACTATCTATTATATATTTACGCACTTCCTGACAATACTGGCCATCAAGGCCCGGTTCCCAAACGAAGGGGGGCAGATCAATCCATCCAGCTGTGATGTTTACTTCATGAAGGATGGTGCTGGCTGCGTTATTTGTTCGACACCCATAATACCATTTACCCATCACATTATTATATATCCCAGTTATTGTTACTGCTCCTCTTTGCGTCCATACTGATCAGCAAGGAGGGGTGATTGGGATGTTGAGATTCGTTGGGAAAAATCCATACCTGGGGGCGCCCCTTCCCTACGAGGATTATATACCCAGCCCACGGGCTCCCATCCCCGAAGGAACAGAGGTTGTGTCAATCGGATTGGTTATCCTGGTGCTGATAGGTGTGGCTCTCCGTCGCAGCTGGGGTCCCAATACCTCTCGTTTATATTTCGGATACATTTACAGTTTGGTTCCCAGACTTTCGTCTGGTGTGTCTGAGTGGTGACTTGGTCCATAATCCAGGTATTTGGTTTCTTTACCCATTCCCCAATCCCTCCTCTGGGGAGCTGAGCATATTGCCCAGGGTGCAGGCAGGTGTCGTCATGCACATGTACCATCAGTGCCTCCCAATTCGTTACCAATCTGCTCAGGATAAGGAGACACCTGCAATGATATGAACATCGCTCCTGTCGCCTGGGTCGCCAAAAGATTTCTCGGTTTCTATATACAGTTTCAACTGTGTATAATGTTTCCATTTACTTCCCGTTTTCATATCTATGAGCACACATATCACCTGTCATAATTACGTCATGTGGTCCATGCCATTGGGGTTGAAGTCCGCCGCGTTCTGGTCCCATTCTGACCATTACCTTATCTCCTAACTGCGGAATCTTCTGTTTTTCCAACTGCTGATCCAATTCTATGTCCTTAGCTGCCTGTCTATCCTTAACCTCTTGTCTGAGCTTGTGTAGCTGTTTATTCATTTCTCTGACGTACTCTCGGATTCTGCCTTTAAGCGGGCCTGCATCCGTCCATCCGACCATTATTCCATCCGGTAACTGCATTGCCCGTCCTGCCATTAGCTCAAATGGAGTAAATCCTGTATTCTTATTCGGGGTGGCCCGTAGCCACATCAGAATGTTAGGTAAAACTGTTTCCCAGCTATTCCCTGTTTCTTGTATTGCTGTAGCTATAGAGGTCTTTAAAGTCCTGTTCATTCTTTCTACCATTCCAGAACTTTGAGGATAATAGGGGATGTGGAATTTCTGTTTTATTCCCATTTGTTTATATGCTTCTTTAATAACCTTCCCAGTAAAGTAAGTGAAACAAAAACAAGAAATGTTGGAATCACTCAGCAGGTCTGGCAGCATCTGTGGAAAGAGAAGCAGAGTTAACGTTTCGGGTCAGTGACCCTTCTTCGGAACTGACAAATATTAGAAAAGTCACAGATTATAAGCAAGTGAGGTGGGAGTGGGGCAAGAGATAACAAAGGAGAAGGTGCAGATTGGACCAGGCCACATAGCTGACCAAAAGGTCACGGAGCAAAGGCAAACAATATGTTAATGGTGTGTTGAAAGACAAAGCATTAGTACAGATTAGGTGTAAATACACTGAATATTGAACAGCAGCAAGTGCAAACCTGAAAAAAACCTGAAAAAAACAGTGGGTAAGCAAACTGAACAAACTAAGATGAAATGAAATAAATGCAAAAAAAGATTGTAAAAAATGTAAAAAAGAATGTAAAAAAAAAGGAAGAAAAAATAACTAAAAATGAAAGTAAAATGGAGGGCTGTCATGCTCTGAAATTATTGAACTCAATGTTCAGTCCGGCAGGCTGTAGTGTGCCTAATCGGTTGATGAGATGCTGCTCCTCGAGCTTGCGTTGATGTTCACTGGAACACTGCAGCAATCCCAGGACAGAGATGTGAGCATGAGAGCAGGGGGGAGTGTTGAAATGGCAAGCAACCGGAAGCTCAGGGACCTGCTTGCGGACTGAGCGGAGATGTTCCGCAAAGCGGTCACCCAGTCTGCGCTTGGTCTCCCCAATGTAGAGGAGACCACACTGTGAGCAGCGAATACAGTATACTACATTGAAAGAAGTACAAGTAAATTGCTGCTTCAACTGAAAGGAGTGTTTGGGGCCTGGGATAGTGAGGAGAGAGGAGGTAAATGGGCAGGTATTACACCTCCTGCGATTGGGACATGGACGAGGTGGTGGGAGTAATGGAGGAGTGGACCAGGGTGTCACGGAGGGAACGATCCCTTCGGAATGCTGACAGGGGAAGGGAGGGGAAGATGCGACTGGTAGTGGCATCACGCTGGAGGTGGTGAAAATGGCGGAGGATGATCCTTTGGATATGGAGGCTGGTGGGATGAAAAGTGAGGACAAGGGGAACCCTGTCACGGTTCTGGGAGGGAGGGGAAGGGGTGAGGGTAGAGGTGTGGGGAATGGGTCGGACACGGTTGAGGACCCTGTCAACCACAGTGGGGGGAAATCCTCGGTTGAGGAAAAAGGAGGTCATATCAGAAGCACCGTCATGGAAGGTAGCATCATCAGAGCAGATGCGTCGGAGACGGAGAAACTGGGAGAATGGAATGGAGTCCTTACGGGAGGTAGAGTGTGAAGAAGTGTAGTCGAGGTAGCTGTGGGAGTCGGTGGGCTTATAATGGATATTGGTAGACAACCTATCCCCAGAGATGGAGACAGTGAAGTCGAGGAAGGGAAGTAAAGTAAGTGCCCTGGTCCGAGCCCATCTAGGTTGGGAACCCCCATTGGGGTATAACCTCCTCGGCTACTATCTTGGCTACCGTTAGGGAGGAGCAGTCTTTAGTCGGGAATGCTTCCACCCATCTAGTAAACTGATCAATTATTACTAGGCAGTATCTCTTTCCCCGTGATGGGGGAAGTGGTCCTGTGAAATCAATCTGCACTTGTTCCCATGGTCCTCTGGGAAATGGTTGGTGATGGAGTCTGATTTTACCTGCCTTGCCTGGGTTGTGCTGTGCACATATGATGCACTGCTGGCAGTATTATGCAGCCTCCCTGCCCATTTCCCTCCACCACCAACACCGGCTTATAAGGTCCACCATATAATTTTGCCCGGCATGTTGCGTCCCATGGTAGATTTCTAATAATATCCGTCTAATACCCTGGGGAGCTATAACCCTTCCTTCCTTTCGCCAAACTCCGTCCTCATCTCTCTCTGCCCCCATCCTTCTTACTCTTCCCATTCTCCTTCTGTGGCGAGATGGAGATCCTTAACATTTATCTCGGGAATTTCTTCTCGGGCTGGCCTCATGGCAACTATCATCCCTTCTCCTAAATTGTCTGTCATGTCTCTTGCAGCTTTGTCTGCCTGGCTATTGCCCAGCTGATCTGGAGCGTCAATTTTCCGATGTGCCTTTATTTTTATTACTGCTATTTCCTTGGGTCCCTGCACCGCCTCTATTAATTCTCTAACCAATTTCTCATGCAGAATCGCTTGTCTGCTGGAGGTAACAAACCCCCTTCGACTCCATGGTCCAGCATAGTCATTGACCACCTCAAACGCATACCGACTATCCATATAGTTATTTACCTTCTTTCCCTCAGCTATTTTTAAGGCTTCTATCAGAGCCCTAAGTTATGCTACTTGTGCCGAATTATCTCCAGGCAACCATCCTTGAGCTCTTATCTCTCCTCCATCATCTACCACTGCCCATCCTATCCGTGGATCCCCATCTATCACTCTCCGGGATCCATCCACATAGAGGGTCATATCTGCCCCCTCCAGTGGCTCCTCCCCCACTCTATCTACATACTCGTTGCCTTCCTGTACATCACATACATGTTTCTGCCCCTCAATATTCATAAAGCCAGCTGGGTCACTACCTTCGTCCCTGCGATAGTTATCCACTCGTTTTTAGGGAGTAGTAAGCTTTCCCACTGTGCTCTCCTGGCATCTGATACCAACTTGAGTCTCCCCCTATTAAGTATTTGAACTAGTGTGTGTGATGTTTGCAAGATGATCTCTCCTAGCATGGTTATGGGTTCGCTCACTTTCAATGATCATGCTGCACAGTCCAGTGCCTGAATGCATCGGGTCAGTCCCGCCACTACCGGGGACTGCCTTTTAGAATAGTATGCCACTGGGCGCTGCCATCCCTATGTTGTTGGGTTACTACAGCGGTATAGTACCTCACGTTATTCTGGTAATAAATGTGGAAGGGGTGCATCAAATCAGGAAGTCCTAGCGCCAGGCTGTGGCTTGTAATTGCTGAATCTCGGTGAATGCTTTCACACATTCTGGGGTCCAATCCTCTGTCTCTAAACACTCCGTGGATGGTGACTCCCCTTTCTTCTGTCGCATCCCCATTATAATTCCCCAATACCTCACTTACTGAGTTCTTTAACATCTGTGCCTTCCATTCGTCTGGTCTTGGGTTCCCGTTATCCTGTATCACGGTCAAATATGTCCCCTCCCTCACCCTTGGTGATACCTTATCCCACGTCCCTCGGTCTATTTTCGTTTTTACCAGGACATGGCAATCTCCTGGGCTTCCCTTAACTCGTCTATCTTCTGCCAGAAATCTGTGTTCCCACTACTTTTCTTGGGAGTGGGTAATTCCTTCAGTAACATATGCCTCTCAGTGGTGCTAAACGGTATTACTACTGTGTCTTTAGCTGTTCGCCAGGGGTTCCTGCTATTCTTGTTGTTACTCTTATTTACTGTTTTATACAGGGCGATCCGCACCGGGGTTGGTGGTGCGGTGGACCCATTGTACGGGGCAGTCTGGTCCCTTTTTCCCAATCATCCCATTTGGCCGCCTCCTCATCTAAGTCCCAATCATCGTTAGCGTTTGCGTTACCCGGATGGAATTGATTTACCACCGCGATCGGCGCTGTTCATCCGATATGCTTTTGGATCATTTTCATTTGCTGTACGTACAGGCTTAGGATGAGTACCATAGCCTTTTCAGTCTTATCACTTGTCTTATGCACCTTCCACCACTTCTTAGAGCGTTGTGGTGAATCACTGGGCAGCCAGCTCTGTTTTTTCATCTTACTGATCAGTTTCCTAAATTTTTGGACGAGGTGCAGAGACATAGTCCCTTTACCTCCCCACTCCGTGACAAACTCGAGTTCCATTTTCTTGGCCATTGCCATTTTGAGCGCGCTCTACTTTTCAATCATCCCCCGGGACACGCTCGTCCCAACTTATTCGTGCACTCGGTGATCCAATCGTCCCCCCGGGATCCTAGTCCCACCCGCCTGAGTCTCAGGTCTAAATTTCAGACACACCCTGTGGACCTCCGTTCTAGTCTGACGCAAACAACAAGAGAGTATTCTTTCAAATGAAATAATACTCACCAGATCATTGTTTTCGCCTTTACAGAGGGCTGGGTGTAACCTGCCAACTCCGCCACTGAAAGGGAGTTCAGTCACCCTCCAATTTCGTGATAGACCAGATGAGACTGAAGCTTCTTTGTTCATTGGTTTATTCAAGCATATGCAGGGGAGGCCGCACCCATACAAGATGGCGTGTGAACTCCCTGAGTAGTTTCAAAACATCATTCTGATACCATTTTACAGATAACTGTTTGTTTGCATTTACCAATCATTCAGTTACGCATTCTTACTCTCTTATCTCTATCCAATTGTGTCTACTTGTACATAGCTAGGCTACCCTATTACGTTCTAAGCACATATACATTATACTGTCCAATCATTGGCAAGGCATGTACACATGAAACTTTGACCCTTGTCTGGTTTTAGTAACTCATGACTACTTGTGGTTTATCAGGCCTTCTCCTTTGTTCACTGTCCTTGTCCTTTTCCCTTTCGCCTCCCCTTTCACTTTGTATGTAGCTGATACACCAAATTACAAAGAAAGGTATTTTCTTTACTTAGTAAAATACTTGGAAATACTCACACCACACTTATACGTTACACAGTCTTCTTTGATGGCAAAACCTTTGGGGTTAAAAGTCCCAAACTCCTCCCAGGTGCAATGGGTTGGATCTCCCAGACCTTTCTCAAAGTCAGTGTCCTCTTCGTTCACTTTTCCAAGCACTTTCAACCTGGACGTCTGTGAATAAGGTGATTCCTGGTGATCCTGTTGGTCTTTTATTTCTCCGCAAACCTCAATTTAAAAAAAAACAGGTTCAAGACTTTGCAGCCTTTCGCTGTATCAGTATTCTCTGACAGCCGGTGTTCCCTCTATCTTCCCTGAGGCTGCCACTGCTGATTGTCTTCCTTTCTTACAGCCTGCTCTGCAACTGCCATCACTGGTTTCCTATCTTACAGCTTGTCTGCCTTCAGAAAATCTGTTAAATTTATCTAGAATCAAATGTCAATAGCTTATTGCCCTTTTCCAATATACAAAGTCCAAAAATCTGGGTTCAGCAGAGCCATCTGGGCCTTCCATTATTTCCAGGTATTAATAGCTGCCTGGTACATTTGCACCTTCAGAATCACTGTCTCCTTGTTTATGATCTGAAAGTCTGGTATCGGATGAGTTAATTTGACACCTGTTAGCTTTGACCATTTGTCCTTTGTCCTTGTCAGACAGTTTCAACACACAAAGGCCAAGATTTTTGGATACATTGTTCACTTCGTAAATTAAAGGCTGATTTTTTTCTGAAAGATAAAGATGGTTTCTAGAGCTCTTTGGAGTTTGTTCACGATTGTTGTATCATCGCAGTTGTGGTGTGCGTGACAACTCCATATGGATGTTGAACTGCAAGGGTGATTGCAATGTCCAAGGCCTTTCCAGTCCAAAGAGCTATTGCACTGCCATTGTATCCTGCATTGCAAGGTGCTGTCGCCGTGCAAGAGGTGATTGAATTACAAAGGGCTATTGCACTGTCATTGTACCAATGACATAGGTAGAACTAGAAAAGAGGTTCTGCTGAGGGACTATGAGCAGCTCAGGGTTAAATTAAAAAGCAGAACCTCAAAGATAATAATCTCCGGATTACTACCTGAGCCACGTGCAAATTGGCATAGGGTAAATAAGATTAGAGAGGTAAACGCGTGACTCAAAGATTGGTGTGGGAGAAATGGGTTCCGATTCATGGGGCACTGGCACCAGTACTGGGGAAGGAGAGAGCCGATCTGTTGGGACGGGCTTCATTTGAACCATGCTTAGACCAGTATCCTGGCGAATTGTATAACTAGGGTTGAAGATAAAACTTTAAACTAATTAGTTGGGGGGAGGATTCAATTGAAGGGAAGTTTAAAAAATCAAAAAGAAATGAGAGAGCAGAGGTGCAGGGTAGTGAAGAGGCAAACGGTAATCAAAGTGTGACAGGAAGGGGCAGAAAATATAAGCAGAAGAGTGCAGCAGAAATTAGAACCAGAAGGAGTTAATAATGGTAAAAAGTCAAAGCTTAAGGCTCTTTATCTGAATGCACGCAGCATTTGTAACAATATAGATGAGTTGATGGCACAAATACAAATTAATAAATATGACTTGACAGCTTTTACAGAGACGTGGTTGCAGGGTGACCAAGACTAGGAACTCAATATTCAAGGGTATTCGACTTTCCGGAAAAATAGATAAAAAAGAAAAGGAGGTGGGGTAGCTTTGTTCATAAAGGAAGGTATCAGTGCGGTGGTGAGTAGTGATATAGGTGCAATAGATCGTGATGTGACATCAGTTTGGGTGGAAATAAGAAATAGCAAGGGGAAGAATTCACGGGTGAGAGTCATCTATAGGCCCCCAAAGAGTTGCTTCACTGTAGGACAAAGTATAAATCGGGAAATAATGGAGGTGTGTAAGAAGGGCGCTACAATTGTCATGGATGATTTTAATCTGCATATAGACTGGACAAATCAGATTGGCAGAGGTAACATGGAGGACGAATTAGTAGAGTGCATCAGGGATTGTTACTTAGAGCAATACATTGCAGAACCTACCTGGGAGCAGGCTATTTTAGATCTAGTATTGTGTAATGAGGGAGGATTAATAAGAGATATCATAGTTAAGGATCCTCTAGGGGGTAGCAATCACAACATGGTAGAATTTCAAATTCAGTTTGAGGGTGAGCAACTCGGTTCTCAAACCATTGTCCTCAACTTAAACAAGGGCAATTTTGGAGGTATGAAGAAAGAGTTGTCTAAAGCAGGCTGGGAAAATAGACGAAGGGGAAGGTCAGTGGATGAGCAGTGGCAGACATTTAAGCAGATATTTCATAATGCTCAACAAAAATTTATTCCGGTCAAAAAGAAGGACTCGATGAGAAGGATGAATCACCCGTGGTTAACAAAGAGGAGAGTATCCAATCAAAGACTAAGGCATACAAAGTGGCGAAAACTAGTGGCAGGCAAGAGGATTGGGAATGTTTTAGGAACCAGCAGCGGATGACTATAAAGCTAATAAAGAGGGAGAAAATTGATTATGAAAGTAAATTGGCAAGAAATATAAAAACAAACAGCAAGAACTTCTACAGGTATGTGAAAAGAAAGACAGTAGCTAAAGTGAGTGTGGGACACTTGGAGGATGTGACTGGAGAATTGATAACGGGGAACAGGAAAATGGCACATAATTTAAACCAATATTTTGCATCGGTCTTCACAGTGGAGGACACTATAAACATCCCACAGATATCAGATAAGCAAGGAGTTAATGGGAGGAAAGATCTTGTAACAGTCTCTATCACAAGGGACAAAGTATTTGACAAACTAATGGGACTAAAAGCAGACAAATCGCCAGGACCTACATCCAAGGGTTTTAAAGGAAGTGGCTGCAGAGATAGAGGAGGCATTGGTCGAAATATTCCAGAACTCACTGGATTCCGGGAGCATCCCAGTGGTTTGGAAAACTGCTAATGTGACGCCCCTATTCAAGAAGGGAGGGAGACAAAAAGCAGGAAACTATAGGCCTGTCAGCCTAACATCGGTCATTGGGAAAATGCTAGAGTCCATTATTAAGGAAGAAATAGCAGGACATTTAGAAAAGCTTAACGCAATCAAACAGAGTCAACACGGTTTTGTGAAAGGGAAATCATGTTTGACAAATTTGCTAGAGTTCTTTGAGAATATAACAAGCAGAGTTGATAAAGGGGAACCAGTAGATGTAGTATATTTGGATTTCCAGAAGGCATTTGATAAGGTACCACATAAAAGATTATTGCACAAGATAGGAGCTCACGGTATTGGGGGTAATTTATTAGCATGGATTGAGGATTGGTTAATGCACAGAAGACAGAGAGTTGGGATTTATGGGTCTTTTTCAGGCTTTTTCAGGAAAGACATAACTGGTGGAGTGACACAAGGATCGGTCCTAGGGCTTCAATTATTTACTATCTATATCAATGACTTGCAGGAGGGGGCAGAGTGTAATATATCCAAATTTTCTGATGATACAAAAATAGGTGGGAGGACATGTTGTGACGAGGACATAAGGAATCTGCAAGGGGATATAGATAGGTTGAGTGAGTGGGCAAAAACTTGGCAGATGGAATTTAACGTAGGAAAGTGTGAGGTCATGCACCTTGGTAGGAAGAATCAAAAGGCAGACTATTATTTAAATGGAGAGAGACTTCAAAAAAGTGCAGCACAGAGGGATCTGGGTGTTCTTGTGCATGAAACATAAAAAGTTAGCATTCAGGTGCAGCAAGTAATTAAGAAGGCAAATGGAATTTTGGCCCTTATTGCTAGGGGGTTGGAATTTAAAAATAGGTAAGTCTTGTTACAACTGTACAGGGTGTTGGTGAGGCCGCACCTGGAGTACTGTGTACAGTTTTGGTCCCCATATTTAAGAAAGGATATACTGGCATTGGAGGCAATTCAGAAGAGATTCACTAGGCTGATTCCTGGGATGAAGGGGTTGACTTATCAAGGACGGCTAAACAGGTTAGGCCTTTATTCATGAAAGTTTAGAAGAATGAGGGGTGATCATATTGAAACGTACAAGATTCTGAGGGGGCTTGACATGGTAGATGTTGAGAAGATGTTTCCACTTTTGGGGGAATCTCAAACTAGGTGACATAGCTACAGAATAAGGGGACACTCATTTAAAACTGAGTTGCAAAGGAATTTCTTCTCTCAGAGGATAGTGAATGTCTGGAATTCACTACCCCAGAGAGTTGTGGAGGCTAGATCACTGAAAGTATTTAAAAAGGAGGTAGACAGATTTTTAAAATATCGGGCAGTTGAGGGCTATGAGGAGCTGGCACGAAGGAGGAGTTGAGTTCTGGGCCAGATCATCTCATTATCAAAAAGGAGGAGGTGTTGGGTGTCTTGCAAAGCATTAAGGTAGATAAGTCCCCAGGGCCTGATGGGATCTACCCTAGAATACTGAGGGAGGCAAGGGAAGAAATTGCTGGGGCCTTGACAGAAATCTTTGCATCCTCATTGGCCACAGGTGAGGTCCCAGAGGACTGGAGAATAGCCAATGTTGTGCCTTTGTTTAAGAAGGCTGGAAAGGATAATCCAGGAAATTATAGGCCGGTGAGCCTCACATCAGTGGTAGGGAAACTATTAGAGAGGATTATTTGGGACAGGATTTACTCCCATTTGGAAACAAACGAACTTATTAGCGAGAGACAGCATGGTTTTGTAAAGGGGAGGTCGTGTCTTACTAATTTGATTGAGTTTTTTGAGGAAGTGACGAAGATGATTGATGAAGGAAGGGCAGCGGATGTTATCTAAATGGACTTTAGTAAAGCCTTTGACAAGGTCCCGCATGGCAGACTGGTACAAAAGGTGAAGTCACATGGGATCAGAGGTTTGCTGGCAAGATGGATACAGAACTGGCTCGGTCATAGAAGACAGAGGGTATTAGTGGATGGGTGTTTTTCTGAATGGAGGAATGTGACTAGTGGTTTTCCGCAGGGATCAGTGCTGGGACCTTTGCTGTTTGTAGTATATATAAATGATTTGGAGGAAAATGTAGCTGGTCTGATTAGTAAGCTTGCGGACGACACAAAGGTTGATGGAGTTGCGGATAATGATGAGGATTGTCAGAGGATACAGCAGGATATAGATCGGTTGGAGACTTGGGCAGAGAAATGGCAGATGGAGTTTAATCCGGACAAATGTGAGGTAATGCATTTTGGAAGGTCTAATGCAGGTGGGAGGTATACAGTAAATGGCACATCCCTTAGGAGTATTGACAGGCAGAGAGATCTGGGCGTACAGGTCCACAGGTCACTGAAAGTGGCAACGCAGGTGGATAAGGTAGTCAAGAAGGCATACGGCATGCTTGCCTTCATTGGTTGGGGCATAGAGTATAAAAATTGGCAAGTCATGTTGCAGCTGTACAGAACCTTAGTTAGGCCACACTTAGAATATTGCGTGCAATTCTGGTCGCCACACTACCAGAAGGACGTGGAGGCTTTGGAGACGGTACAGAGGAGCTTTACCAGGATGTTGTCTGGTTTGGAAGGCATTAGCTATGAGGAGAGGTTGGAAAAACTCGGATTGTTTTCACTGGAATGACGGAGGTGGAGGGGCGACATGATAGAGGTTTACAAAGTTATGAGCGGCATGGACAGAGTGGATAGTCAGAAGCTTTTTCCCAGGGTGGAAGAGTCAGTTACTAGGGGACATAGGTTTAAGGTGCAAGGGGAAAAGTTTAGAGGGGATGTGCGAGGCAAGTTTTTTACACAGAGGGTGGTGAGTGTCTGGAACTTGCTGCCAGGGGAGGTGGTGGAAGCAGATACGATAGCGACGTTTAAGAGACATCTTGACAAATACATGAATCGGAAGGGAATAAAGGGATATGGGCCCCGGAAGTGCAGAAGGTGTTCGTTTAGGCAGGCATCAAGATCGGGGCAGGCTTGGAGGGCCGAATGGCCTGTTCCTGTGCTGTACTGTTCTTTGTTCTTTGTTCTTTGTTCTTTGTTCTTTGTTCTTTGTTCAGATCAGCCATGATCTTATTGAATGGCTGGACTGGCTTGAGGGGCCAAATGGTATTCTCATGTTCCCATATTCTTGTCACATCAAAAATACACAATAATGAATACATTTTAAATATTTCTTTTATAAAAACCTCAACAATTGTTTTGTAATACTAATTTAGTCAAGTATACTGGATAGTGTGATACTGAACCATAGACGTTCTCAGGTTTGATCCCCAACTCATTCTGAGTTAGTTGACTTCAGCTCAGGCAGCAGTAAAAGGATCAATATTGGCTCAAATGCCCATAGACTGGGAAGGGGAAAACCAGGGGTTACATTCCTGATTGCTATCCAATGACATGTAGAAAGTCCACTTGTAAAGAAAGGATTTACCTTTATATCGCACATTTCACAACCTCAGGACATCCAAAATCACTTCACAGCCAATGAAGTACTTTTGAAGTGTTGCCATCATTGTAACATAGGAAACACAGCAACCAATTTGCACGCAGCAAGGGCCAATGAAATACTTTTGAAGTAGACAGGATAGGGGCAGCACAGTGGTTAGCACTGCAGTCTCACAGCTCCAGCACAGTGGTTAGCACCGCAGCCTCACAGCTCCAGTGACCTGGGTTCAGTTCTGGGTACTGTCTGTGCAGAGATTGCAAGTTCTCCCTGTGACCGCGTGGGTTTCCACCGGGTGCTCTGGTTTCTGCACACAGCCAAAGACTTGCAGGTTGATAGGTAAACTGGCCATTATAAATTGCCCCTAGTGTAGGTAGGAGACTGGTGGGGATGTGGTAGGGAATATGGGATTAATGTAGCATTAGTATAAATGGGTGGTTGTTGGTCGGCACAGACTCGGTGGGCCGAAAGGCCTGTTACAGTGCTGTATCCCTCTATGTAGTCACTGTTACAACACAGGAAACGTGACAGCCAATTTGCACACAAGGTCCCACAAACAACAATATGATGAGCAGATAATCTGTGTTTTAGGTGTAGATTGAGATTAATTGTTGTCCAGCACAATGGCCTTTTTTAAAGTAGTGCCATGGGAACTTTTACGTTCATCCAAGTGGTTAAAATGGGCCTCGGGTTAACATCCTTTCCAAAGTTGGCACCTCTGACAGTGCAGCACTCCCTCAGCAATGTACTAAGAATGTTAACCCAGATTTTGTGCTCAAGTCTCTGGAATTGGACTTGGAATAGTACTAAATTTCTCAAAGTTAGTGAATTCTCTCTGATTTGGAGAGAAATGCAAGCATTTTTGTTTAAAAGCATAGTACCCACAGCTCCATTTGTTTTTATGTGCTTGAAATTGGTCTTACACTTTGATCACAAATTTAACTCATAACATTTCCCTGATGGTGACAGCTTTGTGGATAGGGAATTTGCTTAGATATGGTGTTCCCCTTCCCCACAAATAAACATCCTGGGGCTTACCATTGACCAGAATCTTAACTGCAGCAGCCATATATAATACTGTGGCTACAAGAGCAGATCAGAGGCTGGGAATTCTGTGGCAAGAAACTCACCTCCTGACTCCCCAAAGCCTGCCCACCATCTGCAACGCACAAGTCAGGAGTGTGATGGATTACTCTCCATGGGCCTGGATGAATACAGCTCCACCAATACTCAACACCATCCGGAACAAAGCTGCCTCCCTGATCAGCACCCCATCCACCACTTTAAACATTCACTCCCTCCATTACCCACGCACAGTGGCAGCAATGTGTACCCTCGACAAGATGTACTGCAGCAACTTGCCAAGTCTCCTTACACAGCACCTCCAAACAGTCACACACCTTCTGGACTTCAAACTATATCGCTGTTCCTTCACAGTCCCTGGGTCAAAATGCTGAAACTCTCTTCCTAACAGCACTGTGGAAGTTCCTTCACCACACAGACTGCAGCGGTTCAAAAAGGCAGCTCACCAGCACCTTCTCAAGAGCAAATGGGATGAGCAATAAATACTGGCCTAGCCAGCGACGCCCACATCCTATGAATGAATAAAAAAAGCAAACTCACACATGAAAAAAGGCAGTCCCTCCAAGCAAACCTGAGTTCAAGTCTACCAGCTTCAGAAGAATAGTAAGAGAAGAAAGCTGGGAGAAAAAATTGTTTATTTTTATTCAATTCTGTAAAGGGAGAACAATTACCATATTTGAACAGTTTAATGAAATATATTAAATATGGTGAAAACACTCTTTGGTTAATGTAACTAGTATCAGTGAAATTGCAGTGCGAGGATTTGACCAGTCAATATTAGCCATTTTGAACACATTAATAAAGTAGCCAATTATTCTGTTGATTGAAATACCACCTACCTGCTGTTTGAAAGGAAGTTTACCAGTAGTTTAATCAGAAAATATGAGATGGAGAACTTTGCACTCATTTGGGTTAAACAAAACCCTCAGGACAAAACTCTCATGTAACACTGCCATTTTCCAAACACTAGCCTCAAATACACAATATCACCAATACTTCTGATAATTTAAGTGAGATCTTAAGTATAGAAGTACTTGTGCATCTTAGAGGAATACGCTGTCACAGAAACATATGCAAGTACTATGACATTATAGAATAAAAACTTCTAGCCTTATTACATCGATTTGTTCAGGCAAAAACAATTGAACTGGATTTTGTCTAGATAATGCCACCTAGTGGGCAAGGGTAAGCCACTGATACATTTTAAATGCTTTTAACAATTAACATTTTGTACTATTTATCACTCACTGCCCAGAGCTTCCAGCCAAAAGTGGGTTGTACAAGAGTCGCAACTGTCCAACTCATAAATTGTCAAATTTGGAAGCTGGCAGACTTCTGGCACAAAATCATCATGGGCCGAAAATTCCTGGCTTAGGACAGAGTGGAAAATGGCAATTGCAGACATGGGGGAAGGGAAGAATTTTGACAAGGCCCTAGAACCTTGGATTATTGCTACCCCATTTGCACTCCATTGTAAATTCTGGCAGAAGTGAAGAAGCACCCAACATAAAGGTGCAGCCATGCAAATAGCGAATTCCATCATTTCTGTCTGTCTAACCTATCCCTCTAAATGAATGCCTGTGTAAAGCAGATAATTTTGCCATGATGAAGGTGAAAGTGATTTCTTAACAGTAAACTGGAGTAGTTTTGATTGAACAGGCAGTTTTAACCAAATGTTTGCATTTCTTGCAGTGATTTCAAAATTCTTTTGTTGTTTTCTCAATCTGACGCCATCATTACATTTTTGCTTCTGTGTCCAGAAAGTTATCTTCTCCACATGAGGCAAAAAGCTACTGTCCAAAATGAAGTTCTTATCTGTGTGTGATGTACATGTTAGATGAGGAGCTGCAGGAGACCGTATGTAAAGTCAAACTTATCAGGCAGCACCAGAGGAGAAACAAATTGTCCCAGGAGGATGTATTAAATCCAGCCACTCATTCCTAAATCTCTTTCAGGAGTGGTGTCTTGGAAGATCTGCCTTTGTTGCAGCGGGAAGGACTGATCTCACAGTAGCAGAAAAGATCACAACAGCACTGAACATGAATGCTACAAGCTCATTTCAGTGAGTGACTGGAGGCTTCAATTCAAGATCAGCCAATTCACAAGAGCCAGAGCTACAGAGTTTATACAGTTTAACAATGGTCCTAGGCAGAAGTTGCAGGATTTCCCAGGGTTAAGGGTCCATCAAATATAATTGTTTAGCAAAGCATGCCCAAATGTCAACACCCAGAATTACACCAATTAAAAGTTTTAATTCTCCAAATACACAGTTAATGCATAATCATAAACACAAATTCTTGCAAGTTAATGGTAGTTATGCTGGGAGCTGTCACAATATTTTATACTTTGGCAGTCTAAGGTTCCTGCTGTACTTCAAAATCAAGGCAGGATGACTGCGAAGTGACAAAAGCTATCCACTCCTCATATGCCTTATGACCCCACTTCATAGGACTGCCACTGCTGCAGAGAAGCACTACAACAAACATGCATTTGGAACAGAATTTGCTCTGAACTTGGATGCTGAAAGGAAAGTTCAAGTGCGAGGTAGATTAGAGGGTGCCCTACAATAAATGCCAAGCATAACTTCTTGAATTGTGGCGGCCTACCTTATCCTCCATAATCTCACTCTCCAAAAAAGGCCTCTTGGTAGAAATACCAGAGAATGATAAGAGAGGTAGATGTTGACAGCATTGCTGCTGAAGACCAGACCCATTAAAAATTGCAGTAGACTACAGACCACAACAGCTGGAGAACTGAGTTTCAGCCTCATTCTGGATATCTCAGATGTCTAATCAAATATTTGTTAACACTTTTCTTCCATCATATCCCCATCTCATCGTCTTTTGACAAATTGAAGCCATTCATCCTTACATCTAACTTAATAATTATTGCCAAAAAGTGAGCTACAATAACCATATCACATTCTTCGTGAATATAACCAAACAGATACCAGTCATTTCATCAACCATTCAGCTCATTTATTGCAACAAAATCCAAAAACAATATTTTGGATATTTACTGTATAATATTTCCCTTTCTGCCTATGTCATAACTTCAATGGCTTATTCTAATATTTCCAGGTGCCATCTGTGTGCCACTGAACTGAGATCTCGATGGCTGTTCTCAGGACTGCTAAGCCCTGGGATGGACCCGCAACAGGCTGCCATTGGCTCATTGAAGAAGACTGAATTTTATGACAACAGATGGAGATTTTTCACCGAAGAAGCCTTGGTGAATTGTTACAATGCATCCTGTAGATAGTGCACGCTGCAGCCACAGTATGCCGTTGGTGGAGAGAGTGGATGTTTAAGCCAGTGGATGGCATGCTGATCAAGTGGACTGCCTTGTCTGGAATAGTGCCAAGCTTCTTGAGTGTTATTGGAGCTGCACCCAATCAGGCTATTGGAGAGTATTCCATTGCACTTCTGACTTGTGCCTTGTAGGTACAGTAGAATATGCAGCCTCTGACCAGTGCTATTAGTCACGGTCCAGTTCAGCATTCTGGTCAATGGTGACCATCAGGATGTTGATGATGGTGGTCTCAGTGATGGTAATGCATTGAATGTCATGGGGAGCTGGTTATGCTATTCCCTTGCTGGAGTTGGTATAAAATTGGTTTTGCAACAAAGAAAAAGGTGATGAGAAATTGAAAATTCTCTGTTTGAGAACAATGAGTTATAAAGCTTTACAGAAGTCTGTTCTGCAGCCACAGTCTGTTGGCCACATTATACATAAATGATACCAAGGAAAATACTTCTCAAAGCTATAAAATTATAAAATTTTCTGATGATACCAAGTTTCACATTCAAGATTTGCACTTGATATTCTCTCAAGTTCAGTATCACTGATTACTCTCGTAAGTAAACCTCATGGCCGCAAAATTACACAGGTCCCGAAAACTGGCATGAATATCACAATGCATAATTAATCCGCACCTGTTGCTTCTGAGGAAGGCAGCACGCAAACTTTGTGCTGCCTGCTGATTTGCACAATAACTGCGTGCAGCCAGTGCTAAGCTCGCTCCTGAGTGGCTGCACGCCTCCGCAGGAGGCCCCCATTTGTGTAACGCTAGACTGCACCACTTAAAGATAGCCTGCAGCACTTAAAGCCAGCCAACGTCTCTTCAAGGGTAGGTGCATTCTGGCTGGAGCAGGTGCTTGAACTGGTTGCAGAAGAAGGTGCGAGCAGGAATAACACTATTATGGCTCAATGGGGAAAGACCACAGTGTAAGGTCCCCCCACCAAGCTGAACTGAGGGGCTGGACCCATGGGAAACCCCTCGAACTGTATCGGGAAAATTTTCATTTGCTGTAAATGTAAAAATGTAATTGGCATGACAAATGTGAAATGGAAGGGTTGTGAAACAACTCATGATTGTATTGAAGGAAACTGATCTCCCTTGCAATGTTTGTATTTTTTGGTGCTGTTTGAAACTGTTTGGCAATGTATTTTTCACAGATTTTTATGAATAAAGTATATTTTGGAAAAAAAAACAGAGCAGAAAGTGTGCTCCAAGGTTTATTGATGCTGCGCTGGACACCTTGGTGGAGGAGGTCTATCCACAGGGACCAGAAGGCCCTGCAGACAAACTGCAAAAGCAGTGGGAGCAGATAGCCATGATCAATACCAGGAGTCTAGCCCCAAGAACCTGAATGCAGTGCCGCAAGAAGGTCAATTGCCCTGCAAAAATGGTCAAGGTCATCTTCAACTGCCTTATCCCATCAACTGTACAACTCCCCTCACACACTGCTCAATACATGACACCCCCATCACTCACCTATCAACAACCTCTATCAGTCACAACTCATACATCATGCGCATACCTTCACCTCACCCTCGCACACTTAGCATTGCTGCAAGCCTCACACGGATATCTCACAGCTCGCACGCACTGCCATCTGTTCTACCATGACAGCCACATCACATCAACCAGTGCCCTTGTTGTTGCCTGACTGCCAGTTAGCCCAGACTGCTGCCGCCCATGCTGAGATGATGCAATACAAAACCAGGCCTTCACCGGCCAGAACCGCTCAAGGACATCAAAGAACAAAGAACAAAGAACAGTACAGCACACGAACAGGCCATTCGGCCCTCCAAGCCTGTGCCAATCTTGATACCTCCCTAAACTGAAACCTTCTGCACTTCCGGGGACCTTATCCCTCTATTCCCATCCTATTCATGTATTTGTCAAGATGCCTCTTAAACGTCGCTATCGTACCCGCTTCCACCACCTCCCCCGAGAGCAAGTTCCAGGCACTCACCACCCTCTGTATAAAGAACTTGCCTCGCACATCCCCTCTAAACTTTGCCCCTCGCACCTTAAACCTATGTCCCCTAGTAACTGACTCTTCCACCCTGGGAAAAAGCTTCTGACTGTGTCCATGCCGCTCATAACTTTGTAAACCTCTATCATATCACCCCTCCACCTCCGTCGTTCTAGTGAAAACAATCCGAGTTTATCCAACCTCTCCTCATAGCTAATGCCCTCCAGACCAGGCAACATCCTGGTAAACCTCTGCTGTACCCTCTCCAAAGCCTCCACGTCCTTCTGGTAGTGTGGCGACCAGAATTGCACGCAATATTCTAAGTGTGGCCTAACTAAAGTTCTGTACAGCTGCAGCATGACTTTGCCAATTTTTATACTCTATGCCCCGACCGATGAAGGCAAGCATGCCATATGCCTTCTTGACTGCCTTATCCACCTGCGTTGCCACTTTCAGTCACCTGTGGACCTGTACGCCCAGATCTCTCTGCCTGTCAATACTCCAAAGGGTTCTGCCATTTACTGTATACCTCCCACCTGCATTAGACCTTCCAAAATGCATTACCTCACATTTGTCCGGATTAAACTCCATCTGCCATTTCTCTGCCCAAGTCTCCAACCGATCTATATCCTGCTGTATCCTCTGACAATCCTCAACACTATCCACAACTGCACCAACCTTTGTGTCGTCCGCAAACTTACGAATCTGACTAGCTGCATTTTCCTCCAAATCATTTATATATACTACAAACAGCAAAGGTCCCAGCACTGATCCCTGCGGAACACCACTAGACACATCCCTCCATTCAGAAAAGCACCCTTCCACTGCTACCCTCTGTCTTCTCTGACTGAGCAGGTTCTGTATCCATCTTGCCAGCTCACCTCTGATCCCACGTGACTTCACCTTTTGTACCAGTCTACCATGAGGGACCTTGTCAAAGGCTTTACTGAAGTCCATATAGAAAACATCCACTGCCCTTCCTTCATCAATCATCCTCATCACTTCCTCAAAAGACTCAATCAAATTTGTGAGACATGATCTCCCCCTCACAAAATCATGCTGCCTCTCGCTAATAAGTTCATTTGTTTCCAAATGGGAGTAAATCCTGTCCCGAAGAATCCTCTCTAATAATTTCCCTACCACTGATGTAAGGCCCACCGGCCTATAATTTCCTAGATTATCCTTGCCACCCTTCTTAAACAAAGGAACAACATTGGCTATTCTCCAGTCCTCTGGGACCTCACCTGTAGCCAATGAGGATACAAAGATTTCTTCCCTTGCCTCCCATCAGGCCCTGGGGACTTATCTACCTTAATGCTTTGCAAGACACCCACACCTCCTCCTTTTTGATAGTGAGATGACTGAGACTATCTACACTCCCTTCCCTCGGCTCATCATCCACCAAGTCCTTCTCTTTGGTAAATACTGATGCAAAGTACTCATTTAGTACCTCGCCCATTTCCTCTGGCTCCACACGTAGATTCCCTTCTCTGTTCTTGAGTGGGCCAACCCTTTCCCTGGTTACCCTCTTGCTCTTTATATACGTATAAAAAGCCTTGGAATTTTCCTTAATCCTGTTTGCCAATGATTTTTCATGACCCCTTTTAGCCCTCCTGACTCCTTGCTTAAGTTCCTTCCTACTGTCTTTATATTCCTCAAGGGATTCGTCTGTTCCTAGCCTTCCAGCCCTTATGAATGCTTCCTTTTTCTTTTTGACTAGGCTCACAATATCCCGCGTTAGCCAGGGTTCCCGAAACTTGCCAAACTTATCCTTCTTCCTCACAGGAACATGCCGGTCCTGGATTCTAATCACCTGACGTTTGAAAGACTCCCACATGTCAGATGTTGATTTACCCTCAAACAGCCGCCCCCAATCTAAATTCTTCAGTTCCTGCCTCATATTGTTATAATTTGCCTTCCCCCAATTTAGCACCTTCACCCGAGGACTACTCTTATCCTTATCCACAAGTTCCTTAAAACTTACGGAATTATGGTCACTGTTCCCGAAATGCTCCCCTACTGAAACTTCGACCACCTGGCCGGGCTCATTCCCCAATACCAGGTCCAGTACAGCCCCATCCCTAATTGTACTATCTACATATTGTTTCAAGAAGTCCTCCTGGATGCTGCTTACAAACTCTGCCCCATCCAAGCCCCTAGCACTAAGTGAGTCCCAGTCAATATAGGGGAAGTTAAAATCACCCACCACTACAACCCTGTTACCTTTACATCTTTCCAAAATCTGTCTACATATCTGCTCCTCTACCTCCCGCTGGCTGTTGGGAGGCCTGTAGTAAACCCCCAACATAGTGACTGCACCCTTCCTATTCCTGAGCTCCACCCATATGCCTCGCTGCACAACCCCTCTGAGGTGTCCTCCCACAGTATAGTTGTGATATTCTCCTTAACAAGTAATGCAACACCCCCACCTCTTTTATATCCCCCTCTATCCCGCCTGAAGCTTCTAAATCCTGGAAGATTTAGCTGCCAATCCTGTCCTTCCCTCAATCAAGTCTCTGTAATAGCAACAACATCATAGTTCCAAGTACTAATCCAAGCTCTAAGTTCATCTGCCTTACCTGTTATACTTCTCGCATTGAAACAAATGCACTTCAGACCACCAGTCCCGCTGTGCTCCGCAACATCTCCCTGCCTGCTCTTCCTCTCAGTCTTACTGGCCTTATTTACTAGTTCCCCCTCATTTATTTCACTTGCTGTTCTACTGCTCTGGTTCCCATCCCCCTGCCACGCTAGATTAAACCCTCCTGAGTGACGCTAGCAAACCTCGCAGCCAGAATATTTGTGCCCTTCCAGTTTAGATGCAACCCGTCCTTCTTGTACAGGTCCCATCTGTCCCTGAAGAGATCCCAGTGGTCCAGATATCTGAAACCCTCCCTTCTACACCAGCTGTTCAGCCACGTGTTTAGCTGCACTATCCTCCTGTTTCTAGCCTCACTGGCACGTGGCACAGGGAGTAATCCCGAGATTACAACCCTGGAGGTCCTGTCTTTTAACTTTCTACCTAACTCCCTAAACTCCCCCTGCAGGACCTCGTCACTCTTCCTGCCTATGTCATTGGTACCATCCTGCAATTGAATGTCAGCAGCCTTCCACCAGCCATGCTGCAGCCGCCAAGGTACCACTGCGTACGAGTACTAGGACAGACACATGGGAGACAGGCACTAAGGGAATGCACAAGGGTGATTAGTTGACATTTGTATGCAATATGGTATGGTTTCATTTATAAAATTGGGTTGGGCTGCTTATTTTATGATGGCTTTTGTTTTTGCATTGTGGCCACCAGTGATGATCAGTAACAGCGGGAGTTAAGGTGTGGGACTGTTGGTGGGTGGGAAATAGGCTGCTTGCCAATAGCTGGTGGCAAGGGCTGTGCCCTCATGATGGAGAGGTTGTGCAACATGCAGACACCAAGAGCGGAAGGCTAACTGGGAGATGTTGCAAATATCTCAAGCTTCAGCCTGAAAGGAACAGAACGCATAAATGTTCATGGCATGGTCACCTTCACAACCACAGGCAATGCTGTCCTTGCCCTGCTCTGAGGCGGCAGTTATGGCTGCAGCAGGTGGCAGTTTACAGTGAGGACTTCCTTTGTAAAGCTAAGATATCTAACACACTGTTCCTCACTGATGTTCAGGTAGGAGAATTGCTCCCTGAACAGCCTGGGCAGAAATAGCTTCCTGCTGAGAGGCCTTCTCCCCTTGTTCCTCCTGTTTCTTCCAGCAACTTGTGATGCTCTGTGTCATCTCTGTCATGCTGTAGTCCAAAGTGGGGTACAAAATGGCAGTGCTGGCATCAAATCAGTCTTAGATGCTGATTGGCATCATGATCTGCCTACTCTACATATTTCCAGCGGACATTCCCTGCACACACTAAGTGGCATCTGGTCTCCACAGTCTCCCTATAGCCCTGTATCTTTGGCTGCTGAAAATACTTACCTAAATTTTCTCTTAATAAATTGAACAATCCCTGGCTCAACCTTTCCCTGTCATAAAGCATTCCATGCTTCAACAACCACAATGCAAACAAATTTCAGCTAATCTGTCTCCTTGTGATAATTTTAAATTGATACCTCCTAGTCACTGAATCCAATCAGAGGAAATAGGCTTTCCCAATTGATTCCAGTTCTGAAGAAGGGTCACTAACCTGAAACGTTAACTCTGCTTCTCTCTCCACAGATGCTGCCAGACCTGCTGAGTATTTCCAGCATTTCTTGTTTGTGATTCCATTGAAACTCTTCATGATTTTTAAAACCTTTATTAAATTTCCTTTTAGCCTGTGTCTCAAGTATGTCTTCATTAGAACTCGAGAACATAAGCAATATGAGCAGGGGTAGGCCATACAACCTCAGGAATAGGCCACTTCAACCTCAACTCTACTTTCCTACCCAATCCCTATATCCCTTGATTCCCTTAGATTCCAAGAATCATTCAATCTATCTGTCTATCCATCTCAGCCTTGAACATACTCAATGACTGAGCATCCACAACCCTCTGAGGTAGAGAATTCCAAAGAATCACAGCCCTGTGAGTGAATAAACTCTCCTTTTTTTTTGTCCTAAATGGCCAACCCCTTATCCTGAGACAATGCTTCTAAGTTCTAGACTTTCAAGCCGGGGGAAACAACATCTCAATATCTACCCCGGCAAGACCTTTCAGAACATTGTGGGCGAGAATTTCATTTGCGTAATACCACTTATCGGGTGCAGTCTGTGCTGCTGGCCACTCCCTGTGCTGCCTACACATTGTGAGGGGAGAAAGAATGGTGAATACAGATTCATCCCTTGTGTGAGCCGGAATGAACAAAGAACAAAGAACAGTACAGCACAGGAACAGGCCATTCGGCCCTCCAAGCCTGCGCCGATCTTGATGCCTGCCGAAACTAACACCTTCTGCACTTCCGGGACCCATATCCCTCTATTCCCTTCCTATTCATATATTTGTCAAGATGTCTCTTAAACGTCGCTATCGTATCTGCTTCCACCACCTCCCCTGGCAACAAGTTCCAGGCACTCACCACCCTCTGTGTAAAAAACTTGCCTCGCACATCCCCTCTAAACTTTGCCCCTCGCACCTTAAACCTATGTCCCCTAGTAACTGACTCTTCCACCCTGGGAAAAAGCTTCTGACTATCCACTCTGTCCATGCCGCTCATAACTTTGTAAACCTCTATCATGTTGCCCCTCCACCTCCATCGTTCCAGTGAAAACAATCCGAGTTTTTCCAACCTCTCCTCATAGCTAATGCCCTACAGACCAGGCAACATCCTGGTAAACCTCCTCTGTACCCTCTCCAAAGCCTCCATGTCCTTCTGGTAGTGTGGCGACCAGAATTGCATGCAATATTCTAAGTGTGGCCTAACTAAGGTTCTGTACGGCTGCAACATGACTTACCAATTTTTATACTCTATGCCCCGACCGATGAAGGCAAGCATGCAGTATGCCTTCTTGACTACCTTATCCACCTGCGTTGCCACTTTCAGTGACCTGTGGACCTGTACGCCCAGATCTCTCTGCCTGTCAATACTCCTAAGGGTTGTGCCATTTACTGTATACCTCCCACCTGCATTAGACCTTCCAAAATGCATTACCTCACATTTGTCCGGATTAAACTCCATCTGCCATTTCTCCGCCCAAGTCTCCAACCGATCTATATCCTGCTGTATCCTCTGACAATCCTCATCATTATCCGCAACTCCACCAACCTTTGTGTCGTCCGCAAACTTACTAATCAGACCAGCTACATTTTCCTCCAAATCATTTTAATATACTACAAACAGCAAAGGTCCCAGCACTGATCCCTGCGGAACACCAGTAGTCACAACCCTCCATTCAGAAAAACACCCATCCACTGTTACCCTCTGTCTTCTCTGACTGAGCCAGTTCTGTATCCATCTTGCCAGCTCACCTCTGATCCCGTGTGACTTCACCTTTTGTACCAGTCTGCCATGCGGGACCTTGTCAAAGGCTTTACTAAAGTCCATATAGACAACATCCACCGCCCTTCCCTCATCAATCATCTTCGTCACTTCCTCAAAAACCTCAATCAAATTAGTAAGACACGACCTCCCCTTCACAAAACCATGCTCTCTCTCGCTAATAAGTTCGTTTGTTTCCAAATGGGAGTAAATCCTGTCCCAAAGAATCCTCTCTAATAGTTTCCCTACCACTGACGTAAGGCCCACCGGCCTATAATTTCCTGGATTATCCTTACCACCCTTCTTAAACAAAGGAACAACATTGGCTATTCTCCAATCCTCTGGGACCTCACCTGTAGACAATGAGGATGCAAAGATTTCTGTCAAGGCCCCAGCAATTTCTTCCCTTGCCTCCCTCAGTATTCTGGGGTAGATCCCATCAGGCCCTGGGGACTTATCTACCTTAATGCTTTGCAAGACACCCAACACCTCCTCCTTTTTGATAATGAGATGACTGAGACTATCTGCACTCCCTTCCCCAGGCTCATCATCCACCAAGTCCTTCTCCTTGGTGAATACTGATACAAAGTACTCATTTAGCACCTCACCCATTTCCGCTGGCTCCACACATAGATTCCCATCTCTGTCCTTGAGTGGGCCAACCCTTTCCCTGGTTACCCTCTTGCTCTTTATATACGTATAAAAAGCCTTGGGATTTTCCTTAATCCTGTTTTTCAATGACTTTTCATGACCCCTTTTAGCCCTCCTAACTCCTTGCTTAAGTTCCTTCCTACTGTCTTTATATTCCTCAAGTGCTTCATCTGTTCCTAGCCTTCCAGCCCTTACAAATGCTTCCTTTTTCTTTTTGACTAGGCTCACAATATCCCGTGTTATCCAAGCTTCCCGAAACTTGCCAAACTTGTCTTTCTTCCTCACAGGAACATGCTGGTCCTGGATTCTAATCAGCTGACGTTTGAAAGACTCCCACATGTCAGATGTTGATTTACCCTCAAACAGCCGCCCCCAATCTAAATTCTTCAGTTCCTGCCTAATATTGTTATAATTAGCCCTCCCCCAATTTAGCACCTTCACCCGAGGACTACTCTTATCCTTATCCACAAGTACCTTAAAACTTATGGAATTATGGTTACTGCTCCCGAAATGCTCCCCCACTGAAACTTCGACCACCTGGCCAGGCTCATTCCCCAATACCAGGTCCAGAATGGCCCCATCCCTAGTTGGACTATTTACATACTGTTTCAAGAAGCCCTCCTGGATGCTCCTCACAAACTCCAAGCCCCTAGAACTAAGTGAGTCCCAGTCAATATCAGGGAAGTTAAAATCACCCACCACTACAACCCTGTTACCTTTACATCTTTCCAAAATCTGTCTACATATCTGCTCCTCTACCTCCCGCTGGCTGTTGGAAGGCCTGTCGTAAACCCCCAACATCGTGACTGCACTCTTCCTATTCCTGAGCTCCACCCATATTGCCTCGCTGCACGACCTCTCTGAGGTGTCCTCCCGCAGTACAGCTGTGATATTCTCCTTAACCAGTAATGCAACTCCCCCACCCCTTTTACATCCCCCTCTATCCTGCCTGAAGCTTCAAAAGCCTGGAACATTTAGCTGCCAATCCTGCCCTTCCCTCAACCAAGTCTCTGTAATAGCAACAACATCATATTTCCTAGTACTAATCCAAGCTCTAAGTTCTTCTGCCTTACCTGTTATACTTCTCGCATTGAAACAAATGCACTTCAGACCACCAGTCCCGCTGTGCTCAGCAACATCTCCCAGCCTGCTCTTCCTCTCAGTCTTACTGGCCTTATTTGCTATGTTCTCCTCATTTACTTCACTAGCTGTCCTACTGCTCTGGTTCCCACCCCCCTGCCACACTAGTTTAAACACTCCCGAGTGACGCTAGCAAACCTTGCAGCCAGGATATTAGTGCCCTTCCAGTTTAGATGCAACCCGTCCTTCTTGTACAGGTCCCATCTGTCCCTGAAGACAGCCCAATGATCCAGATATCTGAAACCCTCCCTTCGACACCAGCTGCTCAGCCACGTGTTTAGCTGCACTATCTTCCTAATTCTACCCTCACTGGCACGTGGCACAGGGAGTAATCCAGAGATTACAACCCTGGAGGTCCTGTTTTTTAACTTACTACCTAACTCCCCAAACTCCCCCTGCAGGACCTCATCACTCTTCCTGCCTATGTCATTGGTACCGATGTGTACCACAACCTCTGTCCGTTCAGAAACATTATCCTAAAGTCACACAGCCAAACTGGATGATGAACCGCCAGAATTGGAAACCTCATTCTCAAAAGTCCAGCCCATGAATTTTTTCATCATTCATCAAAGATCAGGCATGCAGCTGCAAGAAGGGACCTGAACCTATTCAACTTAAAGGGCCACTCCACAAGTTGCAGGTGAGGTGGTTTTTCAGTAACTTTTCCTTCAGCTGAGTTGGTAGTTCCTCTATATTGGGTTCCTGGAAATGTTTTATGTCTCTTTAGGATTGGTGTGAAGGATGACAGATGACTACCTGACTCAGGTATGGGGCATTTCTTTCATTGCCTTCTGTTCTCCAGCAGCTCCAGGGAATGGGATGGAGAAGGCAGAGAGATCAAGCTCTACTCAGAGGGAGGGAGAAGGGACTCTGTGTAACTGGACGGAATGTCACCCAGTGGATTGTTGGGTTCCACTTCCACTTCAAACAACTTCCCCTTCCCAACATGGAGGGACCAATCACCACCCTCACATCCATTTCACACTTAACATCACAATGTCCCCTTTCCCAACATTCAGCAATAACAGCCAGCAATTAAAACCTTCACAAAACATATTTATCCAGTAACACATCTACTTATAGATGCAACAATGAACTATTCTCTTTTGTGTACTCCCTAGAGCCTTTCTTGCGAGTGCCCTTGCCTGTCCGAGTGCTCCTTTGGAAAGCTACCCCAGTGGCTGCAGCATGGCTGGTGGAATGTTGCTGACTTTCACTGGAGGAGACTGTAGATGGCCTTGCAGGATGACCTCGAGTAGCCCTGGGTCTTGTTATGAATGCTGGACTTGGTAACAATATTGTGTTTTAAAAACTGTGATTTTTAAATGTTTAAGATGGAGTCAGAGAAGTCAGCTGACCATACATCAACTATGCTTAAAGGCAAGTCAGAAATCTTGGTTACCAGTACAACAAAGATCCCAGATCAAATACTTTTTTTTGAAAAACAGAGACTGCAGGGGTATAATACCTGAAGAACACCCTCCCAGACCATTGGATCATAAACAAGGAGTCAGTGATTCTGAAGATGCAAATGTGCATGGCAGCTGCTAACACCGGGAAACAATGGAAAGCCCGAGTGGCGCTGCTGAAAACCAGACTTCTGGACTTTGCAAATTGGAAATGGACAATGACTTTTGATTCCAGATAAATTTAACAGATTTTCTGAAGGCAGGCAGGCTGTAAGGAAGGCAACCAGCGGTGGCAGCCTCAAAGGAGAGAGAAGGAACACCTGCTCTCAGAGTAGACTGATACAGCAAAAGGCTGAGAAGACCTGAACCTGTTTTGAAAGTTGAAGTTTGTGGAGAAGAAAAGGCCAACAGGATCACCAAGGATCACCTTATTCACAACATCTAGGTTGCAAGTACTTGGAGAAGTGAGCAAAGGGGACATTTACGAACATACGAATTCGGAGTAGAAGTAGGCCATTCGGCCCCTCGAGCCTGCTCCGTCATTCAATAAGATCATGGTCGATCTGTTTGTGTCTCGAATTCCACACTTCCATCAAACCCGATAACCTTTGATTCCCTTGCCTAACAAGAATCTAACTACCTCCGCCTTAAAAATATTCAATGAGCCCGCCTCCACCACCTTCTAAGGCAGAGAGTTCCAAAGTCACACAACCCTCTGAGAGGAAAAATTTCTTCTCATCTCTGTCCTAAAAGGGCGTCCTCTAGTTCTGGACTCACCCACAAGAGGAAACATCCTTTCCACATCCACCTTGTCAAGACCATTCAGGATCTTATCTACTTCAATCAAGTCACCCCTCACTCTTCTAAACTCCAGTGAAAACAAGCCCAGTTTGTCCAACCTTTCCTCATAAGACAACCCGCTCATTCCAGGTATCAATCCAGTAAACCTCCTCTGAACTGCCTCCAATGCATTCACATCCTTCCTTAAATAAGGAGACTAAAACTGCATACAGTACTCGAGATGTGGTCTCACCAATGCCCTGTATAACTGAAGCATAACATCCTTACTTTTATTTTCAATTCCTTTTGTATTAAAGGATAGCATTCCATTAGCCTTCTTTATTACTTACTGTACCTGTATACTAACTTTTTGTAGCCCATGCACTGGAACACCTAGATCCCTCTGCACCCCGGAATTCTGCGGTCGTTGTCCGTTGAAGTAATACTCTGCCTTAAGTAAGGTCAGGGAGAGCCAACCCATTGCATCTGGGAGGAGTTAGGGACTTTTCACCGCAAAGATTTCGCCATCGAAGAGGACTGCATAACTTAGAAGTGCGGTGTGAGGTTTTCAAGTGTTTTAATAAGTAAAGAAAATTGTAATTTGGGATATCAGCTACTTCGAATGTACTTTTTAGTTAATGGAGATTTATTTTAGTTTAGTTGTTATAATAAAAATGAAATGTGAAATCTTGTCATGTAATTCTTTAAATTGGTCTGGAGCTTTATATCTCGTAACTTAATGTTAACAGTCTCACAGAGGTCATAACAGCTTAGAAGGCCCAGCTTCAGACTGCAATACTTCGGCATGGCCAGGAGGACCCTGGACTGGCTGGCTGAGACAACAGTAAGGACACTGGCAGAGTGGCAATGGTAGGAGCATGAATGCTGTCATCCTGAGCAAGAACAGCAGGCTCATCCTCCACGGGGCCACTGGAACTTCCACGGGGCATCACCTCAGCAATTCTAGTAATCAGTTAGAGCACAGATTGCTGGACTGCTGTGACAGCCTGCGTGCCCCTTTGAGGTCTGAGATCCATACCCACCATGGTAGCAGTCAGAGCTTGCATGGCACCAAGCATGGATTTCATGCCCTCCGTCTGAGCTTGCACTGCAGGGCTGAGACATCGAGAGGATTCCACCTGTGCTGCAGTGGAAGCTCAGACAGTGACCACCAGATGATCCATTCTGGGTTGGTCTGTCAGTGCCCTCATGGAGTTGAGCAGAGATGGACTTTGGAAAATCCTTGAAAAGTTTGGATGCCCGCCCAGGTTCCTGGACACGGTGAAGCAGTTTCATGAAAATCAGTACAGACAAGTCAAGCAAAACAGCGACCTCTCAAGTCCCTTCCGTATCTCCAATGGCGTGAAGCAAGAATGTGTGCTGGTCCCAACCCTATTCACCATCTTTTCCAACATGATACTGCAGCAGGCAATGGAAGACCTCAAGGAGGGAGTTGACATATGCTTCCGGACTGATGAAGGCCTTTTCAACCTCGGGCATTTTCAGGCTCACAACAAGACACAGGAAAATCTCATCCGTGAACTTCTTTTCACCGATGACTGCGCTCTCCTGGCCCCTGCAACATATAACAAAACGTTTTTCCACGACGTTTTGCATCAGCCAGCACCGCAAGAAGAATATAGGCCACCAAGTATTATCATCAAGGAAACCGAGCTGAATGCCATCAAGCAATTTACCTATTTGGGGAGCATCATCTCATTTGATGCCACCTAAGACAAGGAAGTGGACAATAGGCTTTCAAAAGCAAACAGTACATTCAGCAGACTCTACAAGCGAGTCTGAAACAACCACAGCCTCAGAGCACAAATAAAACTCAAAGTGTACAAAGCCATAGTCCTCACCACCCTTCTGTATGGCGCCAAGTCATGGGTCCTATACTGCCATCATGTACACCTTCTAGAGCGCTTCCATCAGCGCTGCCTCCACAGCATCCTCAAGATCCGCTAGCAGGGCTGCCTAACAAACATTGAAGTCCTAGAAACAGCCAACATCACCAGCACTGAGGCCATCCCCCTGTAAAGCCAACTGCGTTGGGCGGGTCACGTTACCCGGATGGATGACAGTCACCTGCCCAAGATCGTGTTGTATGGAGAGCTGACCACTGGTAAAAGGAACAGAGAGTCCCTACCCAAACGTTTCAAGGACTCCCTGAGGGAGTCCCTCTCTGTGTGCCACATTGACCATTGCCAGTGGGAAGCATTAGCCATGGATCGTGATGCCTGCAGATGCTACATCAGGAGAG